>NC_050070.1:166394298-166739298 GCF_009764565.3 Dermochelys coriacea
AGATAATCCACAATTTATACTAGTTTAAATCTGCAAGTGCCCCATGCCTCATGCTGCAGAGGAAGGTGAAAAACCCCCAGGTTCTCAGCCAATCTGACCTGGGGGAAAATTCCTTCCAACCCCAAATATGGCTATTAGTTAGACCCTGAACATGTGGGCAATACGTACCAGGCAGATACCTGGGAAAGAATTCTCTGTAGTAACTCAGACCCTCCCCATCTAGGGTCCCGTCTCCAGCAGTTGGGGATTTTTGCTACTGGCAATCACTGCTGGGCCACACGCCATTGTAGGAAGTCCCATCATACCACCCCCTCCAAAAAATGATCAAGCTCAGTCTTGAAGCTGGTTACGTTTTTTGACCCTGCTTCTCCCCTTGGAAGGCTATTCCAGAACTTTGAGTCCTCTGATGGTTAAAAACCTTCATCTAATTTTGAGCCTAAACTTGTTGATGGCTAGTTTATAGCCATTTGTTCTTGTGTCTACTTTGGCTCTTAACTTAAAAAAACTCCACTCTCTCTCTGGTATTTTCCCTCTGATGTATTTATAGAGAGCAATCATATCTCCGCCTCCCCTCACCCCCCGCCTTTTTTTGGTTAGGCTAAACAAGCCAAGTTCTTTGAGACTCCTCTAATAAGATAGGTTTTCCATTCCTTGGATCATCCTAGTTGCCCTTCTCTGCACCTGTTCCTGTTTGAATTCATCCTTCTTAAATATGGGAGACTGGAAATGCATACAGTATTCCAGGTGAGGTCTCACCAGTGCCTTTTATAATGGTACTAACACTTCCCTGTCTCTTTTGCAAATACCTTGCCTGATGCATCCTCGTACTGCATTAGTCTTTTTCATGGTCGCATTGCATTGATGGCTTATAGTCATCCTATGATCAACCAATATACCCAGGTCTTTCTCCTCTTATGTTGCTTCCCACTGATAAAGTCCCCAGTTTATAGCAAAAATTCTTATTAATCCCTAAATGTATGACTTTGCACTATTAAATTTCATTCCATTTCTATTACTCCAGTTTACAAGGTCATCCAGATCTTCTTGTATGATATTCTGGTCCTCCTCTGTAGTGGCTATACCTCCCAACTTCGTGTCTCCACAAATTTTATTAGCGCACTCTCACTTTTTGTGCCAAGGTCAGTAATAAAAATGTTAAATAAGTTTGGTCCCAAAACTGATCCTTGAGGAACTCAACTAGTAAGCTCCCTCCAGGCTGGCAGTTCGCCTTTCAGTATGACCTGTTGTAGTCATCCCTTTAACCAGTTTCTTATCCTCCTTTCAATTCTCCATTTTCCAATATCCCCATTTTCTCCAATTTAACTAATTTCCTATGTGGAAGTGTATCAAAGACCTTATTGAAATCCAGGTAGATTAGATCTACTGCATTTTCTTTGTCTAAAAAATCAGTTGTCTTCTCAAAGAAGGAGATCAGGTTGGTCTGGCACAATCTACATTTTATAAAACTAATTACAATTTTATCCCAATTACAATGTGCCTCTGTCCTTAACTACTTTCTCTTTTAAAATTTGTTTGACCTTGCATACAGTTAACCCTAGAGGCCTGTAGTTTCCTGGATCACTTTTTTCCTTAAAAATAAGAACTATTGTAGGCACCAACTCCATGGGTGCTCTGGGGCTGGAGTACCCATGGGAAAAAAATAATGGGTGCTCAGCATCCACCAGCGGCCCCAACAATCAGCACCTTCCACCCATAAGTGGGCCCTGCCAATAAGTTCCTCCTCCTCCTCCCTCCCAGTGCCCCCCACGCGCTGTGATCAGCTGTTTAGTGGTGGACAGGAGGCACTGGGGGGAGGAGGCTGGGCGAGGCAGGTCGGGGGGGTGGCCTTTGGGAAAGGGGTGGAGTGGGGGCAGAGCCTGGGGCAGGCCAGGGGTCAAGCCCCCTCACCCCCACAAAGACCATAAAGTTGGCACCTGTGGGAACTATGTTAGCAATTCTCCAGTCAGGGTCTGACCCCTGAGTTTACAGATTCATTAAAAGTCTTTTCTATTGGGCTTGTGATTTCATGTGCCAGTTCCTTTAATATTCTTGGATGGAGATTATCTGATTTGATTAAGTCCCATTAAGGTGTTTGAGTTTGATTTACAACTCGGATGTGGTAATTTCTACCTGCATATACTCGTTCCCATTAGCCACCCTGCCTCTACCTCTAAGCTATTCATTAGTCTCATTAAAAACTGAGGCAAAGTATATGTTTAGGTGTCAGCTCATGCCTAGATTATCTTTAATCTCCACCCCATCCTCAGTGGTTAGCAGTCCCACTTCTTCTTTTCTTGTTTTTTTTTATTATTATTATTTATGTAGCTATAGAACCTCTTACTTTTGGGTTTAATTCCCTTTTCAATGTCCAATTCTGCTTGGCTTTGGCAGTTCAAATTTTTTTCTAACACTTTCTGACCTCCAAGAGGTAGCTTTCCTTGCTGATCATCCCGTCTTCCATTCCTTGTAGGCTTTCTGCTTTTTCTTAATCACCTGTTTGAGATGCTTACTCATCCAGCTTAGTCTGCAACCCGTCCTTATGATTTTTTCCCTTTGTTTGGGATGCAGGCTTCAGATAACTTCTGCAACTATGACTTAAAGTAATTCCAGGCCTCCTCCACATTCAAGTCCTTGAGTTCTTCGGTCCAGTCCACTTCCCCAATTAATCCCCTTAATTTATTAAAATTAGCTCTTTTGAAATCAAGAACTCTTGTTGCAGATCTATTTTTAAACTGAATTAACTCAGGATCACTTGAATCAAGGCTGTCCTCTACAACCAGTTCGTCTATGAGGTCCTCACTACTCACCAATACAAATCTAAAATGACATCACCTCTTCTTGGTTCAGCAACTATCTGGTGAAGAAATCTGTCAGTATCAAATCCAGGAAAATCTGGGCCCTACTGTACTTAGTAACACTTGTCCTCCAATCTATATTTGGGAAGTTAAAAGGTTCCCATACTCACACAATTTCCTGTAGTATTTAGTTAATTAAAAACATTAAAGAGGTCTCTATCCATAACCAAATTGGATCCTGGTGGTCTGTAACACACCTCAAGCACTATATCGGGGATGCTCTAATAGCTTTCTTCCCCAAAGTGATTTTGGCCCACACAGACTCTATCTTATTCATTCTATCACTTCTAATTTCTTTACAGTTTATCTTAGCAATATACAAGTCTACTCAACGACCTTTTTCTTTCTTTCTTTCTTTCTTGAACAGCCCATACCTTTCAATACTGTACTCCAATCATGACTACTATTCCACCATGTTTCTGTTATTCCTCTAATATCTGGTTTCACTTCCTGCACCAGTAGTTCTAGTTCCTCCAGTTTGTTACCCAGGCTCCTTGTATTGGTGTACAAACATCTTAACTATTGCTGCTGGGTTTCGTCCCACATTCCTCGCCTGATTGGGTACAGTCATTCTCCTGCAGTGTTGCCTAACTGTTCATCTTACCAGACCTCCATTTTACCATAAATTTATTGTGGACCCTTTTATGCTGTTCATTTCCATGCATGTTTCCTCCATTTCATATGTGAGAATAAACCTCATGTTTTTTCTTCCTAAACTGTTACTAAAACCCAGCTTTAAATATTACAAATAATTTTAAAAACATTTTAATAAAAGTATAGAAAATTAAATACTAGTTTTGCATACCAAGTGGGCTTAATGTTCTAGGTGTGGGTTTACGGATCTGTTACACTGTTAACTTTACATCCATATTTAACAAATGACATTATTCAGTTTCATGGGGTCACTGCGTCAAAATGTCTGTGTTAGGACTTTAATTTATTTCCTGAGGTTCTTTTTAGTGGGCAGAAAGAGTGGTGCATTGGATTGATTTACTGTCTCTAATCCACCATGTGGATTTTAAGGCTTGGAACTTATTCTGTGATGTAAATTTAAAACCTAGAAGAATTTAGCTGTACTTCAGTAGCAAGCTGGAAAAGACTGGGGATCTCGTAACTCAAATGTTGGGAGGATGATTCTATTGCAGAGGTAAAGTTCTCTAATTTCAAGCAGCTTTAACTGTACCATTTACTCAGCATTCCATTCCACCCACTGGTTTATCCACACAGGTCCTGTTTACTTCAGTGGTAGCTATGTATGCATGTATGAGGGCAGAATTTTGTGTGGTTAGTATCACTTCGTGATACAGCCAAATGAACTATTTACCTGGATGTCAAGTGTTGCCTTTAAGAGATGCTGACATAACAGTGTACAAATTAAGGATTAAGAAACTATTTAGAAGACCCTCTACCATTTTCAAATGGGTCTCAGGGAAGTTTTATAACAAGATTATATACTTTTCTTTGCTCTGCTATAAATTAAAGCACGTATATCAAAGATGATCTTTGTTATGGGACTGCTGACTTTGCACTCTGGGATAGGCAGGCACCGGGTGTAAATTTCAATAGCTGACTAAAAGTGCAGGGGAAATGAGCAGGTAATGAGAGAAGAGCAGCCAGTTCTTTAATTGAATTAAAAGCCGAGTGACACCAAAGCAGACACCTGTCCAATTGCAGACAGGCCAAGGTGTTTACCATTGCTGTACAAGCGATTTGAAGATGACAGCAATCTTTCCGCCCACAGATTAACATAATGAAGGAGAACAGATTACAGCGGGTGCTGGCCAAATACTTAGGTTGGCAGCTGAGAAAAAAAGTAGTTTGTTGAAGTATGTAAATAAAAACTGCACTTTCCATTGCCTATGTATTCAGTTCATCTGCTTCCTTGTTGCCAGCAAAATAGTGGACATTACATGTATAAAGGAAAGGAGTGAATTATAAAATGTCAAAATAGAATTTCTCTGGATAAGCCTTTACTAAAAGCAATGAAGCAGATTTACAAAAAGAATGATTTTTTTAGACGCCCACTGTCCTTCATATCCCTGTCAGATGATTCCATATGTAAAATCTAATGCAGCGCAGATACAGCATGTAAGATCTTTCCATTTTGTAAAATAAATAAAAATTCCTCCAGTGCTTGAGGCATCTTTCTGGATGTATTGTTGCTGCTGGTGGTGCCTGAAGCCATTGGGGACCCCACAGAATGTCTCCCAACAAAAAATTCAAGGAGTATTAACTCTCTATCTCATAAGGAGAATAGGCTATGGCTGCTAAATGTAAAATACAACTAAATTGCATCCAAAACCACAGCAAAATACAATGTGAAACGGCACTTGATGTATAACAAAATATCCCCTACCACACTTCTCACAGCAGAGAACATGCAAATGTCAGATTTAGATGCATTGATTCATGCACCTATTTATTGGCTCAAGGTAATTCAAACTGTGTGGTTTTACTTTCCTCTTCCTCCTTCCCCTCCCCCCCCCCAAACTAGGTATGTGTCAATGTTAAGTATTAATGCAAAATGCATTAGTGCTTAGCAGAGAGATTCCCTGGAGATGCTGGTGCCAAATAGTTTAATACAGATGCCTGCATTCCTGCATTACACGGGATGCTAAAACTTTAAAAACATCAATAATGCCTACTTTATGCTTATTCAATGTGCTTTCAAATTGCTGTCTTCCATCATCGAAAGATTACAAGCAAAGTTTGTTGGTACTGCTGCTGACCCTGCTCTGCCTTCAGTGTATCTGCTGTAGCATTTACAGATGTGTCAGTGCAGCTTTCCATTATCAACTGATGATTAGCAGAATCAAGAACTATGATCAGAGAGGGATGGTATTGATCTTTCACCATTTTTACTCTTAAATGGAACTACATTGACTGGAGTTACCCCTGATTTATACGTTGTAAGGGAGAGTAGAATCAGGCCCTAAAAGAGATAAAGTGAAAGATCTTGCAGATGCCAAACTTTCAGGATTTTTCAGTCAAGTACAAGAATAAACCAAGCATCTCCATTTCAATGAAAGATTGGTCTGGAAAATTGTAGCATCTACAAGCTTCTTAGCAAATACTAGGAGAATACATCACTTCACTTTGGATTGTCACCTGTGCACATCAAAGAAAAACTGCACCAACTTTAACATTTACTTTGCTGTCCTGTACAAGAGGAAAGGAAATTTTCTGCATTAATTGTTAATGATAGTGACTCCTATTTAATTCCACCTCCAAGTGTGCACATCACCCCAAAGGGGGAAGGAGGCAGCATCATGACACACTGCACTGAAGGGATCTTAAGGCAAGCTCTTTACCTCTGCATTTTCCAATTAAATATAATTTTGTATCTTCCAATTGCAAGTTCTTTCCCAAGCTGCTCATGAAAAAGTACAGCTTTTTATCATCCCAATGCAGGGCAGTGTCTAAATAGCACAATTTGGCACCTAAGGTGAAATTCTACACTGGGAAGTCAGTGTATACATAGTGGACATCAGAATATGGTGCACATTGAAAGTCAGCAAGAGTCTGCTCTCCTTTTTTAATTTTTATTTTTTTCTGAAGTTTCACTTCACATTATTTTATTATTTCGCCTGCTTTGAAATGGGAACTGCTAATGCTTTGACAGATTTCTTGAACATTTGTACACTTTCACTGTGGTATTTCTGTATTTTCCAATTTAATATAATTGTGAGATTTCCTACACCAATACTCCTCACTGAATCATTACACCTATCCCTACATTTTTTGAGTACTAGGATGACCATTTTTTTCAGGAGTGCATCCAGGAGTGAAATCAAATTGGTATCACTCACAGCTGATTTACAGCGGAATTCTATCCACCTCTCTTCACTAACACCAATAAGTCCTGAAAAAGCACAAGTATACAAATCTTTCCTTGTTGAATCCTTGGGTACTGTGTCAACTGAGTTCCGTTACTGTGGTGGTGTATTAACACGGGGATTATACGATACCACTGAAGTAATGGAACCCAGATGGTATGTTTCATATAGTACCAGGAGCTTGATGTCTTGGATTAAAATGGGAAGCTTTGTAGAACAATGTTAATGCCTAGGAGAAAGATCTCTTTCGTTTTATCTAAGAGGTTAGAAATTCTTTGGGAAAAACAAAACTTATAAGTAAAATAATTTGGTGGGGAAGGGATAAAGAAAAGCTGAGTTAATAGTTATGTATATTTAAGCTGCTGAAATCTTGAAATAACTTCTAGTTTAAAAAGAATAACTGGAAGATTCCAGCTGCACAATATTAGCATATTGTATTGAACAAAACACGATTTACTTTTAAAAAGCAGAAACTATTTCAAACCATGAGAAATGCAAGTTTTAATGCTTTGTCCTTTCCTCCTGTACTATTGTAAGTATATTATTTTATGTAAATATATATTGCTGGACAATGTAATTATAGCATTGTGACTGTATATGTACATACGTGGGACTGCATAGTGTACATATCCAACATTAATTTCTTCTGTTGTAGGCATGTTGACAGGCGTGCAACCCTTCACAAACTATGGTGTAACCCTAACTGCTTGCACTTTGGCTGGCTGTACTGAGAGCTCACATGCATTGAACATCTCCACTCCACAAGAAGGTAAAGTAATTTCAAAGGTCTTGACTTCCACATTTCAGTCATGAATAATAAAATAGGAGAAGAGCTAAATGCTGCAAAGCCATTTGCTGGAAAACCCCAACCTAATTTGATGACAAAGTGCATTGCCAGAGCATAATTGCTCCATTTTTGGGGGGGTGCGAAAATGAATCAAACTCCATACCCTTTAATGACATGCATCTTTAATAGCTGTAATGCAGATTAATGGGCTTTTTAATTGCTGTTACATTGTTCATGCAAGAGCCTTGTCATTAATATGAAGCATCTGAAAGATTAATGAAAGCTTCCTCATTTTACTATGGCTCAGAAGTAAATCTAGAGACAGTCTGACTAAAAAGAATTGATTGTATGGCACAGTATGAAATTGAGAATCAAACGGTTGATTTCCATGGTCTCTTTTAACTGCTAAACACTAGCATAGGCAACAATTATTTTAGTATGATGGAACCTCCAAACGCCAATTTAGCCATTTATTAATCACTGCTCAATTTTCTGCTGCTTTTCTTAACTCTTGTGCATTTTTCGTTGTACTTGGAACTTAAAAGTTGCAAGCATAAATTAAGGGTTTTTTAAGCTTGCATTAAGATCTAGAGCAGCAAGAAAGAAAATATATTACAGTTCTGGTTTTAGAGACCAGCTCAATAACTACTGTGCATCAATTACTAGAGGAACTGTTCCCAAAAGATCTGAAGCATATGTAACTCCTATCTCACTTAAACATAAGATACAGGTCAAATTCATCTGTTGGTTACATCAGTCTAAAGATGGAGCAATCCAATTGTAATCAGCAGTTACTCCAGATTGATGCCAGTATAATTTGACCCTTATGTGTAAAACAGTATTTCGTCTTCCATGAAGTGAAACAATTTTAAAACTCATCTTAAAAAAAAATTCCCATCAGGTGTGTGGTGTGTTTTTTAAGAAGGAAGTATAGGCTTCTCTTTCTTTTTATCATCTTTTTTTAATAAGTTAGATAAAGAAATAGTGATACAGTGCTAACATGGAACTAAGACTTCAGCATAAGTTGGTGTAAATTAGAGGCAAACCAGAAAAATCAAAACTGCACCACTTCTAATGAATTAAAATTAGACATGGTTCTCAGCCACAAAGTTTGGATCAGCTGTTTGTAGGGACGGGTGAATTAATGTGGGGGAAAAAAAAACCCTTTACCCCTCTGGAATTGCATGCTTTTCTAGAACCAGGTTTTAGTTAAAAGGTCAGTTTTCAGAATGGAGAGAGGTAAATAGTAGTGTTCCCCAGAGATCTGTACTGGGACCAGTGCGGTTCAGCATATTCACAAATTATGTGGAAAAGGGTAAACAGTGATTTGGCAACATTTTCAGACTATACAAAATTATTCAAGATAGTTAGGTCCAAAGCAGACTATGAGGAGTTACTAAGGGATCTCACAAAACTGGATGACTGGGCAAACAAAATGGCAGATGAAATTCAATGCTGATAAATGCAGAGTAATGCACATTGGAAAATATAATCCCAACTATACATACAAAATGATGCAAAAAGAAAAGGAGTACTTGTGGCACCTTAGAGACTAACAAATTTATTAGAGCATAAGCTTTTGTGAGCTACAGCTCACTTCATCGGATGCTGTTTTTTCCACCAAATGCATCCGATGAAGTGAGCTGTAGCTCACGAAAGCTTATGCTCTAATAAATTTGTTAGTCTCTAAGGTGCCACAAGTACTCCTTTTCTTTTTGCGAATACAGACTAACACGGCTGCTACTCTGATACAAAATGATGGGGTCTAAATTAACTATTACCATTCAAGAAAGAGATCTTGGAGTCATTGTGGATAGTTCTCTGAGAACATCCACTCAATGTGCAGTGGCAATCAAAAAAGCTAACAGAATGCTAGGACCCATTATGAAAGGGATAGATAATAAGACAGAAAATATCATAATGCCCCTATATAAATCCATGGTACGCCCACACCTTGAATACTGTGTGCAGTTCTGTTTGCCCTATCTAAAAAAAGATATATTAGAATTGGAAAAGGTACAGAGAAGGGCAACAAAAATGATTAGGAGGATAGAACAGCTTCCATATGAAGAGAGATTACAAAGACTGGCAATTTTCATCTTGGAAAAAAGACTAGTAAGAGGGAATATGGTGGATATCTATAAAATCATGAATGGTGTGGAGAAAGTGAATAAGGAAGTGTTATTTACCTCTTCTCATAACACAAGAATCAGGGTTCACACAATGAAATTAATAGGCAGCAGGTTTAAAACAAACATAAGGAAGTACTACTTCTTTGAGTAATGTCCCTATGGGTGTGCTTGCGTCCCTGTGCTGCTGATCGGAGAACTTTGGTAGCAGTGTCGGTTAGGCCCACACATGCGCTGTCTCTTTTCTCTGCCACAAGGCTAACCAGCACACACAGACTAATCCCCCACGGTTCCTTCTCAACTGCCCCTGGCTACAGACGGAGCCATTGGCGGTCTGTTTGCGATAGTTAGCTTCTTTAGCATTTTTATTACTTTGTATCCTCAGTCTTAGTTGGAGCCTTTTCCTCTGTATCTGTCTTCCAAAACAAAAAACAAACAAGCAAAACCTTTTTTTCCCCTTTTTTGGTTGGGGACCCCTTCCCCAAACAGGGTATGCCTGGCTCACCAGGCTTTAAGAAGTGCCTGCTCTGCCCAGCTCTGTCCACAAGAGAGTGGAGAGTAGTTTCTCTCCCCCACCCCCTGCCATCAATTTTGGAGGGATGCCACACCCCCTTACTACATTATCTGCTATCAAGAGGCTCCTTGGGTATACCCTCAATCTGCCATATGACCAACCATGGGCACCACCACTAGGCTCTATTCCACTGCCCCAGTGGCCATACTGGGATCCCTGGGTGCATATCACCCCCACACGTCTCAGGCTTCCAGTCTCACTTGTGGGCCCCTGAAACATCCCCCCTTGGCTATGACATCCAGAACCTCGAAACCTTCAGAAGAGAGCATGGAAGAATAGGAGGGTGGAGTTGAGGAAGAAGTTACTCTGAGGACCAACATCTCTTCCTCCTCTCCAGATGAGGCATTCATGCCCTGCCACCATCCTTAGCCCATGATTTTCGGCTCTTCCAGGACTTGGCCAAAAGGATTGCAGATACACTGCAGATACTCTTGGAGGAAGTCAAGGATGTTCATTACAAACTCCTTGACATCCCACACTCTTCCTTGACCTCCAGAATAGTTTTCCCATCAATGAGGCTGTTGTGGACCTGCAAAACTATATGACAAACCCCAGCATCAGTGAGGCCTACTTGTAATTTTTTTTATTGGTCCATTTACATCCTGGCTGGGGAGATGGAATTTCTTTTCTCCCACCCTTCCCCCAACTCCATTGTTATGGACATAGCAAACTTCCAGGTCCATCAAAACCAAATGAGATCCACCCCCCTTGGTAGGGACTGGAAATGGTTGGACCTCTTCAGGCAGAAAGCCTACTTTTCAGCAAGGCTGGCCTTACCATGAGGCAACTGAGGCGGCCACCTCAGGTGCCAGACTGGGGGGCGGAGGGAGCATAGGACCCAGAGTGTAGAAAATTGTGTCTGCTGCTGGTGCATATGTATTCTCTCTGCTCTAGTTGCACAGAGATGGTGGATTGCTGTGCTGGACGAAGGTGGGCACAAGAGACATAACAGGCAGGCAGGAGAAAAGGTGAGAGGCAATAACAAAAAGCAGCAGGAGCTGCAGGGAGAGAGAGGAGGAGGAGCCTCTTATGTATCTCTCTAGCACCCCCAGGAGCCTGGACTGATTAACACCAGCTTCTCAGGGAGCTTCCTGTTTCCTGCTGCTTCCCTGAACCCACTTGAGGAGAACAGGCAGTCAACTGAAGTAGTAGGAGCCAGTTAGGCCCTTATATCTTCCCTCACTCAGGCCCTGCCACGAGCCTGCTTATTTGTCCCCTTATACTGAGTGTTGGAACCACTATAGCTGGCACAGAACAGCAGTCATGAGTGAAAGAAGAAAATGCCTCTATGGGGCAGCATTCAGAAAAAGAAAGCAAGCAAAGGAAGCTTTTCTATCTATCTAAGTAGGAAGGTGCTTCCCTGAGATTCACAGACACAAATGTTCATGGTGAGGCCTTCCAGCCCCAGTGAGAATGTGAGTGGTGAGGAGATGCCTGATCTTCCAGTTAGTCTGCTGAATTTTTTAATGTAATTCAAACCATTTATGTATTTTTCTCTGCATCAACTCATCAGTGGCAAATTTTGAAGCAACATCTGGGAACATCCTCTCTGACACTGAAACCACTGAGTGCCACACGATGGGAAAGTCGAGTGAAGGCAATAAAGCCTATCAAACACCAAATTGGGAAGATAGATAATGCCATTATGGAGGATAATGCTATGACAGGAACTGTTCGTGGAAGAACGGTGGCATAGGGAAATGGAATCACCAGAAATATACATAACTTCAGATTTCTGTGTTGCTTAGTGTTGTGGCATGACATACTGTTTGAAATAAATGTTGTAAGCAAGAGACCCCAAGGTGTTGACCTTGATATATCTGGAGCAATGGAACAACTGGACAAAGCAAAGTCAGACCTACAGTCTTACTGATCAGATGAGGGATTTCAAAACGTTCTGAAGAGTGCACAGAAGTTGGCAGAGGAACCTCACACTGAAGCTATTTTCCCACCCATTCAAGAATACAAGAGTCACCGAAGAAGATGACATTTTGATTATGAGGCACAGGATAATCCCATAAGAGACCCCAAACAATAATTCAAAGTTGAATTCTTTAACCAGGTGTTATATAGTGCAATACAGTCAGTTGAAGAACATTTCATACAGCTCAAGGAACACAGCAGTATATTTGGGTTGTTGTATGATATTCCAAAACTCCTCACTATACCTGAAGAAGACCTACACCAGCAATGCAGGGCACTAGAGACAGTGTTGACACATGATGACATGCGCGATATTGATGCGAATGATTTAGATGATGAACTGAAAGCCCTTTCAAGATACATTTCAGCATGATCAACTTCAAAGGCTCTTCTGGAATATATGTGCACAAATAAGATGACCACCCTCTTTCCAAATGATTTTGTTGCTCTGCGCATACTTTTAACACTTCCTGTAACAGTTGCCAGTGGAAAACGCAGCTTCTCCAAGCTGAAGTTAATAAAAACACATCTATGCTCCGCAATGACACAGGAGAGGCTGGTCGGCCTTGCAACCATCTCAATAGAGCAGGAGCTGACCCAGACTGTTGTGGACCATCAGCAGGAAGCAGTTCAAATCTTTGCAACCAAGAAGGCATAGAAAGCACCACTTTGATTATTCAAACAGATAAAAATGCCAGTGTTTACTATGCAGACAAGAAAAGTTACATATGCTGTTCAGACATTTGAAAGTTAAGTGTTACTTAAAATTTTTGAACAAGGCATTTTAAGTTGTTAGTTCTCCTTTATTGGGGCAGGTAGTGGAACAGGAAGAAGGCAGAATTGAGACCTTTCAAAGTTTTGGCCCAAGCGAGGGGGTATGGGGTTTGAGTTCCCCACCTCAGGTGCTAAAATGTTGTGGGCCGGCCCTGCTCTTCAGCCACATTGCAATTCGAATCACAAACTATCAAGCCTTAACAGCGCAGTATGACTGTCAACTATTCATAACTCAACAGCTTTATTGATCAGCTCCCAGAGTCACCGTGCAACCAATTCTATGCTATCATCCAGGAAGGGCAGCTAGTAACCAAAACAACTCTCCAGTCAGCTCTCGATGCAGCCAATACAGCAGCCTGGTCCATCTCCATGACAGTGGTCATGCAATGTGTGTCATGGTTACAACTTTCCCTAAAGGGGTGCAGACAACTCTTGAAGACCTTCCCTTTGAAGGCACTGAGCTGTTTGTAGAGAATACTGAGGCATCTCTCCATACCCTTAAAGATTTCAGGTGACTTCAGGGCCATTCTCCACTCATTAGAAATCTATATGCCTGGACAAAAAACAATATTTAGTCTGCAGCCCCAGCATAAATCCCGTACCTCCCGTTACCCGATTCAATGCTTTTACGAACCTCAGAAAAATAAATCTAGGTTCTCCAGATGCAAACCATCCGGTCTACAGCCTTCCAGGTTGCAATCATCTACCTTAAAATATCAATTTTGACATGTTAGTCAAGGTGTTGACAGACCACTCCCCTCAACTGCTACAGCTGACCAACCTATTCTACCCATTCAGCTACTGCCTTGCCATATTCCACAGCACCTGGGCATGCATAACACTGGACTGATGGATCTTGGAAATAATTCAAAATGGGTATTCCATCCACTTTGTCTCCCCCACACCACCACTCTTCCCCATCCTTCTTCAGGGACCCTTCTCATGGGACTTTACTACAACAAGAGATAGATTGCCTCCTCCAGTAAGGAGCCATAGAACCAGTACCTTAATGTCTACAAGGAAAAGGTTTTTACTCTTGTTATTTCCTAAAACCCCAGAGGAAGGGAGGTTGGAGACTTATGCTAGACCTCAGAGCACTCAAGAAGTTTGTCAAAGCTGAAAAATTATAGATGGATAGCAATGATTATTCTAGCACTGGAAAAGGGAGACTGGTTTTTGTCCCTCAACCTTCAGGACGCTTATTTCCATATTTCAATCCTACTCTCTCGGACAGTTCCTCAGGTTTACCCTAGGACAAGACCACTGTCAGTAAAGAGGAGTCCCCTTCAGGCTGTCATCAGCTTCGAGGGTATTCTCCAAGATTCTCTCAGTAGTGAATGCTCACCTATGCTCCCAGGGGATTATGATCTACCCCTACCTGTATAATTGCATCCTCAGAGCCTGCTCCTTCCATAAGGCTTGTCGGGTTACCAAAACTGCTGTAGACTTATTCACAGAACTCAGCCTGCGGGTCAACACCCAGAAATCAACCTTCATCCCGGAACAATGCCTGAAATTCATAATGGCTGACCTCATCTTGTTACAGGCCAAAGCTCTGCTACCTCAGCACAGGTTCCTCTACTGAGCTATGCTCATCGAGACAATACAAAACAGTCCCCAAATATCACTCAGACACTGCCTCCAACTTTTGGGGGATATAGCAGCTGGCACAATGGTAATACCTCATTCCAGGCTTCACATGCAGCGTTTCCAGATGTGGTTCAGCTCAGTCTACAGACTAAACAGAGATGGACTAGATAAACCTCTGTCACTGTCCACCAAGGTAAAAAACTCCCTGGTGGAAAAAAATAGGAAATATTTGCAAAGGGATCCCCTTTTTGTAAACTTCCCTGTCACCACTGACACATACCTCATAGGATGGGGCACGCGTCTAAACAACTTTACAACACAAGGCAAATGGTTGTCCATGGAGATCGGCCTCCACACCAATCTCCTTGAGCTGAGGGCGGTCAGCAATGCTGGCACCCACTTCCTCCTGCTGATCAAAGGAACACACACGAGAGTCCTAATAGACAACATAGCATGCATGTACTGCATAAATCAACAGGGAGGAGACAGATCACCCTCAGTCTATGCAGAAGCACTAACGTTATGGAAGTGGTGCATCTCCCACATTACACTATCAGCAGCCCACCTTCCAGGCATACAAAAATCAATAGCGGACAGTCTCGATCACAGGTTCCCACATTTCCCATACTATCAAAAGTCCTATTAAAAATAAAATGAGAAGGTGCACATGTCATACTGATTGTTCCCACTTGGCTGAGACAGAATTGGCACCTTTACCTGTCACAGCTCACAACATGCCCACCGATCTCTTTCCAGTCCACGCCACACCTCCCCTCATAGAATGAAGGATGTACTCTACATCCCAACTTTGGGATTCTCTGCATCAAAGCTTGGCTCCTTCATGTTTCAAATGCATAGAGAGTTCCTGCTCGGAGGAGGTACAAGAGGTATTATTACATAGTAGAAAATCCACAACATACTGTATTTACCCCCCAAAATTATCCAGATTTCAGGCTTGGTGTAATTCTCAACAAATTTCTCCAACATCCACTACTCTTCTAAAGATCCTAGACTGCGCACTGACTCTTAAAAAATGGGTTTCAGAGTAGCAGCCGTGTTAGTCTGTATTCACAAAAAAGAAAAGGAGTACTTGTGGCACCTTAGAGACTAACAAATTTATTTGAGCATAAGCTTTCGTGAGCTACAGCTCCGATGAAGTGAGCTGTAGCTCACGAAAGCTTATGCTCAAATAAATTTGTTAATCTCTAAGGTGCCACAAGTATTCCTTTTCTTTTTTAAAAAATGGGGACTATCTCTCAATTCAATCAAAGTTCTCTTAGTGGCTATAACAGCCTTCCACCAACAAGCAGAGGGCTACTCAGAGCTATCACACCCAACCACAAAATGATTCCTCAGGGGTATAGTAAACCTTTTTACACAACCCTGACATCCCACCCCTACGTGGGATCTAAATCTAGTGTTGAAAAGACTGACTAGACCTCCCTTGAAACCCACGGCTGTTCACTTACATACCTGTCAATGAAAACAGTTTTCCTGGTGGCAATCACCTTGGCTAGGAGAATAGGGGAAATAGCAGCTCTGATGGCACATCTTCCCTACAGGGTATTCTTTCGGGACAAGGTCACACTCAGGCCACACCTGAAATTCACTCCTAAGGTGACCACCTCTTTTCACATGAACCAAATAATCCACCTTACAACTTTTTACCCTAAGTCACACCGTGATAACAGGGAGACTATATTGCACACGCAAGATGTTAGGAGCTCCCGGGCCTTTTACCTGGATAGGACAAAGACTTTTAGGAAGTCTCCTAGGCTTTTCCTTTCTACTGCAGAAAGATCCAAGGGCTCAGCAATATCAGCCCAGAGACTTTCCATGTGGGTCTCAAACTGCATTAGACAATGTTATGAGGTTCACAACATGACACCTCCAGATGGTATTCTCACATACTCCACAAGGTTGATCTCCTCATCTGTCGCCTTCCTGAATAATGTCCCCACAACAGAAATCTGTCCATACTTCGCAGAACATTATGCGATTACTGGGGACTCCACCTCTGATGCCATCTTTGGCTCCACAGTACTGTCATCTGTAACTGACTCAACTCTGAAGCCCCAGTCTCCAGTGGGGATACTGCTCAGGAGTTGCCTACAGTGGAGCACCCCACAGGGATACTACTTGAAGAAGAAGAGGAAGTTACTCAACTTGTGTAGTAACAATGGGTCTCTGAGGTGTGTGTTCCGATGGGTGCTCCACAAGCCACCTTCCTCCCCTCTACTTCAGTTCTTGTCAATGACTCTGTGGTAGAGAAGGAACTGAGGGGGATGAGCCTGTGTGCAGTGGTTATCCTTGTGCCGGGGCATGAGGAGAGACCATGCATATGAGGGCCTAACGGACACTGCTACCGAAGTTCTCCAATCAGCAGTGCAGGGACGCAAGCAAACTTACAATGGAGCACCCATAGGGACACACATCTTGAAGAACCATTGTTACTGCACAAGGTGAGTAACTTCCTCTTCTTTACATAATACACATTCAACTTTTGGAACTCATTGCCATGGATATTGTGAAGGTTCAAAAAGAATTAGATAAGTTCATGGAGAATAGGTTCATCAATGCCTATAAGCTAAGATGGTCAGGGATGAAACCCCATGCTGTAAGTGTCCTAAACCTCTAACTGCCAGAAGCTGGGAGGTGACAACAGGGGATGGATCACTCAATAATTGCCCTGTTCTGTCCATTCCCTCTAAAGCACCTGGCATTAGCGACTATCAGAAGTCAGGATACTGGGCTATATGCACCATTAGTCTGGCCCAGTATGGCCATTCTTATGTTCTAAAGGCAAAAATTTGTCATCAGATGCTTGACAAGAACTCCCATTGACTTCACTGGAGTTGTTCTGTGTAAGGGTATAATTTTCCCTTAATTTTGTTTTTGAAATTTTCAAATACCCTTTCTGATTTTCAATCAGACCAGGACTATCCTGAGAAAGGTCATTCTTCTGAGATTTCTAGCCTAATTTTGCAGAATCAAAAAGTTTGTCAAAGCTTTGGGTAAGCATTAAACTGAACCAAACCTAAATTAGGCTGGTGGTATTTTTAAAGGCTCTTAGTGCTGTTCCAACTCTGTTCCCATAGAGATCTCTGTGGGTTTTACGGTGAACTTCAGGAGGATCAGAGTTAGGCAAATGCTGAGAGCTTTTGAAAATCTCACCCTAAACTTTTTACTATTTCCCCATTACTGTCTCATGGTCAGCTAGACTACAAATGGTGGGAGAGTGAGATGGCTTCACCATGAGAAAAAAATATTCTCTTTCTCTTCCATTGCTCTCAGTCATAGGACACATGAATCAGCTAGTGATGTCCCATGGAGATTGACCAAATTTGAAACATATGATGGAACTTCGAATTGTCTGTAGGCTAAATGTTTACAATGAAAGAAAATTTTACCAAAATAAGCAGGTTTGCTAGGCTTATCCTGAGGGGTTTTGCCACCTGTATTTATTTGAGCATTGTTTTTATGTCAATCCTTTGATATCTACTAAGAGTACCAATCCAGTTCTATATCCTTAAGTCCAATTATAGTTTTGTAGAATATTGTTAAATACACTAACTGATATTTTAGTGAATTCATAATTTATTACTCATTTCATTGTCAATGACAATTACATTATTTGTGGGCTTCCTCTGGAAAAAAACCTGTTAATGGAGCCAATGCTATACATAAGGAAATCCAATATTATAATATCTTTGCTTTATTGTATATTACAAGTTTCCTTAAAATTATTTTTTTTATTTGCTCATCTTAGTAAACGTACTAGCTAATACAGGAATTCTATGTGATTCAGAAAAAAATGCTAATTTCTGAGGATATACTTTCACATGGGGAAGGTTTACATAAGAAAAGATTTTTTTTTCTCCACAGAGAAATTCAATAAGGCCATGAGGAACATGTGTTTTATTTCTTTGAAGGACTGAACACACAGTCAATATGTAGAGTTTCTATTTTTGGGTATTTTATTGCATTCTCATAGTAACAATAATTTAATGATACAGAAGACAGGCATCTTATCATATTTTCCAGCTATCCCTTTTTCTCAATTGAAACATTCATTACTTTATATTGTTTGCATATTGCCAGCCACTGCTGGTTATTGTTTTAAATTGCCAAAATAGTGCTTGTAAATTACCAGATATTCCTGCCAGAGTGAGTAAGGCCCCAGTTCTGCCTCCCTTATGATATTCAAAGGTATTGCTGTGGAGTTAAAGTTTAACTCACTGTAAGGGAGGCAGAACTGGGCCTTACTCACTCTGAGTATGTCTACTCAGGCTATGGCAGTGAGCCTCCCAGCCCAGGTTGAGAGACTTGGGTTAGCATTCCACAAATAGCTGTGTGGATAGCTCTTGGAAGTTGTAGCTTGGGCTGGAACTAAGGGCTTGTCTACACTACTGGCTGGATCAATGGGCAGCAATCGATCCAGCAGGGGTCAATTTATTGTTTCTAATAACAAACAAATCGACCGCTGATCATTCTAGCATCAACTCCGGTACTCCACCTCAACTAAAAGCGCAAGGGGAATCAACGGGAGAGCATCTCCCATTGACACACCGCAGTGAAGACACTACGGTAAGTAGATGTAAGTACGTTGAGATCAGCTACGTTATTCATGTAGCTGAATTTGCATAACTTAGCTCAAACCTTCCCCTCCCCCCCATAGTGTAGACCAGCACTCAGACTCTGAAGCCTAGGGAGGGGGCTGGACTTCAAAGCCCAAGTTCCAGCACAAGCCACAACTTGAAAGAGCTGTCTACACAGCTATTTTTAGAGTGCTAGCACAAGCACAACCAAATCTGTCAACAATCTCACAACCGGGTGAGGAGACTTGCTGCCATGAGCTGTGTAGGCATACCCTAAACTATTAGCCATTGCCAACCTCTAGTTTACTATATACACACAAACTACATTAAAAGAGTGCTATTACTGTTGCAAAGTCAAGCTCTCAGAAGTTAGGAAACACCAGAATTAAAATTACATGTGCATAATAATATAATAATTAAGGCTCCATGTTTGTCACAGAAGTCACGGATTCTGTGACCTCCGTGACTTCTGCAGGGGCCCGTGCAGCTGGCCCAAAACATTACAATATATAGTTATATATACACAATTATGTATTTATTTATTTATAATATTTTCCAGCCCCTGAAGACGTACAACCACCTACAGCTATATCCTTTCCAGCTTCTTTACTACTGAGTTGGAGTCCTCCAAAGAGACCAAATGGTATTATAACACAGTATGCTTTATACATGGATGCTGTATCAATCTACACTGGAAATGGAACTAAATACATTGTCAAAGGTGAGTTATATAGTTGTGATTTCTAAGATGGGTATGTCACAGTCATTGGGCTACCTGCACAGCTAACCCTTCCTGTTCTCATCAAATGCACCCGTCTCTCAGTTCTCAGGCCTGTAGCTGTCACTTGTGTTGGGGTGAAAGCACGTGGTTCTTCTGCTCTAGATATGCATTGTAGACTACCATCCCCAAGTCCTAACTGTGATTGCCTCAGCAGGCCTGATGTATCTTTGGAGCCTGCAGTTCTGTTCCCTTTGGGAGCAATGACACCAGTGACCAGACATCCTTCTTATAGCAAAATATTTATTAGAACAAAAGAATTTGAGAGAGAAACAGATCTTGTAATAATAAAACAGACCAAATACATATCTAGCTTACAGGATATATAACCGTTTTCCACATGGTGATCCTGGTATATCTAGCTTCCTTATAGACTCCTCCACGGTCTCTCTGTCTGGGTGATCATCTCTTCCCTTAACTCACAAACGAGTATATTCCCTCCCTGCCTCGGGAAGTCTTTAAATCTTGCTCGGTCCTTTTATCACCCCCCGTATAGAAATCACGTCACCTTTTAACTTTTATAGTCCTTTGATCTGGTAACTTTCAGCTTTAGCAAAATGAGGCTTGAAACTTGTTGGAGATAGGAGGTAAGATCCCCCAAGCTACTAGTGTTCCTCACTGTCTTTCAAATGTGTGCCTGGATGGCCTTATCTGTGTTGCCTTCCTGCACAGTCCCTATTGAATTTGAGCATATAATAAACATTTCACTATCTCCAATATAATTTGTAAGGTCTATCTCAATATCTATTTTACATATTTTGCATTCTTAGATTATTGCATAGCAGTTCCATGACCCTCATTGGCTGTTTGTATTGATGTACAGTCATGTGACATCTTACTTTCACTTTAACCTTTTGTTTTATCAAGGTATCACAAATCAGTCATTCAGGATTATCATACAATAAAAATAATGAACTATGTGTAGCCTTGTGCAGCAAAAGGAATAGTCTAGGCCAGTCACTGTTTTGTGCACGTTTGTAGGTAGGTGTAAAACCAAAAAAGATTTTAAAATTGGAATCTAGCCAGGATAGGGGAGGGTCAGGGTCTTACTTTCTTTTTACTATAACACCTTAGCATACTATAAGACCTCAAAGGCATTTCTGCATTTTGAGTTAGTACAAAACATTTTTAAAAATGCATAGTTCAATTTTTTTTTATGTGCACAGGCCATAAGCTACTAGTGCGGTGGGTCAGTTCTGACACTGAAAAATGAATCCAGTTAGAAAACCTCCTGAAGGCTGTTGATGTTTGCTATAATAAATAGTGCACACTTTAAGTCAAACTTTTTCATTCTGTATTCAAAGGTAATGGATTTTTTGTAACCATAGTAACCTTGTTGTATTTCTGGATGAATACATGAGGTATATACATTCTGGTTTTATTTTTGAATATAAACTACCACATTATATATTACTAATAATATGAAAAATAGGATATAGGTTAGCATAATGACAGCTTAAACTAGTATGCATTTTTCTTCTGCAAAAAATAAATATTTATCAAAAATATAGGTTCAATTAGTTTCACCCCCCTCCCTCTACCCAGTTTTCCGGTATTCTTGTAGTACCATTTATCTTTTTTTCAAGATCTCCATTAATCTCTTATTACTGTCCAATAACATTATTTTTAAAAATTTGGAAGCAGAAATACATATACTTAAACATTATTGAAAGATTTGTGCTGATGTTGTTACTAGGGTTATGCTCTGCCCCATAGCATGTATTTGCAAAATGGTCATAAATTGAAAAGTCTGAAAAACATTTTTAGAATATGTTCACCATGCTGGTGGTTTTTTGAAAAGCACACATCAGATTACATCGTGACTGATAACTACTATCTAAGATGTAATGAAGGGTTATCTATTGAACCTGCAGTCAAGATAATTTTTATAATTTTCCTACCAGCAATTAGGGGTAGGCTACTCTAAAAAGGCTCAATATTTGGCTCATCATCCAAAATGTTGGATGCTTATCTGAGGCTTTTCCAGCCAGACCCGGTTCTGTAAAACTGGCCTAAAGAACAGACTTTTAATGACGTTTTTAATACTTTGTTTTTGTGGTCATATCTGGAAATAACACAAGAACCACCTGTCTCATGGTAATGGAGCATTTCTGTTTCTGCTCCTGGCACAAACATTTATATGAACATTTCAGTACCTTAAGGTAAGTTTGGTTTCCATTTGTTTTTTGAAATGGGCAACGGTTTACAGTTTCAGTCCCTGAATTTAATTACTGTAGAAAATATAATGATAGGTCTACTAAGAAACTCCCCATCTCCCCAGAGACAGCAGGACCCAGTTTCACCAGAATGGGCCTAGCTGACTGCAACTCTGATAGAGTCAAAGACAATTTTCAGAGAGCAGGCCAGCTCAGTTCTCTGTCTGTAGTCTAAATAGGTCTCCTCTTCCATGCAGAAGCCCCTACCATTGCCCCATTTAGTTTTATTCAGTAAGACCAAATAAATGGTCAGTAAAGATTCTTCCAATGGAGTCCCTGCTTCTCACCAAGAATGCACCATACTTGTAAATCTCTTGCTTTTTAATTGATATTAGTTGCTAAAGGAAGGAGATTGATAGTCTCCTCATCTGAATTGGTGGAACATGAGTCACTTTCTTATTCTCTCTTACCATATGGGACATGACATGTATCACCGTTTGCTTCTGTGCCACCTTTATCTTGCTGCTGAATTCTCACTCTGCTTGAGGTGTGCTGGAAATGTGGAAGGAACCCAAGGGAAGAAAACTGATCTCAGTCAGAAGGTTGGGATTTGGGTCACCAGAAATCCAAGCCATTCTGGCTCAGGGCTATTCAGATTTCTAGTCCAGATTTATGCTTGGCTCTAATTTTAATCAAAGAAATGTCATTTTTGTTGCTAAAGCAAAAGGGCCTTTGTTTCCTTACAGAGCCTGCAATCTGCTCCTTTGTAGGCTGGAGGAGTCATTACAAAGTAGCACAAAGTAATCTTTCTTCTCGAAGGGCTATATCTATACAGTGATAAAATCAAAGGATTCAAAGCCAGGTTCTGGAACTCTCCAGTGTTGTATCTGTCTGTCTCTCCTGCCTCTTTTGTTTGGGGTTTTGTTTTTGTTTTTGTTTTTTTTGCTTTGGGTGTGAAGGTTAGTGCTGTTGGCTTCTACTGAGCATGCGCATACTGGTTTTTCAGAGGTATATAATTTGGCCAAATTGGATGGATTTTCCTATGGACATCAAAAAGCACCTCTCTGGCCCCCAGGAAACACCCCTTGCCAGAGCATGGAGTCTCTAGAGCTTCTTAATGAAACATTTGTAAGATTTTTTTTTCACATTAGCAAAACAATGTGGTTTTCTCTAACATCATTCTCATGAATGGCTGACCTATTTTAGCCAAAACATTTTTTTAAATCAACTCAAGGCAGACACTCAGCGTGGAAAGTTTCAGCCCAAGTGGTTAAAGTTTGGCAAAGCTGTAAACTGAAAACTATGTCTTATGATGAAAAGTGTCTAACAACCTTAACTCTAGGCATTGCTGCCAGCAGAACTTATAATGTGCAAAGAAATAATAATGTAGCACAAACTTTTCTGAGGAGATTGCTAGTGATGGTTTATTGTCAAAATTTGAGCAAAATTTCTCCCTCCCACGTCATCTGAGTTGGCTACCTTTGTGAGAAAAGTTTCTGGTAAAAGCCTGTAGTGAAAATAGTCGTCTTTTCTATAGTGAAACACATTTGATTATCTAACCTGGCGAAGCCAAGAAAGACATTACTTGTAAATATATATGACACACAAAATGTTTATATTTCCATCTCTGTAGAGTGTAATCTCCAACTTTGGCACTGAGCACACTGAGGATGTAAAAGTCTGCATTTTCTCCAGTAATGCATACTTGACACTGCTAACAAATTTGGTTCATTTAATTTCTCTTGCATATAGTAATGACTCTGTGAATCCTTAAACGAAAAATATTCCTATTAATACTCATCTGATTGAAACTGTTATTTTCTCTGGCACACAGTAAGAAAGAATAGTGTTTGCAGGATTTCAGGAAAGGAATACTTCACCAAACAAATCACAGGGCCAGATCTTCAGCTAGCTCAATAAAGCTGTGCCAGTTTCAATAGCTGCAGATCTGGCTCACATTCGCTAGCTTTCTACAGCTAAACTACAAATAATAATAATAATTAATAATCTTTTCTGGTGTCTGTGATATGTCAATTTTGATCATTTAGTTTTTCTGGAGTATAAAACCAAGGGTAATCCTTAGAAAGAGAGAGAAGAAGTTAGCCTGTAGGAATAAGTAACAGTTTGGCTGGCTCAAGTAGGGTGACCAGGTGTCCGGTTTTGGACCGGAATACCCAGTCAAAAAGAGATCCTGGTCAGCACCACTAACCAGGCCATCGACTGTTCAGTTGGCAGCACCACACAGAGGGGCTGGCAGGCTTCTTGCTAGCCTCTGCGCTGCGCGTTTCCCAGAAGCAGCAGCGTGTCCCCCTCAGGCTCCAGTGCATAGGGGCAGCCGGGGGCTCTGCGCGCTGCCCCTACCCCAAGTGCCCCCCTCCTGAGCCCCAAAGTATCCCAGCCCTGATCCACCTCTGCCCGCCTCCTCTCCCCTCAGTCCCAGCCCAGAGCACCCTCCTACACCACAAACCCCTCATCCCCAGCTCCACCACCAGAGCCCTCACACCCCCCTACATCCCAACCCCCCTGCCTCAGCCTGCAGCCCCCTGCCTGAACCTGAACTCTGAACCCCTCAACTCCACCCCGGAGCCCCCTCCTGAACCCCAAACCCCTTATTCCTGGCCCCACCCCAGAGCCTGCATCCCCGGCCAGTGTCCTCACCCCCCCCCCGCACCCCACCCCCCGAGCCAGCCCAGTGAAAATGAGTGAGTGAGTGAAGGTGGGGAGAGCAAGCGACGGGGGTGGGGGTGGGGGATGGAAGGGGTGGGGCAGGGGTGGGGCGAGGGTTTTTGGTTTTGTCTGAGTAGAAAGTTGGCAACCCTAGGCTCAAGTTGTTCTTGAACTTGAATGCTGAAAGGCAGATTTTGTAAGTCCAGACAGATCAGAGTTGGGGAAGAGAATGAGGAGACTTGTTAAATTCTATGATTAATAATAGGGATTTGGGGGTGAGTTCAACATCTCTAAAAATCAGGCCCACTATGTCTAATGTTCAGAAACTGAAGCACCCAAAATTAGCCAACACTTACATAAATTCTTTTCTTGAAATCAATGATTAACAGTATCTTTAATATATGCGATGGCACAAATGCCATACTTCTTCAAGAAATACTTTTGAATTTTTCTTTGTCCTTTCCACACCTATAAAATTCTACAGATAATTTTAAAATGACTGATTTTGTGTTTATTATTAGGAATCCATCACAATTGTGTCAACACTTTATTTACTCTACAATTAAACATGACTTGAATGAAGGGAAATCCAGAAAACATTTGAACTGCAGAATTTGATTGCTGGTCAGGGTATCACAAAGAGGAAAAGGCCTGTTAGATCATATGATTGTTGTTGTTATGGTTATTCTAATTAAATATTTAATAGCATGGTACCACCCAAAGACTGCAGTCAAGATTGGATCCCCATTGTGCTGGGTGCTGTAGAAATATAGAAGAGACAATCTTTGCCCTGACAGCTTACAATTGATAGATACTGTAGTATTTCTGTGGGAGCCAGTGTGGGACTGTTTCCTATCTTCAAAGATGTAGTATAATATACATAAATATCTGAAGGAGCCAAGTCTTCTGTTTCACCTACTCCAAAGAGTGATTCAACATCAATATAACATTGGCATCCAGTTAGTGAATTTAAGATTCTAGTTTGTTCTGGAAGCATTGGCACCTGCTGTATTAGTGTGAGCAATAGAATATTTATCTTCACCTGAAATACTACCCATGTTACACAAAGAGATATGAACTGAAGTCCCGTTGTCATTTTCAGGGTCTTGCTCTTATGGACTACAGTTCGACAGTCACCATTCCCATATGACATCCAGATCATAAGGCAGTACAGTAAGCAACATACTTCCCAAAGCAGTACAAAAAGAGCATCATCCCTGCTGCAGGTTTCATATGGGCCAAAATACTTAAACATTATGGTGAGCACTATAAAAAAAAAAACCCAAAATAGTTTTATTGCTGCACCCAGCACTAGAGGGCAGATTATACCAGGTTTATGGAAGGAGTGTAGGCTTCCCTTAACGCTATATATATATATATATATATATATAAGAAAGCACATTTGATACACCTGAACTGACAACACTGACATTGCCAGTGACCTGTACTATTGTAATTAATTCTTCAGACCCAGAATGCAGATTCAGCAGGCACAAAAGCAAAGAGCAATTGAGACTATCTGAGTCTGTCATTTCTGTGTTTCAACTTCAAATGGAAGACTCTAGTGCATTCATTGGACTTAACTGTACAGATCCGGAGGCCAGGGAGGAAAGCATTATGTTTATTTGTAGCAGCTCTCTTGTATCATTTTCTGTTGCAGTGCATTAGTGTAGTGTTAAATAAAATCTGCTTATTTAAAATCCTTTTAAATAGCGTTTAAATATTTCCTGCTGATACAATCTGCTAAAGTAGTTATCCTTGCTGCAGATTTCAGTTAACCTTGTCGCAGATACTAAGCCTGGAGCTACACAGACTTTTAGGGGCCTTGATTATGGAGCAAAACCTAATGGTGTCATTATAAAACCACAGCTGGACAAGCTTTTGGAATCCTTGTCCTTCAATCAGATTTGGGTAACACAGCAAGCCAGGAGAGAACTCATGTTAACCCTGCCTGAATTGCTGAGCTCTCAGATTATTTGGGCACCACTTTCTAGAAATTAAAATAATAAAATAAAACTCAAATTATAAAGCAAAAGGGATTGGCACCTCCAAATCTGCCACATATACAAACACAAACTGTTTTGAACAAGTAGCTTTCTCCAAAGCTAATAGCAATGGATTAGCCAAAAGAACAGAAAAAAGGCACATTTATTTGGTGATGAAGGGCAAGTGCATTGCTGCTACGCATTCTGGATCTGTTCAGTGAACAGAGAGAAGGGAAGCATTAAGCTTCCAGGTCTATCAATCTCAAGCCTTGACAAGACTTAAAGTAACTCAAAAATGTGAGGTTTCAGAGTAGCAGCCGTGTTAGTCTGTATCCGCAAAAAGAAAAGGAGTACTTGTGGCACCCTAGAGGCTAACAAATTTATGTCAAGGTTCCTTCCCCACTCTGAATTCTAGGGTACAGGTGTGGGGACCTGCATGAAAGACCCCCTAAGCTTATTCTTACCAGCTTCGGTTAAAAACTTCCTCAAGGTACAAACTTTGCTTTGTCCTTGAACCCTATGCTGACACTACCAAGTGTGTTAAACAAAGAACAGGGAAAGAGCCCACTTGGAGACATCTTCCGCCCAAAATATCCTCCCAAGCCCTACACCCCCTTTCCTGGGGAAGGCTTGATAAAAATCCTCACCAATTTGCATAGGTGACCACAGTCTCAAACCCTTGGATCTTAAGAACAATGAAAAAGCAATCAGAATCTTAAAAGAAGAATTTTAATTAAAGAAAAGGTAAAAGAATCACCTCTGTAAAATCAGGATGGTAAATACCTCACAGGGTAATCAGATTCAAAACATAGAGAATCCCTCTAGGCAAAACCTTAAGTTACAAAAAGACACAAAAACAGGAATATACATTCCATTCAACACAGCTTATTTACCAGCCATTTAAACAAAAGAAAATCTAACCCATTTCTAGCTAGATTACTTACTAACTTTTTACAGGAGTTCTGAAGAGCATTCCTGATCTGTTCCCAGCAAAAGCATCACATAGACAGACAGACCCTTTGTTCCCCACCACCCCCCAGCTTTGAAAGTATCTTGTCTCCTCATTGGTCATTTTGGTCAGGTGTCAGCGAGGTTATCTTAGCTTCTTAACCCTTTACATTTGAAAGGGTTTTGCCTCTGGTCAGGAGGGATTTTATAGTTCCATATACAGAAAGGTGGTTACCCTTCGCTTTATATTTATGACACGCCCCCCAAATCACAGATAGGGTGAAACACTGGCTGTGATTTCTTTCTGGAGCTCTAGAAGAAAACAGACTTAATAAGACACATGCACCTCTAGATATACTACCAAGTGTATAAAGACTAACAATATTTTCCACATCTCAAGGACGATTTTAACCATTTGATTCTGGGAAACTTTCACGGGAGAGTGCATCAGCCACTTTGTTAGAAGCTCCTGAGATGTGTTGGATGTCGAAATCAAAATCTTGGAGAGCTAAACTCCACCGAATAAGTTTTTTGTTATTTCCCGTGGTGGTATGAAGTCACTAGCGCAGCATGGTTGGTTTGCAGGTGGAAACGCCATCCCCAAACATATGGGCGTAGCTTTTCCAGAGCGTAGACAATGGTGTAACGTTCTTTTTCACTAACTGACCGGTTGCTTTCCCTCTTAGACAGCTTCTTGCTGAGAAACTCTACAGGATGGAATTCTTGATCCGGTCCTTCCTGCTCCCACAGGAAGCAGTCGGATTATTAAAACTGCTCCCACACCACGCTCGGATGCATCTGTGGTTACTAGGAATGGTTTTTCAAAGTCAGGGGCCCTTAGCACAGGGTCAGACATGAGTGTCGCTTTAAGCTGATTAAAGGCCTTCTGACAGGTTTCAGAGTAGCAGCCGTGTTAGTCTGTATTCGCAAAAAGAAAAGGAGTATTTGTGGCACCTTAGAGACTAACAAATTTATTAGAGCATAAGCTTTCGTGAGCTACAGATCACTTCATCGTAAAATGCATCCGATGAAGTGAGCTGTAGCTCACGAAAGCTTATGCTCTAATAAATTTGTTAGTCTCTAAGGTGCCACAAATACTCCTTTTCTAAAGGCCTTCTGACACTCTTCGGTCCACTGAAAGGCATTTGGCTGTTTCTTTTTGGTTAGGTCTGTCATTGGGGCGGCAATTTGGCTGTATTGCGGTATAAATCGCCTGTAATATCCAGCCAAGCCTAAGAAGGATTGGAACTGTTTCTTTGACTTTAAGACAGGCCAGTTTTGGATAGCATCACTTTGGCCTGTAGGGGGTTGATAGTTTCTTGACCCACTTAGTGTCCAAGGAAAGTCACTCTGTTTAGGCCTAGTTGACACTTCTTATCCTTAATAGTTATTCCTGCCTCTCTTATGCGCTCAAAGACCTTTTGTAGATTCTTTCTTTCCTGTGATCTTACACCAAGAGTTTGTCATAGTAAGAAATGTGTAAGACACTCATCATTTAATTTTCCCTTCACAAATATGTAGATTGGAGAGGAGAGTTTAAAATATCAAATGATGTTTGAGTGATATTGCATACTGAAAGAGAGGGTATAAGCCAAATATTCACCTAACTTCAGTGTGTTTGTATTTGTAAAATTAAATACAGTAGTCTCCTTGCAAATCATGAGGCTGATTCCTCTCTCACTTACACTTTTGTAAATTAAGAGTAGCTCCAAAGAAGTCAGTGGAATTACTGCAAGTCAAAGATAGTGTGAAAGGCAAATTATGCTCCATGCATTTTACATTTAAATTACTGTAGATGATGATAACCAAGGGTGAGAAGATAGTTCATGTTCATTCAGTTGTAGGTCTCTCTGCTAACAATGGTGCAAGTAGTGATGGTGGTTCTTGTAGGTGCTTGTCCCCTAATAACTGGATTGAAACTACTGATTCTTTTGACATCAGCCACTGAGATTAAAATAGTTTTATGGGGGATGTTTTTTGGGCTCTTGTAGTTTGAGTGCCTAAAGCTAGGCACCTAAATACGTGATCGGGGTTGTGGATAAAGCTTATCTAGTTGATATAGTGTACTTGTATTTCCAGAAAGCCTTTGAAAAATTCCCTCACCAAAGGAAACTAAGCAGTCATGGGATAAGAGGGATGGTCCTTTCATAGGTCAGTAACGGGTTGAAAAACAGGAAACAAAATGTAGAAATAAATTGTTTGTTTTCACCGTGGAGAAAGGTGAACAGTCGGGTCCCCCAAGGATCTACACTGGGTCCTGTGCTGTTCAACATATTTATTAATTATCTGGAAAAGGGGGTGAATACAGAAGTGGCAAAGTTTGCCCATGATACAAAATTATTCAAGATAGTTAAGTCCAAAGCTGACCATGTGGAGTTACAAAGGAATCTCACAAAACTGGGAAACAAAATGACAGATGAAATTAAATGTTAAGTGCAAAATAATGCACATTGGAAAAAATAATCCCAACTATACAGATACAATGTTGGGTTATAAAATAGCTGTTCCCATTAAAAAAAAATCTTTGAGTCACCATGGATAGTTCTCTGAAAACTTCCATTCACGGCCCAGCAGTGGTCAAAAAGGCTAACAGTTTGTTAGAAACTGTTCAGAGAGGGATTTAAAAAAAGACAGAAAATATCATAATACCACTACATAAATCCATGGTGTGCTCTTACCTTGAATACTGTGCCCAATTCTGGTCACCCTGACTCAAATAGGATCTAGTAGAACTGGAAAACATTCAGAGAAGGGCAACAAAGAAGATCAAGGGTATGGAATTGCTTCCGTATGAGGAGAGACTAAAAAGTTTAGGGCTGTTTATCTTAAAAAAGAGACAGCTAAGGGGAGAGATGATAGAGATCTATAAAATAATGAATGGTGTGGAAAAAAGTAAATAGAGAAGTGTTATTTACCTTTTAGGTAGCCACCTTAATACAAACAAGAGGAAGTACTTTTTAACTCAACCCACAATAATCTGTGGAACTCATTGCCATGGGATGTTGTGATGGCCAAAAGTATAACTGGGTTCAAAAAAGAACTGGATAAGTTAATGGAGGATAGGTCCATTAATGGCTATTAGTAAAGATATGATTTGGTCACAGATTCCGTAACTTTAAAGAACCTCCATGACTTCTTTGACTTCAGCCCCCTGCCGCAGCCACTGTGCCCGGGGCAGGGGCTGGAGCTGTCAGTCCCCCCTCCTTATGTGGCTTGGGCTTCAATCCCTGCGGTGGTCAACCCTACCCCAGGACCCTGGTTAGTTTTAGTAAAAGTCACAGGCAGGTTGTGGGCGTCTGTGGATTTTTGTTTATTGCCCGTGACTTGTCCATGTCTGTATTAAAATTAACTGTGATAAAATCTTAAGCTTAGCTATTAGCCAAGGTGGTTAGGGGTGCAGCCTCCTGCTCAGGGTGACCATAAACCTATGACTATGAGAAGCTTGGAGTGGAAGATAGGGTGGATCACTCCATTATTGCTTTGTTCTGTGTACTCCTTTGAAGCTCTAGTATGGGTAGCTGTTGGAGACAGGATACTGGGCAAGATAGACCATGGTCTCACCTAGTATGGCAACTCTTATGTTCTTATAGTCTTAGAATTTCTGACGTGTTGAGTACCCTCCCTCAGTCTGAAGTCAACTGGGCTACTTATTTAGGTGCCCAGATACAGATTCAGATGCCTAAATGTGGTGACCAAATTCAAAAATTTGCACTTATCTTCACAGTGATAGAAACTGGACAGTTATATTTGACATCAAGACTTAAGACTAAACTCTGGTTTTGCTTTCCTCAGTTAATATGTGTGTGTTCCCATTAACTCTTTTAGAGAGAGTAAACTTTTTTTTTTAAATTTGGGCTTTATTGAACATTTAAAAATAATTGACAACTCCCAAAGAACAAAAATAAGAGATTGGTTGATGTGGGGCTCTGCAAAATAGTCACAAAAGAAGATTGTGAACACCTTATTCACATTGGTGAATATGAGGATTTTGAATATTTTTGCAGGGGTGGAAGTGTTTTTGGAAAAGAGTCTAGTTTAATGAAAAACTGTTGGAATTTTGTTGCTTTCACTCACAATAATGCCCATTTTTCAATGAAAATCAGTCCATGTTCACTCAAAAAGTTGGGGAACCGCAAAGATCTCCACATTTTTTAAATTTCTTAAATTGGATGTTTTCTTTCTGCAAAGATTAATTTTGTATTGAAACTCATTAACATTTAAAATTTCACGTGGATCAGTGAGAGAATTTCAATTTCATGAAAAATAATTTATAAGTGAACTTTTGGGACTATGAAATGATCCAGGATAAACCTGCAAATATTTTTGTCAGTGAATATATAGCACTTAATTTACATAACTGGAAAGGGAACGAGTACTAGAAACATTTATGACAAATCAGTGTGTAAGTAAAAGAAACTACAATTGGAGTATGTTACTAGATGTCGCAAGCAGCTGTGCTGCATACTGACAATTATTGCTGGCTGTTAACCCTTTGGATGTTGAATATTACAGGTGCATCCACATGTATTGCACCACCTGCACAATTGAATGTGTTCTGTGTGTCATAACATTCCAATGACATAAGTGAAAGCTTCATGGATGGTAGCAATACAACAGGCAGGTGCACTGGAGGCCCAACAATGATAGTGTAACACTTCTGCATGTAATACTCTTCTCCAGGAAGGCACATGGAGAATATTACAGGGCTGCTTGCTCTTAAAGGATCAAAATCAGTTCATGAAGTCAATGGAGTTACATCTGCTTACATGAGGGTGAATTTGAGACAGTTCTTGCTCCCAATAGGTGAATGGATGTTTACTAGTGACCCTCACAGGAGAAGGTTTAGGTCTTTTCTTTAAATTTTTTATTTGCACTGGATCCTTACTCATAATCTCCATCCCCCTTTGGAGTTGCACATGCAGTACTGCCCCCAGCACATACTGGATAGTTAATAAATTAATTAGTTTGAAAACTAATTTAATTGTTTGAGAGACTGGAAATCTGCATTCTGTCAATTTTAGCAGCGAGTGAACCTCAGAGGTTTGGAGATTTGGTAAACTTTGCAAAAGTTTGTTCAGGCCTCTTGTTTCTGTAAATGTGTGGTGAAAAATCTGAGAATGACTTTTAAAAATAGTTCCAGATTATTTTACCAGTTAATATCACTAAACTATTTCTATTTAGATTTAGAAATAATACAGGAGCAGCCTTTCCTTCATTATTCTCAGCACTTTTGGTTCTCATCTGTTCAGGGTGAACAATACATATCTGAACATTACAGAATCTTAAAGTTAGATTTGAATTTAGTTATAAAAATACATGACACTTTGGACTGTTGGAGAGGATTCTTGTATTTTCCAAATCTATTGCCCCCTCTCCTAAATTATGCAATAAAAAATGTTTGCAGGGCATAAATCAAGTCAGATTCCAGCTTGATGTGTCACAAAAATCATGAAAGGAATTCTGGCAGATTTCTTTTCCTGTTGAATCACTGCAAGAATGTAACCTACATTTTTACACCTACCACCCAAATTGTTTACATAAAACTTTATAGCCATTTAGTTGGTACTGAACTCCATCAGACTTTTCACTATTCCTTTAAAATATGATTTTTTATGATAATCCACTGCTGATCTAAATTGCAGTTTGGCTTCAAAAGTTTTTTTATACGACAGATATATTCATACCAATCATACAGATTCATACCACATAAATATAGTAACAATTTAAGATGATATATTACAAAGAAAATAAATAGTGCATAAGCACTAAAATTAAGTGAACATAAATGGAAGCATGTAAGGAAAATATCAGATTAGTGTTCTTTAAGTAATGCAAAAACTCAAAATCTTTTAAGATGACTATCACAAGGCAGATGAGAAACGGAGTTCATTACTATTTCAGCGATGGCAGCGTTGCAAATACTGTACTCCATTATTGTAGATGCAACTTAAATGTTCATATATTGATTTCTTTTTTTCTGCCATTGCTGGCAATATATGTGATGGCATGTAAATCAACATCTGGATTCATAATTTAACAATGCTGCTGCTGTTTAATCATTTCAGTAATGTACTGCACAGCACAAGGTCAGCAGACTTAAGGGGGAAAAGCGTCAGCTGAGGAAAAGTTAATTTTCATTCTGGTGATAATCTTCTGCCTTGTGTCCTGTATCAAGGAGTATATCTCTGCTCATTTTTTTTATTCTAGTTTGCTATTAATCAGTGAAACTTGAGATCTTTCTATAATAATCCTTATTGTGAGTGCCTGAAAGTTCTATCAGTGTAGTTGCATCAAAATATGTACTTTTGTACAAATATCCTTTGAGATTTATTGGGACTATATAAATTAGAGTGGTTTGGAATAAGTACTTGATAAAGAGCAATAGAAGATAAAATACTTCTTGTTTGAACTTAGGATGGCATCAGAGTGGAGCTATGTTACATTCAGAATAGAAATATTTGATCTTGCAATGAAATCCTTTTAATTGGTTTTTACATAAAAAAATGATTTTGAATTGATATATAAATAGCATATATGACGGAATTTACTGGGCAAATAAATATACCACTTCTAGTGAGGGGTAAAACTCATTTTTCTTGAGAGGTAAATGTATAATTGAATATGAATGCTCTGTTTACACTGTACATTACAATGTTGTACATTTAAAGTGTGCTCACAAAACTATTATTTATATTATCTTTTGCACATTGCACTGGCAGTGGTGCACCGGAATATTTCTTTTTTGTGTCTTTTCTAACTGATCCAGAGGCTACAGAAGTGGCATTACCAGGCTACTCTGGACATACAAGTGAGGGAATACAGATAATATATAAAATACATAATATTCTAGACCCAGAGATACTTAAGATCTCTCTCCAGCATCCCTCTAAAATAATTGAAGCCAGCTTTCTCTCTCTTTTGAGGCTCCATCTGATTCAGGCCTCGAAATATTAACGATACTTAGCACTCTATGTATGGAAAGCATTTTAAAGTTATTAATCCTTACAATTTGCCTGGGGAGGAAAGTATGCAACTAGTGTTGGTCCCATTTTTCAGATAGAGAAACTGAAGAACGGCACAGAGAGTCTGATGGCTAGATTTCCAGAGATGCTGTACACCCCGCAGCTCCTATGGCACCACTGAAAATACAATTTACCCAAGGTCACACACCTTAACAGAGCACAACATTTTGGGATCCCCCGTCCATGCTTAATCTACTTGGCCACACTGTGTTTAAAGTCAAAAAATATTTTAATGAGAATTCATATAAATAGATGTTGAACAGAGCTGTAAGGAATGTGAAATATCTTGGTACAAACATATTACCTTTGTGTAAAAGAATAGGTATTTCTGTTGATTGAAAGGAAATAATTATTGTTTGAATATGTGTTACCAACTTGTCCCTACATGACATCAGATGAGTAGAGCTATTTCATGACCACAATAAAACAGTTGGACTGCCCTTTTAAGAGGGCTGCTCCTCCTCTCCCTCTTCAGTGGTTTTGAGCCCATGGTGACAAAGAAGGCTTGAATGAGTGGAATGTATAAACAAGATTCAAAGGGAACAGGTGACAAAAGCCTACATGTCGATATAAATAAAGGTGACATTAACAGAAGGCTGGATATTTGGGGGAGGATGGAATATTATAGTAGAGTTATAGGGAGCAACAGGTGGGAAGACCATGGGGGAATCTGCTTAATATCTTTAATGTCTATTCAGAAAAGCAACGAATATGGGGAATAAACGAGAAGAACTGAAAGTATTAATACATAAGCTAAATTATGACTTAATTGGGATCACTGAGAATTGGTGGGATAAATCTCATCACTGGAATATTGGTATAGAGGGGAAAAAGGAAGAAGGAGGTGTATTATACATCAAGAACGTACACACTTGCAATAAAGATAGGAGGTCAAGAAGGAGAGGATAACATACCGTGTCAACAACCACGGACAGGACAAAGAGAATGAAGATGGAGTAGAAGTCCTAATATGTAGCCAGAATAAGAAACCTAAGTGTGAGCATTTTCAGGGTAGTGGAGAGGGTGGAGGCCAGACTGGAAAGGATCCAAGATGGAGTTACAGGAGATTAAATCAGTGTATCGTGTGAGACATTGTGTTTGGTTTACAGATGAAGAGCAGGAGGCAGATGAGATGATGACTAGTGGCTGAGAAGGTCCATTATGTGGTCTGGAGCCTCCTGCAATCTTTTTTTTCCTGGCATGGGGAGAACAGAAATTTGAAACTTGAATTTGTTCCTTCTCTTATTTAAAGCTGCTTAATGCTTGAATTATGAGGCCAAATACCCAGGCATGTCTCTTATGTATATTGTGGGAGGGACAGGTGATTTTACACCACCTTTCTGCTCTGCTGATCCTGGAGACCAGCCCTATATGGGCCAGTTGAGAAGACCAACCTATCTGCTTGACCAGTGTGTCTGGACATTCTTCTTACAACTGTGTTCCATGCCCTGGAAGGGCTTTCCCATAGAAACAAGTTTTGATAGGAGCATTGTGTACATTTATCAGATAGTTAGATTATTTGGGATAATTGAGACATATGCTAATCTCTTCAAAAATAGGTTAAAAGGGGGAGTTTCCATTTTGTCAGATGAAATGTTTAGTTCTCCAGTTGTGAGGCTGGCAGGATTTAATATCATTCTTTTAAGGGCACAAACTCATTTTTTCCAAACTCTTAAGTTGTATTGAGAATGTGAATATATGCATAATTGAAGCTTTTCTGTTAAATGTATATGCAAATATAAAACACACTGGCCAAACAATACTCAAAATAATGTACTCAATACTGGCAAAACAATACTCAAAATACATTGACAAAACATATCATAATAAGATAATGTACGTCTCTCTAATTTCCTGGGACCAACGTGGCTACAACAATCCTGCATAAGATAATGTATGGAGTTCCCTGAAAAAGAAATGCTTGTATCTTAGCTTAACTAGATAAATCTCTGGCAGAGATGAGAGAGAGCAGCAAAAACAGATGGTAGCTAGAACTAGAACGCGATTGACAATATTTGCATATAGGTCAAAGGAAAATTCCAGGGGACTAAATGGACTGATTTGGTTTGAGGCAGTTCAGAGAAATTACAAGAAAACTATTTTCACCAAACAGTCTGCCCCAAGTGATTCCTCTTTGGGAAGCACATTCATCAATGCTACATTATTCCGCCATAGAATCACTCCTCCTTACCCCACCTTACAGTTAGGTGACACTGTTTTGTAGAGGCAGATTCACTGTGGCTGAAGCTGCAGGGCACTCCGTTGATGACATGGCCTTCCTTTCCCATCAGATAAGCCCCCCCATCAAAATTGGCAGTATGTGTTTTGATATATTTTAATACATTTCATAGGATTGGCCAATCTTCTCTCCAACCCTCTCCACCCACCTTTTGCAGCATTACAGTGTTTGTCTATATGTCTGTCAGAGTTGTCACTCTGACATAAGCAAATCCAGAAAGCTTTCCTCAACAAGCTAAAGAAAGGAAATAAATTCTCACCAATAATACTTAATGGTTAATAGTCTGTAGTCTTTCTGTACTATAGAAAGTAGGACATGGAAAATCTGAACTGAGGATCTAGGCTAGAGGGGGAAAAGGAAAAGTATAGGACTGTGGGGAGTGAATAATATACCTTGTTCTGTACGCATGAGAGTGGGGATTTCAGAAGTCTCTTAAGGGTTCACCACTTGTGAATTATGCATCTCACTCTCACTAGTAGGCGTAAATGCATAATTCTAATCTGTTCTTATTACTTATTTATAACACACCAGTAGAATGTAAATTCTATGCCTCCTTTGTACAAGCTGCACATGCCACTTAAAGTATGCAGCTATTTCAAGGAGCCTACACAGACAACTTTCCTGGCATAGCACATCATTCCCAATATAAAGGCCTAAACTTCTAATGATAAATTAAACTTACTCTTCCCCAGTTCACAGGTGGATCATGGAGGCGTGTGTGTAAGAGAAAAGGGAGAGAATTAATAGAAAAGAAGAATTCATCTTGAAATAACCTACTCTGCATTATTATCATTGTTATTTATTATAGTTAGTGTTATTAATAAACGGTATATGGTTGGGGAAAAGCCTGCAACAAATACTAAATTTATGAGATCGGAGACAGGTGATTGTTCTCTCTTTTCATTTAGCTGACATTGATCAATTTGTATTTTTCCTTGATGATAGTTTTTGCTATAATAACTGTTTGGTGACCCTTTACTATTGAGTTATGGTTGCAACACACTCCACATACGAGAAGGAGCCTGTAAACTTTATATCCTAATCTGGGCATCCTGTGGATACTCAATAATACAAAGCATCTGACTACACCACCTGTAATCTGTGAATCCACAAATATGATTTATTCTGGTAATCCTAGTTTAATGCTTCATGTCAGCTACAAAAATTTAAACCTTTGCAGGGTCTTTTTCCCCCCTATATTAAAGATTAAGAGAAATTGAAAAGAACCCTTTTTCCAGCTATGTATTAGAAATGAATCCTGAGCTGTAGCTGAATTCTGCTCAGCACTGCTAAGGAGAGAGGGAAAAGGTGGCTTTAACCACTTTTATCTCCCTCCCAATCCTAGGGCCAGCTGGAGGCTGGCTCAGCTCTTGTACAATTTAGAACATCCTCAGTGCTGCTCTAAATTGGTCTGGCTAGTGTCATGGCTCAGCTCACCAGTGTGATTGCCGGAGTGCAGTGGTTCTTTGGCTATGTCCCTTTCTTCCTGGAAGCACCCCAGATTCACTTTTCTCTGGATTTGGGAAGAGGGTGGTATGCCACCTATGGAATCTCTTACATCAGGGGAATCCCTAAGTGCATGGTTTTCCATCTTCCTTTCACTGCTGAAGCACTGGAAATCATGTGGACTGCGGCAACCTTACTAGCTTTAGAAATACATAGCTTGCTAATACTTTAAGACTTCTACGCCCGTTGCTCCTCTGTTTTACACTAGTTATAAACTTACTAACACAGGAATTTCCATACTTCATCAGACCCAAGAGCCACCTAATTCAGTATCCAGTCTCTGACAATGGCTATCATCAGATGCTTTAGAAGGAGGTGTAAAAACCCTGCAATAGGCAGTGGTGCAATCTTTCCCCCAAGTTAGGTCTCATCTTGAGATCTACTAGCTAGATATTGGTATAAGTCCTGAAACATGAGGTTTAATATTCCTTTTAAAATTTTTGATATCATTAATTAAGATAACAATGGATAATCTTATCATCCATGTAAATGTCTAATCCCTTTTTGAATCTTATTAAATTCTTGGCTTTAACAGCTTCCTGGAGCAATGATTTCCACAGTTTATTTTATGTGGAAAAATATTTTCCTTAGTTCATAGATTCATGGATTCTAAGGACAGAAGGTACCATTGTGATAATCTATTCTGACCTCCTGTATAACACAGCCCTCAGAACTTCCCCAAAATAATTTCTAGAGCATATCTTTTAAAAAAAAATCCAATATAGATTTACGAATTGTCAGTGATGGAGAATCCATCACGACCCTTAGTAAATTGTTTTAATGATTAATTATTCTCACTGTTAAAAATTTTTGGTCATGATTATTCACCACAACACACAGATCTTTTTCAGAATCACTCTGTCCCAGAGTAGATCCCCCATCCTGTAAGTATGGTCTACAGTCTTTGTTCCTAGAAGCGTACTTTTATATTTAGCCATATTAAAACACGCATTGTTTGATTGCGCCCAGTTTACCAAGTGATCCAGATCACTCTGAATCAGTGAGTTGTCCTTTTCGTTATTTACCATTTCCCCAATTTCTGTCATCCACTAATTTTATTAATGATGATTTTATGTTTTCTTCAGGGTCATTGATAAAAATGTTAAATAGAATAAGATGAAGAACCTATCCCTGTGGGACACAAATGGAAGCAGACTCACTCAATGACGATTCTCTGTTTACAGTTACATTTTGAGACCTAACAGTTAGTCAGTTTTTATAAATCTATAAGTCTCCCTGGACACTCAGTAACAGATTTAAAAGTAGCCATTCTTCAACAAAAAAATTTCAAAAACAGACTTCAAAGAAAAACTGCTGAACTACAATTCATTTGCAAACTTAACAACATCAATTTGGGCTTGACTTGGGACGGGGAGTGGTTGCTCACTACAAAAGCAATTTTCCCTCTCTGGGAATTGACACCTCCTCATCAATTATTGGAAGTGTACCACATACACTCTGACTAAATTGGCCTTCAACATTGGTTCTCCACTTGTAAGGTAACTCCCTTCTCTTCATGTGCCAATATATATTTATGCATGTTTGTAATTTTCACTCCATGCATCTGAAGAAGTGGACTTTTTACCCACGAAAGCTTATGCCCTAATAAATCTGTCTTTAAGGTGCCACCGGACTCCTCATTGTTTTTGTGGATACAGACTAACATGGCTACCCCTCTAATAATTAGTGCTAATGTGAACCATTAATAGTTTTAATACCTTTTAGTAAAGTTTTTATAGTTGAATAGTTTCTCTGCCTTGGTGAACCCCTCCCCACCAGTATTTCATTATGTGCATCTGATTATGCCTAGAACTCTGGGCTTCAGGAATTATGTATCCTGCCCCTGTTGCTGCTCAGTCAATGACAACCATCTGCACTGCTTCTACTGTCTCGGGGAGGCACATGTTGTAGTGAGGTATAATATCTGCTACTCTTCTCCTAGCTGTATCCACGAGATTCTACGCCTTCCAGCAAGGAGGCTAAACATCTAGACTTATTGGGAAGAATATGTACTAGCCTTCAGTTTCAAAAAATGAACTATCTCAACCATTCAAAATTCACAGACTTTGTAGACAAGCTTTTACTGATAAACACATGGCCAGAACTGCACATCAATCAACAGTTGAAGCAGCAGATGCATCATCTAGGTTGATGGCAATGGCCATCAGAATAAACTGTAAGTCATGGTTACATGCCTCAAGATTTCCCAGGGAGGTCCAAAACACTGTGGAGGACTTGCCTTTTGATGAAGTCCACCTTTTCACTCAAGAGACTGATGAGTCCCTACATACTTTAAAAACCTCTAGGGCTCCCTCTGCTCTGCCCCCAAAAGATAATATCACAGGAAGTCTTACAGACCTAGACAATTGTCTCAATAATTTTATCACCAGCGATCTTATGACCCTCCTTATAAGAGACAGAGAGTACAAAAGTCTCACTTTCCTGCACCCACCACATCTCCAGCACCATCTCAATACCAACCCCTAATGAAAAGATATTTGTGACAGGAGTTCCTAAGCTGCAAACCATTAATGATACCACCACTACCCAATCCCCACATACCACTTGGGGGTCATTTAGCATTCTAGTACAACAACTGGAGTGCCGTAACAGACAAATGAGTATTAGATGTCATACAGTCTGTCTATACGATTGAGTTTACTTCCCTACTTCCTCCAAAAAACCCATCCCCATCCCTCCTCAGGGAACATTCTCACTAGGAGATTCTCATTCAGGAGGTGGAGTCCATCTTGCAGCAAGGAGCAATGGTGCTGGATAGGTACATGTTCTAAGAGAGAGATTTTTACCTCTACTTACTTCCTAATCCTCAAAAAGAAACAATCTTCCCAACCTCAACCAATTTATTCACAAACTGAAGTTTCTCATGGTCACGCATCAATTATCCCTTCCCTGAAAAAAGATATTGTTTAAAGCTCTTGATAAGAAGGGTGCTTATTTTCACTTAGATATTCACTCCACACACACGTTTTCTCAGATTCCTGGTGGGCCCCAAAAAAGAGTACTCCCATTTGGCCTTGCCACTGCCCTCAGGTATTCCTGGTGGTAGCAACTCATTTCAGATGGAACAGCTTCATCATTTCCCCCAATCTCAACAATTGATTTCTCATTGCCAGGACTTGTCACAAAGCCCATTAGACAACCTCACTGATGCTTCAACTACTTTCTTCCCTAGGAGTCAGTCAACTTGGAAAAGTCTGTACTCACTCCGATACAGACTATAGACTTAATAGGGACCACCCTAGATTCAGTCATGGTGAGAGATTATGTGCCAGATGACACGTTTTGAGTGACCTGATAGGCCAGGTTGTCCACAACCCTTTAGCTTCAGTCAGACTTTTTCCCCTCCTTCTGGAGCACATAGCTTCATGTACTTATGTTACTGAATTCACCAGACTTTGCCTATGCTGTCTTCAGATATGGCTCCTCGTGTATTCACCAACGAAACAACATGAATACCACCTATTGCAGCGTAACAGCTTCTCTAACGTCGTGGCAAGATCCTTATCGGGTGTGTGAGGGCTTCTCCTTACTGCTATCCTCACCAGACAAGATGATTGTTACAGACACTCTTTCTTGGGCTGGGAAGCACATATATAAACAGCTGTATGGCCCAGGGCACTTAAACATCTCAAGAGGCAAGGATGCACATCAACATTCGGGAACTCTGGATAGTTTGGAAAGCTTGTAAAGTCTTTCTGCAATTCATAGAGTCCCTCCATGTCCTTATAGCATCAGACAATATGACATCCATCTTTTACATCAACAAACAGTGAGGAGAAGAGTTGGGGTTCCCCTGCGACCTCTTCCACTTGGTTCCCCAAAAACTCAGTTTGACTTCAGTCTCCTTCCTCGGGTTCCTTTATTTGGCATACAGCAAAGCTATGCTGAGTTGATCAGGCTCAAGCCATAGGGGATGGGTATAGGGCGTACCACAGATCCAAAGTTACACAGAAAATCTCTTCCTTTATATACATTTACACATTACACTGCATTTACGATACATTTCATCACAACTTTGAGGACTGACTTGGTTACTTTGCAGAAACCAATCCCTGTACAATATGCTTTATCCACGCATTGTCCATGTACATCTTACTTTTTACCTTATTTTATGTACCAGGCTTATCTTGTTCATTGTTGTTTTGTCCATTGTAAATGGGTCTGTGCTGAAGAAGGGAAACCACTCACCAGCACAGAAGGGGTTAAAGAGAGACTGTGGGCCCAGCTAGCCCTGCCCTGTTATACCTGCAGCCAATGCCTGACCTGAAGGGGAAAGAAAAGGAGGGAGCCTGGCTCAGTTCAGGGCTCATTGATGAAGAGGCAGGAGCTAGCTGCCTCCCTACATGAGGGGAAGGATCACTAGCCTGCCAGCCAAGGCAGCCACCAGGAACCAAACACTGTCTTCCTGGCCAAAGGAGACTGAGAAAGAGTCCTAGGAGCACCCAGCCTAAGAGGAACCCGATGGCTGAAGCTCAGAAGCATTGTGGGGCCGACCCCACCAGACTTATGGCTGCCCCACCTGGAGGACCACAACAGGTTGACCAGGGGGTGCTACTAGAGATAAGCTACCAGAGGAACTTCGACTATAGGGGCCAGGCCCCAAACTGTAGAAACAGCAGTACGAAGTGGCCCACAGCAGTGGATGTAGACTCCCTCCTGAGAGGTCCCCTACTCTGGGCTGGGACCCAATGGACTGGGTGGTCCCAGATCTCCCTATCCCCTTGCCTTAAAGACTGAGGCACCTTGACCACAGAAGAAGGGAGACAGAATTCAAATACTCCAACCACTAGGCAGCCTGGATGTCCAAGCCCCCGATATAGGGTCCCTGAGTATTCCCCCTTAGTTTAGCTAGTACAGACATTTTGCTTCTTAGCTTACTGATCCATTTTCCTATTTTGGTTAGCACAGACATTCTGTTTCCAGACTGCTGCTCCATTTACCTCCTTAATCCTGACTTCCAAGAAGTGAGGCCTCACCCATGCCTAATAACTCATGTCAAGCCAGCCCTATAAGAATCAAATCACATTGCCGGCAGCTTACCTTCCAGGGGACACAAAATGTGCTAGCAGATGCCCTCAGCAGACATTTTGCCATCAATCATGCGTGGAAATTGCATGATTCAATAGTAAACAACATTTTCACTCAGTGGGGGACTCCCAACTGGGATCTGTTCACCTCCCAAATGAACAAGAAATGCAACACACATTGCTCCAGAGGTGCTCTAGGCCTATACTCTCAGGGAAATGTTCTCCTTCCCTAATTGGGTCATCTGAGCTAGGCTTTCCTCCTTTACCATGCCTACCTCGAGTCTTGGGACAGTTAATCAAGACAAAAAGAAAAGCAGTACTTGTGGCACCTTAGAGACTAACAAATTTATTAGTTTGTTAGTCTCTAAGGTGCCACAACTACTGCTTTTCTTTTTGTGAATACAGACTAACACGGCTGCTACTCTGAAATTAATCAAGACAGTGCATGATCTTCATTGCTCCCTATTGGCCCAGACAGGTTTGGTCCTGAACCGCCTATATCCATCATTCTGCCCTCTGATCACATCTAATCGTTTCCTGATCTCTTGACTAGGAGAGGGGCAGGATCCCAATCCTGAGACATTTCATCTCACGGCTTGGTTTTTAGATGGGCATCAACACTGGAACTTTCCCTCTCAGAAGCCATACAAACCATCTTTAATAACAGTAGAAAGAGCTCCCCTGGGAAATCCTGTTCAGCTAAGTGGAAGTGTTTCTTTCTTTGGGCACATCAGAAGTGCCTGTTTCCCAAGTAAACAGATATTTCCTTCATTTTGGGCTATCTTGTTTCTCTCATAGTGGCTGGCTTGACTCTCAGCTCTGTACATATCTGTATGGCAGCAGTCAGTGCCTGTCATTCACCAGCGGATGGGTATTCAATTTTCACTCACCTGTTGATTCTTAGACTCTTAAAGGGCCTAATCACAACCTTTCCACCAGTAAGGAAGCCTGCCCCACTTTGGGACTTGAATTTTGGGTGCTATCAGCTCTCATTAAGCCTCCCTTAGAGCCAATACCTACATGTTCCATGTCGATGAAAGTTGAATTCCTTGTGGCTATCCCTTCAGCCAGAGGGGTACATGAGTTGGGAGCCCTAATGACAGATCCTGTATTCCATAAGGCCAAACTCTCTTTATGGCTACATCTGAAATTCATTCAGAATGTGGGTTCGGAATTTCACATCAACCAGACAATTCACTTACCTATGTTCTTTCTGAAACCGTATGCATCTGTGGAGGAGAGAAAGCTTCAATCCCTCAATGTACGACATGTTTTTGCCTTTTACCTACAAACGACAAAAGTGATTAGAAAAATCTCTCAGTTTATGGTTTATCACTATAACAGGAAGAGTCCGAAGTCAAGCGGTCTCCTCTCAGAGGATCTGTAAGTTGATCTCTGGTTATGCTTACCTTCCTCCACCACAGGTGGTGAGAGCTCATTCTATAAGAGCCCAAGTGATATCTATGGCACTTCAACAAGTGCCTCTGGTTGACATTTGTAAAGCAGCAATGTGGACGTTCATTAATATGTTTGTGAAGTGCCTATTCTGCCTATCAGTAGAATACACATAGGAGCCAGTACTTGAAGAAGAAGAGAAGGTTACGTACCTTGTAGTAACTGGTGATTCTTCAAGATGTGTGCTGTTTATTTATATTCCACTACTTAGCCTCCTTCCCCATTGCTTTGGGACCACACTTGGATTTGCAGTAGAAAAGGAAGTGGAGTGGTGGTTGGCCCATCCAGTCCTTTAGCTCCTCTGCTGGAAGCATGAGGAGAGCAAGGACTCATGCACAGGCCAACGGACACGGCTTTCAAAATTCTCCAACTCAGACGCATAGAGCGTGTGTGTAACCCACAGTGGAATTCAGATAGGGACCTCACATCTGGAAGACCCTCCAGTTACTATAAGGTAAGTAACCTCCTTTTTTTCATCTTCCTTTTAAAAATCACAACAGCATAGAGGGACCTCTGAACTTTTTTTGGGAGTGTTGCAAGGGAAAAGCCTGTGTGCCACACTCTAGCCTTAGAGACGACAACTCCCATGATGCCTTGGGAAAGGGCGGGGAGACTTCCTCGTGCAGGGAGAGCAGGCGGTGGACGCCATCTTGGGAAAAAGGGTGAGTTTGCTGCTGGGGAGCTTTGTCCATAGCGGGAGCTGCTGCTGAGAGCCTGCAGGGGCTTTGATCGAGCAGGAAGCCTCAGAGGCTTGTTGGTGGCTTTGCTGGAGTCAGAGCAGAGACAGTGCTGTGCCTAGAGCTGACTGAGATGGGCCTGCAGTGAAGGAGCTGTGAGTAAACCCTAATTCTGGTTTGGGAAAGTACTTGCAAGGGAAGGGGCACAGCAGAGAGACTGAGTCTGAGGAGAGGCAGAGTGATGGACCCAGAGCTGCTGACATTTGGTGGGGCCAACTCCAATTGTCAGAGAGGTTGAGCAGCTTTTTGCCTTGGCTGGACTGCTGCACAGAACCCACAGAGTGCTCTCTCTAGCTGCAGTTCTCCAAGCACGCTCATGCAAGCAAGTGCCTAGGACTCTGAAATCCAGAGGAGTGTTCACCGCAGGGTGGAGTGAATGGTGGCAGTGTAAATGCCAGTTACATGAGTTTCATTTATTATTGTATATTATATTTAATAGATTTTATTCAACTGACCCTGTGGATTTAAATTAGTGGTGACATATAATCTTAGTCCGTTATACCCTGTTTCTTAAATTGTTAAATAAAGGAGTGTTAGCTCTAATTTAAGTATTTGGATGTATATTATTTATAATTGGTGAGTTAGACCCATGCCACAGATTATTATTATTATTATTATTACTGTTTGAAGGGGTTTATTCCTGGAGGTTCCCAAGGCACGCCATTGAGTGTGTACAGGAGCCAGTCAGGTGGAGGCACCACCAATTTAACTTCCTTTAGGAGTAAAGGGACTGCAGCAGAGGGGTGGATAGAGGATTCCCACTTGTCCAACATCACCATTGGGATTCTCAGGATCTCCTTTAGTTTCAACAACATCAGGCACCCGGCACACAGGTGAGTGTTGCCTGTTCCCGAGTGAAAAAAGGGGTGTTACATGAGGAACTAGTAGCCTCAGTATTTAACACCAAATCCAAATCTCTGAATTTTATAAAATAAACTTTTCGGTGAGCTACAATGGGAAACTCTAAATTAAATTAAATTAAACCTGGATTTCTGTGCTGCATGCCTCCACTAACTGGGCGGTGCGGGGCATTCAGCAAAAAGAGAAGCTTTAATATACTTCTAATCCTTTAAATTCTCTGTGAAAATCCTCAACTGCTCCGGCTTTGCTAGAGATTCCCTGGAAAAAATCATTTTAGGGTGCAGTAGATTCCAGTATCTTTTGGTGTCAATGACATCTCAAAGTAACACATGCTGGGGTGCCTCTTACAATCTCAGAGGGAATCAGGCGATTTTACACAGAGTATAAAAAAAGGTGTTAAAATGTATTTCTGTGACTTAAGCCCTGTGGAGCCTGGTTGGTATGGGGCATTCAGCACTTCACACAATTTTGAATTTCCCCTTTCCACTTTTAAGATAGACCTTTGATGTTGCTTTGATGTGACTTTTCATGCTTTGATTTTCTGCATTGTTTTTTAAACTCATATTTTCTTTTTTCTTTGCAAACTTTCACTTAGCTTGTTCCGATACAATTGAAACAAACATCTAATTTAAAAGAGAAAGTGGAGGATGAGATGACAAAAACAAAGATTTGGGAAATGTACCACATAACTATCTCAGGGAAGTGATTTAAAAAAAAACATTTTTTAATCCCCAGGGTCCCTCTGCACTGTTAACACCTCAAAAAAAAAGAATAGTATACCTGCATACTTCAAAAAGAATGATTATCCTACTAGAAGAGAAAAATAATCTTTTTATTTGAGCAGGTTAAGGAGGAAAGAAGCACTACGGCTTTGCTATGAAAACATAGCAACTTATATGAAAATATTCAATCATACTTGGGATACAAGGACAGACCTCTGCAGGAACTCACTAGATATGTCCACCTAGCCTGTCAATGAACCAGTGATAACTACTCTTTGAGTATGGTTTTTCAACCAATTGTACATGTACCATATAGTAATTTAATCTAGAGCAAATTAGGTGAGTGCAGTCTAGTTACTACCCACATGAGAGTACTAAATGAATGCTTTGAAGTCACTACAGATCAAAACATGTTAAGAGGACCCCTTATTTGAGATTAATTTATTTCATTTCAGTGAGAGCCTTTGGGGAGGAAGGGTTGCTATCCTAGCACCTAGATACAGATCTCAGCCTTGCTCTGACCACTTGTACCTTTCTGGCAAAGTGGCCATAAAACCAGCTTAATCAGCCTGTGAAGATTTCTATGGCACAACCCTGTCCCACTTCATAACGGACATAGCTGAGGAAAAGTGCGTGTGGCCAGAGTGCCCTTGTAGTTTGGTGATCCCTAGTTACTGTAATGTCTCCTTGGGTTCGTAGGCAGCCAGGATGCTGCTCTTAATTGTGGTAGACCAAAATTTGCAGTCAGGTTGTGTACCAATCACCTCTCATCAAGGCCCAATAACTGGGCCTCGGTGTGTAAATAATATGGTGATTGGTGCTCTATAAATACAGAAAACAGATAACATACTATGACTTTTGCAGGTAATTAATGAGCTTTGTTGCATTTTTAGGAATATGCGTCATTGATACCCAATGGGCAGAGACAGATAATGCCATTGAGATACATCTCTTTTTAGGGGGACACTGTGGCTGAGGTAACATCTTTTATTGGGCCAACTTCTGTTAGTGAGAGAGACAAGTTTTGAACTTACAAAGACCTCTTCTTCAGGTCGACCTTGTCTCTCTCAAATCCTGGGACAAACATGGCTACAACACTGCATACATCTCTTTTTAAGCATTCCCTTTTTTTTTTATTTTTGTATCGTGGTAGGGCATAAAAGCCCAGTCAGATTGGGGCCCCAGTATAGTAGGTGATGTGGTTCCTGGTTCTGATGAGTTTACAATCTACTTCGATAAAAGATGAAACAAGTAAATGTAAGAAACAGAAGGAAAAAAAAGGAGGAGCAGAGATGAGGGTAATCATAATAAGATGAAGTAGTTACACATACAACTTGATTTGTAATTATTTGAAAGTTTTTTCCACCTTTGTACTCTCTTAGCATGGTTAACAAAATCTTAGTGTCTACGTTTTATTTATTTCTGGAAGTGGTAATGCAATGACTTTTGTCTCAATTATTTTTCTGAGAATAACTCTGGGTTCCTTTATACAAGGTTACTTTCCAACCAAACCTCTCCTGCATCTCATCCGTGCAAATTCTGATTTTCAGAACTGCTGGCAAACAGGGATTGGGGGGAGGAGGTAATGTGGCCTTCAGAGTTGATAGCAAAGTGTATTGCCAACCACAGCTTTCATTCTTCAATACTAGGTAACAACTAATATTGCAACAATTGCCATTGCATTATTTCTAAATATTCTGAAAAGTGACTGTCTATAGTGGCATTCTTGTGTTGCATATTATCTTTCAATTACTACACATTAAATTGGATTAGTTTAAAAGTAAAGTGATAGACTTTTTATTGACCCTGCAAACAGAGGGTCATTCTGTATAATTTCAGCATAATGCATTGATTCTGCTATCAGAATTTACACTGGAGATTAATAAAAACAAGACATTTAGCAATCACTGTAGTTAGATTACTATTATATTTAAGGTATCAAGTAAGTATTAGGAGTACTATAAATGCCACGGTGTAATAGTACAGTGGTGTGCTAAATGTCAATTTTAATACTATCCACTGTAGTTAACAATTCTGAGGCTATGTGAGCCAGTAAAGAATCCAGCTCACTGTATTGGCTCTGCAGTTATACAGAGGTAAGAGAGAGTTAAAATAACAATTTTGTCATAAAAGTAAATAATTGACTTAGAATACGCACATGGGTCAGTCTGTTATATAAGAGGTGTTCCTCTATAATCATTTTTCTGACAATCTGGGCATAAACATAAACACAGCACTGCATTGGTTTAGATTAAAAAATAGAACAAGTTTATTAACAAAAGAAAATAAGATTTTAAGTGAATTCCAGTGTCAAGGTATTAGTCAGAAATGATTACAAGAGAAATAAAGATAAAATACTTTCTAGTATCTTAAAACTTAACAAGCTAGACTAGGTTTGAGGTAAAATCCTTACCACGTTTCCAGCAACATGGCTGACAAAATTCTCAGGTCAGAATGTCCCCCCAAAGTCAAAGGGCTGGTTCCTTTGTTGTCTTAGATACGAGAGAGAGAGCGAGTGAGTGCTGCCTCTTTCTTTTATAGTCTAGTTAACCTTTGAAGTGCATTCTTTTGAGGGTTACCCCTCAAAGGAAAGTTTATGCAAACAGTAAAGAAGGCAACATGGAATCTTGTGGTGGTAGTATTCTTTCTTCTCCACCTGTGTTTGCTGAAATACAAATTTGCTTTATCTCCTGCCATCTCTTCTCCCTGCCATGTCAAGGACCCTGTTTACTATTTATAAGTGAATTGAGTTAAACCCATATTTCTTCTGCAAGATGCTTCTGCCTTGGCAGGGCTATGTGGTTTGGAACATGTGCTAAGAACATCATACAGGGGGATTTCATAACTTTACATATAATGTTGTTACATCCATTTTACCACGATATTGACCAGCAAGTTATTACTTTTCAGTGATACCTCAAAACGCATATTTTGTACAAAGAGTATTACTGTAGTGTATAGGGTGTGAATACAGTGATGCTTTCCATCACAATGAGTATTTATCATTATTTTAAAATAATACAAGTGTGATGGGTTGGACTCCCCTTCTGGGTGCCACCTGGTATATTGGGATTTCACTGAGCCTCCCCTGCTCAATCAGCCTGGGTTCCTTCTCCCTGCTTTGCTGAATTAGGCTCTCTGGCCTCTTGCAGCACACACACATAGGTAGGCCACACCCTGCTGCAGACACAGACTGAAGTCAGCTCTGTGTGAGAGGACTCCTCCAGCACTCACATGCACATTCCTTTTTGGGAGATAAACCCAAAATAATACCATCTTGCGCTGTATAGAAAAATCTGCACAGCACAAGCTCATAAAAATCTTCCCTCTTCCTCAATGTGAAGAGAGATGTGCACACTTTTTGCCTCCCCGTTTAGAAATTGCATAAACTGGGTTTTATTATAAACAAGCAATAAGTTTATTAATTACCAAAGGTGGATTTTAAGTGCATATAAGAGATAACAGACAGAACAAAGCAGATTACTAAGCAAATGAAACCAAACACCCAAACTAAGCTAGTTTCACTAAAGAAATTGGTTACAAATAGTATTTCTCACCCAAGATATTGTTGCAGGCAGATTACAGAAAGTCTTGAAAGGCAGCTGCATTGATCTCCCTCTTGAGACCTCAGGTATTATTACTCACAAGCTAGATGCCCTTCCGGCTTGCATTCAACCCTTCTCTCCTCAGTTCACTTATTCCTTCCATGGTATATTTCAGTGTCTCTTTGGGTGGAGAGGCAGAGGAGATCTCTGATTATGTCCTTCTGCTGCCTTATATAGCTCTTGTGTAAGGTGGGAACCCTTTGTCTTCCAGTGGAAAACCCCTGGCATTCCAAAAGGGGATGAGGGGTATCCAGTACCAGGTGACTCAGACCCAGTCTCTGCAGGGCTGTGGCAGCCATTGCTCGTAAGCTGTCTCCGTGTCCACAGGAAGACTAAGCTTTTTTGCAGTCCATTGTCTCTGCTAATGGCCCATTAGCCCTGTCCGGCTTTTCCATTGTTGTACCGGAAGTGCTGGTTGGGGGTGACACCCAAAGTAACACATTAGAAATACTGATACAGAGTTAATACTCCTAACTTCAGATATAGAAATGATTCAGGCATACAAATTGGATAATCACATTCAGTAAATCATAGCCTTTCCAGTGATATCTCACATGAACCATATTGCATAAAGTATATCTGTTATGTCATATTCATATCATAAGCATATTTTCATAAAAATATGGAGTGAAACATCACCACAAGGTTATTACACTGTAGCGTAGGTGAAGAACATAACAAACTCCAAAGTAGAAGAGGCAATAGCTTTAATTTCCTAATGTGGGAGTGAGTAACATCATAAAAATTCTTCAGTGTGAGTTAAAAGAAAATCATGCCCTCCTTATTGGGTTCATTTTGTAAATTGAGATCAATGAAATTCTTCCAACAGCTTGAAATCAATCATAAAATAGCATGTAATTTATGACCTGTATTGTAAATTATAGTTTGTTTGACATTAATTGGTGAGGTTTCCATGCACTGGGATGCATTTCCTTGCAACACATCTTCAGATAATGCTTGTGGATCCATTTCTAATGCATCTCAGAGTGATCTGTTTTTCATGTCCACAACTGCCTACATTTGATCTTATGCAAATAATGCAATCAAGCAAATGGAAAACAAGATGTTGTACTAGAGGGCCTTGACAAACAGTGACCTTATAGTTTTAGAGGCCCCACCATTTACATTTATGTTTGTACCTTCAGTTGTTTGAATCCATTGATCCATTATCAAACACTTGAACTGGTTGATTATAGTATTGCCAAATAAGATGGTGCAAGTAGTTTTGCTAGGTTTGAGTTCTATTTTAAGTTCGTTGCTTTCCAAGTCCGAACTATTACTACAGACTTTTCTCCTGGTTCCTATCCATTCCATGCTTTTTCATTTTGGCCTGATCCAGAGCCCGGTGAGGTCAGGGAGAAACTTTCCATTGACTTCAATAGGCTTTGTAAGGCTCTTAATTTTCTTCTGCTGCTGCTTTCTTTCCATATTTTTTACCATTCTCTTCCTTACTTTTTGATGTTTTTTTCCTTTGCCCTCTCTGTGGGCAAAATCTTGAGTTCCTTAATTAATCACTGAGCCAGTGAGCAAGAATGAGTGAAAATCTAGTGGGGACCTCACAGCTGGGCTGTAGTTGCATGTGTCTTTCTCTGTATTCATCTACCTCTCTTCTTATTGAATCTTTCCCCTCTTAGCTCTTTTTCCATTCCCCACCACACTGTTTCTTTCCTTTCCTGCTATTTCACCCTTTCCTCACCTCTTCTCTTTCTGCTTCTCTTTTTTTACTACTTCCATTTCAGGCACTCTGATACTCATGGTGATAGAGGGCCCATATAGGTTTCTAAGGGCATGTCTTCACTAGCAACATTAAAGCGCTGCCACGGCAGCTTTAATGTGGCTGTGTAGTCGCAGCACCAGTGCTCTCCCAGCACTCTAAAAAAAATACCTCCACAAGGGGAGTAGCTCCCAGCACTGGTGCACTGTCTACACTGCCACTTTACAGCGCTGAAACTTGCAGCGCTCAGAGGGTGTTTTTCCACACCCCTGAGCAAGAAAGTTGCAGTGCTGTAAAGTGGCAGTGTGGACAAGGCCTTAGGTAGGTAGACAGATGCACATTTCTTCTCCCAGTCTCTTAATTCTTTCACAAGTACCTCCTTCTTCAAACCTGAATGGGCACTTTTGGGAACCTCATATCCCAGGAGTGTCTCTTTAACTTAGGAAGAAGAGATGACCAGATGTATTCATGCAATAGAACATTTCTGTACAAGTGTTTATTTTTAATGATCAAACTTCCTTTTTGTATTTTAGATGCTTCTTCCATTCTGCAACCCTTACACATACAGTTTGTCTCATTAACATTAATTACTATGAATGGACTATTTGCATGAGTAAAGGTTACGGGACTACTTCAACAAAAAGCATAAGCAAGAAGGTAAAATGCATGTATGTTGCAGGATGGTGGCAGAATGTGCATTTGGACGTTTACAAGCGCGCTGGCCAGTTTACTGACTCGGTTAGACCTCAGCGAAACCAATATTCCCATCGTTATTACTGCTTGCTGTGTGCTTCACTATATCTGTGAGAATAAGGGGGAGATGTTTATGGTGGGGTGGGAGGTTGAGGCAAATTGCCTGGCCGCTGATTACACGCAGCCAGACACCAGGGTGGTTAGAAGAGCACAGCAGGGTGCGTTGTGCATCAGAGAAGATTGGAAAACCAGTTTCATGACTGGCCAGGCTACGGTGTGAAAGTTCTGTTTGTTTCTCCTTGATGAAAACCCGCCCCCTTGGTTCACTCTACTTCCCTGTAAGCCAACCGCCCTCCCCTCTCCCCTTCGATCACCACTTGCAGAGGCAATAAAGTCATTGTTGTTTCAAATTCATGTATTCTTTATTAATTCGTCACACAAATGGGGTAGCCCGGGAGGGGTTGCGGAGGAGGGAAGCACCGGGTGGGGTGGTGCAGGAGGGGAGGATGGAAGGACGAGGCCACACTGCACTTCAAAACTTATTGAATGCCAGCTTTCTGTTGCTTAGGCAGTCTTCTGAGGTGGAGTCATTGGATGCCCGGAGGCCCCCCCATCACGTTTTTGGGCATCTGGGTGAGGAGGCTATGGAACTTGGGGAGAAGGGCGGTTGGTTACACAGGGACTGCAGCGGTGGTCTGTGCTCCTGCTGCCTTTCCTGCACCTTAACCATATGCCGGAGCATATCAGTTTGATCCTCAAGTAGCCTCAGCATTGCATCCTGCCTCGTCTCATCACGCTGATGCCACCTCTCCTCTCACTCGTCCCTCCTCGCGTTCATTTTGTGCTTTCCTGGATTCTGACATTGTCTCTCTCAACGCATTGTGCTGGGCTCTTTCAGCGTGGTATGCCTGCATGAGCTCAGAGAACATTTCATCCCGTGTGCGTTTTTTTCGGCTTCTAATCTTTGATAGTCTCTGGGACGGAGATGATACGTGGAGCAATGAAACATTTGCAGCTGCGGGAGGGAAAAAAGGGAGATTAGTCTTTAAAAAGAGACATTTTAGAGAACAATGGGTACACTCTTTCACGGAGAACCAAGCTGTTAACATTACATAGCACGTGTGCTTTCTTTACAAGGTCGCATTTTGCCTCTTATATTGAGGGCCTGCCGGTATGGTGTGAGAGATCACACACGCAGGGCTGGCAGGCAACAAAATTCGGCTTGCAGGCAGACATGGGGTAAGCCACAGTCTTTCGGCTTCTTTAACCTTCCTAACATGTGGGAATGGTTTCAAACAGCAGCACCCCCATTTCACATACAAAGCACCCATTGGGTTGGCCCTTTAAAATTGGTTGGCCATTTAAACGGAGGGGCTGCGATTTTCGGGTTAACGTTCAGCACAAACCCAACTAACCCCCCCCCCAAACACACACCCAATTCTCTGGGAAGATTGCTTCACCCCTTCCCCCACCACATGGCTAACAGCTGGGATGATTTCTGTTCAGCCCCAGGCAAACAGCCCAGTGGGAACTGCCACCTCTGAATGTCCCCTTAATAAAATTCCCCTATTTCAACCAGGTGACCATGAATGATATCACTCTCCTGAGGATAACACAGAGAGATAAAGAACGGATGTTGCTTGAATGCCAGCAAACACCGGGACCATACGCTGCCATGCTTTGTTATGCAATGATTCCAGATTACGTGCTGCTGGCCTGCCGTGGTAAAGTGTCCTACCATGGAGGACAGAAACCTTTTGAAAATGCTTTGGGAGTACATCCAGGAGAGGAGCTTCATTGAGATGTCCCTGGAGGATTTCTGCTCCATCCCCATACACGTTAACAGACTTTTCCAGTAGCTGTACTGGCCGCGAATGCATCCCAAGTCTTCAGGGCAAATTAATCATTAAATGCGCTTGCTTTTAAACCATGTATTATATGTACAAAGGTACACTCACCAGAGGTCCCTTCTCGGCCTTCTAGGTCCAGGAGCCCGCCTTCCGTGGGTTGGGAGGGTACTAGATCCAGGGTGAACAACAGTTCTTGGCTGTCGGGAAAAAGGGTTTCTCCGCTTGCTTGCTGTGCTTCAACCTCCTCCTCCTCCACATCTTCCTAGTCCCCAAAATCCGCATCCCTGTTGTGTGAGAGTCCATTGACGGAGTCCATGCACAGGGCTGGGGTAGTTGTAGGGGCACCCCTAGAATGGCATGCAGCTCATCATAGAAGCGGCATGTCTGGGGCTCTGACCTTGAGGGACCGTTTGCCTCTCTTGTTCTTTGGCAGGCTTGCCTGCGCACCTTAAGTTTCACACGGCACTGCTGTGTGTCCCTCTTATAGCCTCTGTCCTTCATGCCCTTGGAGATTTTTTTCGAATATTTTGGCATTTCGTCTTTTTGAACGGAGTTCTGATAGCACGGATTCATCTCCCCATTCAGCGATCAGATCCAGTGCCTCCCGTTCAGTCCATGCTGGAGATCTTTTGCGATTCTGGGACTGCATGGTCACCTGTGCTGATCAGCTTGCCACGATGGCCAAAAAGGAAATGAAATTTAAAAGTTTGTGGGGCTTTTCCTGTCTGCCTGGCCAGTTCATCTGAGTTGAGAGTGCAGTCCAGAGCGGTCACAATGGAGCACTCTGAGATAGCTCCCAGAGGCCAATACTGTCGAATTGCATCCACAGTACCCCAAATTGGACCCAGCAGGGTCAATTTCAGTGCTAATGCACTTGTCAGGGAGGAGTACAGAAACCAGTTTTAAGAGCCCTAAAAGTCGGAAAAAATGGCTTCGTAGCGTGGACAGGTACAGGCTAAACCGATCTAATGCTGCTAAATCCGACCTAACCTCGTAGTGTAGACCAGGGCTGAGACACACCCCAAGCACTTTCCTGCAGCCCCCACCCTTATTTGGTGTTGCTCCTGTCATGATAGCAGCAGGAAATATGGAAATAAGGGAAGCATGAGCTCATGATGGTGATCCAGCTAGTGTAGTATGTGAAATTTACTTTCTCTGCTTACTGAAGTTTACTTTCTCTGCCAGTCTGAGAGCCTGCTCTGGAGTGCAATTCCCTCTCTCTCTCACTTAAACACTGCTTAACCCCGGAAGAATAGCCCCATTATGTTGATTAAACATGCCACAAAATTATACACATTTTTTGATGATTTTTTCCTTCAGTTGTGAAATTTTTTTTTAAACTCGCGCTTTGCCCTGTGCTTAATGGGAATCATATCTACTTAACTGATGGTCTTCAGTTTGCAATAAAAACACAGGATTTCGTTCTCCTCTCATTTACATTGATGTAAGTCAGGAACAATTCCAGTGCAGCCAGTGAAATTACATTAGTATAAAACTGGAGTTAGAGGAAAGAGAGGTCCATAGCATTCTGTTTCTGAAGTATTTTTTACTGTTTTTTTACTTAGCTTGCGTGTACAAATATATACAAAATAAATAATAGTTTAATGTTTATTCTATGTTATACGTTTAAGTCACTCCAGGAATACTTGTATTTGTTATGTCTTGCATGCAGAAAATTCAGAAATTTTCGGGGATGTTAAAAAATATGCATTAACTCATTTTTATATGGTTTATGCTATTCCCAAAGTCTCAATTTTGCACCCTTCATTGAAGGATTTGCTGACTAAAACAAACAATTATTAATGTAAAAGATATAAATACAATTTCAGCAAATTATCTTTTTAGAATTGTTGAATATTCTTTTAACAGAGCTTTCCTTGTCAAACAGTGAATTGTCAGTAAAGCCAGTTGTCTTACAATAGCCAGATGTGTAAAACTGAAATACCTTTATAACATTTAATTAGCAAGGAAGCTAAACTTTCTCCAGGAGAGTTTCTGAAGCAGTTAAAATCTACTTTAGAGCTAACTTTAGCAACTGTTTTGTTGTTATACTATTCAGACTGCTTTTAGTTGGAAAAAGTACATTTTATAGGTATGCATTGTTCATGAAGCTGAGGGGAAATATGCAATGTGTAGAGCCTATGCCAGTTTATAAATTAATGATGGCCACAACAATGCTTTTCTTGAGTTCAGTTCACATACAGTGAAATGTTGTGTAGGATGAATCATCATATTTATTGATACTTAACATTGATATGCTGGATAATAGTTTCTTGGAATAATCCTGCTGTATCAAGCAACCCGTGTCTGTGTGTGTCTTAAATATATATAATTAATTTGATGTGATTTAATCATCTCAGAAATATCAGATTGCTTTGCTTTGTATTGGTGCTGAATATTCCAGTGTAGTTAGTGGCTATATTGTGCAATGGGGCCATCAAAGGCAAACTGAGTTCTACAGTCATGTTGTTAGTCAGGATTTGCAAAGGCCTGCCATTCAGAAAAAAAAATACCAAATCTGAGACATTCAGGAATGGAAGATTTCCCCCATGCCCATCTTTTTTGCATTCAATACATTATTAAGCTGAATAAAAACAAGATTTAAAAAAGTACAGTCTAAAGTAAATTCCTATTTCCCTTTTTCATAGGTTTAGCAGTTTTTACGCCACACCAGTTTTTGCTCACTGCATGCACGCTTGTTGGCTGTACAAACAGTTCCCAGGTCACCTTGTGTACAGCACAGCTGCCACCAGCTCACGTAGATGCCCCAGTCCTGACTGCTTTGGATTCCAGAACGATATATGTACAGTAAGTACAGATTTTCTCTTTCCTGACAGCACAATGGTGTATCCGTTTATGCAAGAATCCCAGTGAGTTCAATCAGGGAAAGGGTTTGTGACATAAAATTAAATTTATTATGATTAAATGCACAGAAGTGATTAGTTTAGTGGTTCTGTGAACCTTTGATTATCACTTGCCAACTTAATTTCCATTTTGTCTTTACGCAATCAGGATAACCTACATATGGGCATAGCCTCAGTGCAAACTTCAGTGCAGGAAAAATGTGCTGGTGATATGACAGTTTTGTAGCTCTTACATTACATGTATTGTTGTAATCATTTATCTATTGAGTACAAATATTGCATTAAAGAAGTCTTTAAAAAAAGTACTTGCTCTCTCAGACAGATACATAGAAGACAGCTTTAATGTGTGACTTGATCATTTTCAGTACTTTTAAATTGATTTCATTTTACAGTTGTACAAATATATGTTCAAACTCATTTAAAAAAACTCCACATTTCAATTATAATGTGAAGCATGATTGAATATAATGGTGTGTTGCTTTTATTTCCAGATGGAAAGAACCAGTAGAAGTAAATGGAATTCTGAACTGCTATATATTGTATATGGCCAGCAATGAGCAGAATTTTACAAATTGGAACATAATCTATAACAACACAGATATTTTTTTGGATTACACTATCCGGCAGCTTTTCCCGGGTACTGAATACCTCATAAAGCTAGCTGTAAGTTTTAAAGACGTGCAGTGGGAGAGAAAAATGGTGAAATTCACTCTGTTTATTGTTAACATCTCATATGCATGAATATCTCACTTGGCTATGTTATTTAACTTCTTTATTTGTTTTAATGTAAAGGCAGTCATAAAGAGGAAAAATAACAAATGCTCAACATCAGCAATGATCTTGCATCGAATACAGGTCTACAAGGAATTTATTTAATTTGTTTAATGAACAGGTTTTGTCTAAAATATTGTAGATAATTATTAAAGGGAAGATCAAAAGCAACTAAGAGATGTAGGATCATTGACTTTCAAGAACAGAATATTTGAAATTGGCCACCTAAAGCTTTGCATCTGTTCAGATCTTGCTCCAGGAGAGTCTTACCTTTCACCATAAAGCCTCATAAACAAGGGAGTATGTTCAGGTGACACATAAATAGTTTGTGCAGAAAAAAAATAGAAGCTTTATTTTGTTTGATTTTTAAGTCTTTTAAAAGACCTTGATATTTTCACTGTCATTTTTTTGTTCAGTAGTTTCTTTTGTTTTTTGAAGAAATAGAACACTTTAGGTTCAATAGCACAACTGAAAACATCTGAATATAAACATGAGATTGTCCCTATTTGTTTTAAACACATTTTATAGCAATACTATATAAGGATATTTGCTTTGATAAATGCCATAGAAAAATATTCTGCTCTTGATTATGAATAAATTTACATTTATGTAGACTCTGTGTATGCATTCATTTTACTTAACATGCTTTGAATGTTCTAAATAGTATACGACAAAGAAAATAAACTACCTTCAGGAAACAAGGAATTGACTCAAACCTGAAAAAACAAGGACATTCAGTTTAATTAAGGCTAAGAAACCATTTTGGATTGAACTGTTTTGTGATTAGGCATTCTAGCCAGTAAATGTTTTGGCACATAGAAACACACCATCCAAAACCTAAACAAAATTAGTGTGTCATGCGGTTTTGTTTTTACCTGATTGACATTAATGGGTAGTTTAGAGTTAATTTATATACATGACACACGTTTTATAGAAGCCCAATTATCATCTTTCTGTTCTCTCTTTAAGTACTCCCCATCAAGGTCTTTGGTACGGCCAAGTTGTCTTTTTGGCCAAGAAATATGGCTGACTTTGAAGCTCATCAGTTCCATTCCTGTGCTAGCCAGGGTGTTGTGTATGTGTATGTGAGAGAGACATGTTGGCTCAGTACAGGGGTAACTGGGTGAAAGGTAATGGCATCTGATATGCAGGCAATCACACTAGATGGCCTTAATGAATCTGTGAATGAAGTCAAAAGCTCCATTCTGTTCAACTGATGGGGTATGCTGCCTCCCTAATGGACTTGATCCCTTTGTATCTGGAAACACAGAACTGGTTTGGAATCCACACTTTAAGGCTCAGACCTACATAGTGCTGTCTGTTCTTGTGAGGTGCTTAGCACTCTCATCTCCCAGTGATTCTGTGGGAGTACCCATGGTATTTGGCACCTCAGAAGAATGCTCAGCACCTGGCTTTAGAACACTACATGTGTTTCAGAGCCACTGTACTTCCAGTCCAAATATAATGTGTGTTTAAAATAAGCTATCACAGTGTTAACATGCATATATTAAAACAAGTAATGGAAAAGTTATTGGTTGTGTTCAGTCACTGATTTTCAAAAAGGAATGACCCTACTTTTTATTACACTTAAGGGAACAAATTCATATTATGTAGTGATTTCATCTGCAAAACAAGAGCAACATTTTCAAAGGCGATTTAAGAATTTAGGACCTAAATCCCATTGAAAGCCAGTAAGATTTAGATTTCTAAGTCACTCTTGAAAATAGGATTTAGGCTCGCAGGTCACTCAGGCACTTTTGAAAATTTTACCCCAAATCAATTTTTGACAGAGCTTTTTAGTGCAAAAATGTGTCTGAATGTTATTGCCTAATAGCATGGTATTTTACACCATCTAACACACTGATCAAAGGTTCTAGGAATACCTCAGTGCCTTAGAATGAACTAATGTGACACACCACATTTTAAATGTGAATGGCCTTGCTTTTATTTATTTCTGTCATGGACCATATTCATAGCCACCTGAGCTGCAAAAGTCATGGATCCATGTTGTCCAAAATGCACGTATAGTCACAGGAAAGGCAGGCCTGGTGTGGAGGACCACAAAACAAAAATGCCCCTGTGTCACAAATGAGAATAATGGAACCAGCGAGGGAGTGAAGAACTCGGGAAGATGAGCTCTCTGACACCTTGTACCTGTGGTATCCTTGCTTCTTAAGTTCTTCATGAAGATAGGAGGTGTTAATCCATCTCATGGATAGTGTGTGGCTGTGGGTGGGGGACTGACATACAGTGGTTCAATCCCTGAAATTTTTTTCTAATCAACACCACCAAAATTTTCCTGGGTATTTAAGCTAGGTTTGGGATTGTGCTAGTGGGGAAATCTTCTGGCAGTGAAAAGTTCAGAGACCTCTTCCCTTCTCTCTTATATTTTCTCTCTCTTTAAAAAACATTTGAGGGTGAGTCACATAGTCCCATTTCATGGTTTTCCGGGCTGACTGGCAAAACAAAGCAGGACGCAATTGAGGAATACAATGCACCTGGGCTGTTATCGCTTTGAGCTTCTTTCTCAACAGACTGAATGTTAATCAGCTGACTAAGAACCTGATGTGTCACATGATCAGTGGATTCCCGCTGATACAGGGCTTGATCCAAAGCCCATTGGAGTTACTGGGGATCGTTCCATTGACTACAGTGGGCGTTAGTACAGATCCAGAATTTCTAAGACCCAGTGCATAGGAAAGGATCTGCACAGATTGCCTAAACAGGTGTATCATGGTCACCAAAACTGGGATATTTCATACATGAATTGTGAGTATCAGATATAGCTGTGGAGTGCAAGAAGCCCATGGAGCTTCTGTCAGAGAGGAGTACTAGAGACTGATTTCTGCCAGATTGAGCCCACAAATCTGAATGGTAAAGGAAAAGGATAAAACAATTTAAACTCAAAACTGACCTAGCTGAAAATTGATATAATCTATTGAAGAAAGACCTCTAAAAATCAATTAAATATCTGTATTTTACACCATCACATTGGAGTAAACAATAATTTTGGACTTTTCTGAAAACCATGGTTTGTTCTTTTGCATTCCCTTTGGAAGGCAAGTTCTGCAGTTGCTTTGGATTGCAAAATTCCCAGTGAAATGAATACATCCTGTGTGCGTATGACACAGCCTGAATGGGCAACTCTCTATAATTGTTTACGCTCCTGTTGACATTGCTAATGTTGTGAGTGCACAGAGCAGGAAGTGACTATGAAAAAGCAGATTAATTCTTTCCCATTTTAAAACACAGAAGGAAGTGAGGAAATCTGTGCACAATGGATTCAAATGGAATTACTCCAGATTGAAAGGAAATCTGACTGCTGCGAGTGCTCATTGGGAGCAAAATCAGGCCTTTTGTTTTTATTTGGGGCTGATCCTGCAAGCAGGGCTACTCATTCTTAGACACTTTGTCTAGTCCCATTTCCAATGGGGCTACTCACGTAAAGTTAAGAACGTGGGGAAATCGTTGCAGGATTGGGGCCTTGATTTATTGTCTTATTGCTTTTAATTTTTCAAATTAAAAACATCTTCTGTTGAAATGCTTGTATGTTAACACAACAGACTTTAAAATGACTTCCTTGTAGGCTTTTCAAAATGTTGATTGCATAAATACTTATTTACTAACATTTCAAAATGCTTTCATTGTGGTTTATTAGATAAATACCTAACTGAATTTCTAAAAACTAAACAAACCCCCCTCGGATTTACGTAATCTACTACAGAGTCTGCCAGAGCCTGTGGCTTTTACTCCTGTGAGAAGCTCTGGCTCCTGCTAGTAGTCCCAGTGTCAGTAATGGGGCTACCATGAGTAAGGATTGCAGAATCAGGCCCACAGTTTATTGTATAAATATATAGGGAGAGAACATAAAAAAGTCTATTATATAAGTTAATATGCACAGTTGCCTGTATGTCAAGAGTGTTGTCTCACGATCAAGCAAAATGTGAAAATCATGTAATGAGCTGATCTCCGCTGGCAACTAAAATACAAATGATTCGACCTCCTTATCCATTAAGATGCACTCAGCAACTGTTATGTATTGATTTATTATAAATTAATTTTTTCACTTTTTAATTGCATTTGAAAACTACTAGTCAGTGCGCTCCCATGAAGTACAAGACTATCCTGATGGTAATTTCTTTTTCCTGTGGCTATTCATTGAAAGATATATTTTTTTCTTTCAAAGTGCAGCACTAGCCAGTCAGTATTTTCCCTGTCTGAAGGTTCTGAGTGCACATTATCCAATTACAAGAAGAGTTGTGCTACTGTAAATGATATATACTGTACATATATACTGTAATTTTCTTTAACTATTGCAGTGAGAGCAATGGAATTTTAATCATCATCATGACTTACATTCAAATTTAAAATACTATAAGTTCAGCATTAGTGTTAGGTTTCTCCTTACAGTACCTAAAGACTATCTAAAAGATAAATATAATCAAGTAGGATATATTTTATATGACGGAATCACTTTATTCCAGTGGGGGGAGGGAGGGGAAAAGCCCTATACGATTGTGAAAAGTGCATGCCTTCCTGTGAAATGTACGAGCTTTATTAATTTCTGAGGAGTAAAATTACAAATCTTTACAAAAATTGATTTCTAGCCTTTTTATTTTTGCATCACTTTGGAGAATGTTTATTTGCCGTGTTTGATATTTTAAGGCTTGCACTGGAGGTGGATGTACAATAAGTGAAGCTAGCGTAGCTATAACAGATGAGAGTACGCCAGAAGGTGTTCCTGCTCCAAAAGCCCAGTCATATTCATCTGACTCCTTTAACATCTCATGGACTAAGCCTGAGTATCCGAATGGTAAGTGAACTCTTTTAGCCTCAAGTTAAAAAGATGATTAGTAAAGGTAAATTAATATTCTAAATGGCAGCTTATATGTGGTGCTTAATTTTTAATGATCATTTTAGCACATAAAATACCTGAGATAGTATCATTGTCTGTAACTAGGAGATTGTGGCTTTCAACCGAGCACACAATTTCAATAGCTCAAAAGTGCTCCCTTTTGATAGTTCTTGTGTATTGCATCTTATTGCTTAATGTTTTCTCGAACAACTGAGCTGACAAAATGAGTATTCTTTGAGCATGATCGTATAGGGTCTGCATTGTACCTTCTGATAAAGCATTCATTTTTAATACAATTAATTTTTTAATTGTCAGACTAATTCCTTAATATACTTGTTCTTCTCTTCCTGTATTCTTAAAAATCATTTCATTCTATGTACTCACCTTGAGAGAGAGAATACACCTGCACTGGTGTGGAAGTTTGATAATAAAATTATTATAATTTGGAACATTTTCTCTGTGTGTTGTATACATGTCTTAATTATTAGGGCAATTGGATATTTTTAAAGATGTGCAAATGGGACTTTTATTTCCCTGATTTCATAGCTTTATGCCTATCCCATTCAAATAGCAACACAGAAGGATACCCAGAAATCACTGAAACTGAGTGCAAAACATTTAAAAGAATTGATGATATTATGCCTTTCATAATCAAAATATAACACTGATACATATCAAGTATTATGAATTGTAAAATAACATGCATTTCATTTTTCCTCCTGCAAGTTTGGCCTCTGATTCCTGTTTTAGAACAACATACCAATACCCATATAGTTTGGTTTCAAAGGTTCAGATTTTTAAAGGTATTTAGGTGTTGCAGTACACAGAGATGCTCCTACATGCCAAAAACCTTTTTGAAAATGAGATTGATGTTCCTTAAATCAGTTAGGCATTGCAGTGCTGAGAACCACAACACCTCCTTACCTTTATTAATCTGGGCCAAAGCACTTTGAACAAAATATAAGTAATTAGGAATTTTTAAGATTTATTTTTTAAAAATTTGTATTGTCAGACTTGCTTTACATGTGGAAGAAAATGTTCATAGGCCATTAGTATGGTTTACGTTACCATTCTTTTTATGTTGTTAATTTTTTTTATTATTTATGATCATGACCTGCAACATTCTTTGTGGCCCAATAAGGCATCGAACCCATATTGAATGCCATCAATGTATTTGGTACAAAATTTAGAGGAGGAGGAAAAATGTAAACCACTTATGAGACTTTGGGCCTCAGTCCCACTGATTTTTTGATGGGTTGTTTTTGATAATTCTACCCACAGTGCCTGTCATATAGTGCTTGCAGTCAAGACTCCAGTCCTGCTATCCTTGCTCTGTTAACTTTGACTGAAATAAATGGGAGTTCAATTCATTTGGAAGGCAGCATCAGGCTGTATGTTTCTAATTAATCAGTCTCCATCATATTTTATTTAAATTGGGTGCAAAATGATTGGATGGATGGGAGGAGATGGCTACAATATACACAGACATTAGGCTGTTTCCAGTACAGCAATTATTGTTTGTGATATGGCTCAGTTTTTACCCTAAGAGCCCAATAAATGGTTGGGTACTAAAGCTATGGAACCAAACACAGACCTAGTAAATGCTTTGGGGCGTTCCACAGTGATTGGAGGAAGGAAGTCTTCTACTCCCAGTTCCAATCAACCCTAGGAGGCTGAAGGCTTCAGTAGCCTTTGTAACGACAGTGTCTTCCTACGCAGAGGAGCTTTGGCCGGTGCATATATGCAGTTGCACCCCAAAAATCCTTCCTGGAGCCTGCTGTTGCACCTCAACCTCCTTGGAGCTGTGCTCCACAGCACACAAGGATCCTACCATGTGTGCTTCTCCCTCTTTTTCTGACCCCTGCACAATAGAACTCTATAATTTCCACTGTTTTCAGAGCCTTCTATGGCTCAGGAGTCAGCATGGGTGGTTTTTAACCTTGGAGGGGAAAGGCTCTATACAGAGGTGTAGATGCTGCAGATGTTGCTGGCAGAGGAATGCTGGGGTGGGGGGTGTAGAGAAGGGCTACTCTATGGTCAAAGTTAGCAGCCAGACGTAGTCAGAATCCCTCCTGGGGAGAGAATACTAGACTGGTAGCCCTGCCACTGTGTGAACTGGTGTGCTTTCTCTTTTCTTTTCATTGGCTGGCTAGAAGAAGAAAGAGGTGCTACCCCTTTTCAGGCAGCTGGCACCCACAGGGGTGTTAGCAGGGAGCAGGGCCTATGCTGCTTTGCCACACTGTAGTTGTCACTTGCACTGGGGTGAAGGGGTCACCTCCTTTGTCCATCCATTGAGGGACTAACTAGTCTGGGCCTGAATCCTGATGTGAATTTTGTTGTTCTACTATTCCTTCTTTTCTAGCTTTGTCTTAGTTTTCGAAGGCTAATTGAAAACAAAACAACTCTAAAATGCATTATTGAGTAACTGTGTTATCTCAGGAAAATTTGAGTCACCTAGGAGCTCTGTATTATTCATTTTCAACAGATCTTTTGGGCTGGGTAGTGAGCACTTCATTCATTAACAATAGTTGTCCAGCATTTTCAAATTGTGTCGTAGGTTAAAAAAGATCTCAGGTGAAAGGGATCTTAGCTCATTTCAAATAAGTGAAATAAACAGCACAGAGGCACTTTACTTTTGCCATTTCTGCTTCCCAGTATTAGTGTTTGCTCTGGCCTCTGCTCCTGATTATAGGTTGAAGAGGTTGTAGGTTGGGCTCAGTAGTTTTTTGTTTGCAGGGGTATGCATCCCGTTTTCCTTTGATTCATTGATTCAGATCCCCTGAGTTTTGAGCTACTATATTTAAAGTAGCAAAACTCAATTCAAACTACTGAGTTTGGCTTGGTTTCAGATTAAAACCACGAGAAATGCCAAGGTTTGTATATGTCCATCCTACACTATAAATTGGGATCTTCCAAGTAGATCTCAGGAGTCTTCTTTTATCTTCCCACTGGCTTTTACCCTATATGGGGTAAGGAGTCATTACATCATGAGGACCCAGGAAATCCATTAGGTTCCATTGAATGGAGTTGGGCGGGCAGATTGGCTGCTACTTTTATGATATCCTGGGAATTAGATGGAGTGGACTTTGCTATTCCCTTGTAAGATGATAGATGGTGAAAAGACTGACTCTGCCTCTCAGTTTCCATGGAGAAGGAAAGAGGGGCTGATAATGCAACCTTTGAAGACACTGGTGCTGAGCAGAATTGTAGTCTGTCAGGCTTGACCACAGAACATAACCCTGGGTAAAATGAGAAGAAGCAGGGGCTTTGAACTGTGTTTGGTGAGTGAGGATCCAGTAATGAAAGAGTCTTTTATCACAGCCTGGAAACTGAGTCTTGGTTTCAGTCAAATTTGGACTCAGATTCTGGTGGACTTGGGCACAGTGTCATCAAAATTGGACCCAGTTTCGATAAAAGGCTTTCTGGCATGGGTCTGAGTTTCAAGTATATAATGAATTGTTACAGTAGGTGACAAGTTGGGGAAATGATACCACTGAGCATGACATTTGTAGAACCAAACACACAATTATTTATTCTTTTATTCAAACTTCAAAGCAAAAACAAAATAGGTGAACTGAGGTACATTACACTACAGCAGGCCCTTTCTGCTACTCTTTTCATATACGTGTAGTGTAGTCAGCGTGACTGATTTGTTCAGGGCAGGATGTACAGAGGCATATTTGGTTACATTAGGCATATGAGGCTCTGTTTAGTTACTCTGGGAGCTAGCATGCTGCTTGTGCTGGTGGCCTCAACAAAGAGTCCACTCTATATTCATTAGCACCAAGTCTTCTCTTGCCTTTACTAGATCAGTTATTTAATTTCCTTTTATCGAAGATAGTCACATCTTCTTTTCAATTAATTTTTTGAAAATTCCCTTTTGGCTGATAATTATCCTTAAATTGTAAGCCCCTCAGGGTGGTGTCTATGTATGTATACACGGCATACAAAGAGTGGGGTCCTGATCCAGATTGCAGCCTCTAGGCCAGGGGTGGGCCATTGGGGTTGCAAAACTATATGGAGGGCTGGGTAGGGAACCCTCTGCCTCCCCAAACAGCCTGGTCCCCACACCCTATCCGCCCTCTCCAACTTCCTGCCCCCTGACTGCCCTCCTCAGAACCCCCGACCTATCCAACCCCTGCTCCTTGCCCCCTGACTGCCCCCTCCCGGGACACCCCGCCCCCTGACAGGCCCCCCCGGGACTCCCACCCCCTATCCAACCCCCCCGCTCCCTGACTGCCCCGCCCCCTGACAGGCCCCCTGGGACTCCCACGTTTATCCAACCCCAACGTTCCCCATCCCCTGACTGCCCCCCAGAACTCCCTGCCCCTTATCCAATCCCCCAGCCCCTTTACCATGCTGCTCAGAGCATCATGTCTGGCAGCCATGCTGCCCGGCCAGAGCCAGATGCACTGCCCTGCAGGAGCACGCAGCCCTGCTGTCCAGAGCGCTGCCCATGTGGCAGCATGACTGCAGGGGAGGGGCCGAGATCTAGCCTCCCCGGGCAAGACGGTCCTGCAGACCAGATGTGGCCCGCGGGCTGTAGTTTGCCCACCGCTGCGCTAGGCCCTATTGTAAAATATGAAATTACTCAGTGTACCCCATTACATTTGACTAATCTCGCACCTGAACCTGAAAACATTAAGCAAGGGAGAAAGTTTACTCATTTTAAAATTAATTGAACTATTCATGTGAGTAAAGGTACATTTTTGCAGGATTTGACCCCTAGTTTATATTCTAATCAGAACAGTTCTTAGCACTTACATATAGTAGTTCTTTTCATCTTCAAACTCAAAGGTCAGAATGTGTCATGGCACTCTGATATATAAGCACTTCTCTGATGCCCCATCATCTTCTCCATAATTTAAGGTTTTGTTTAATAATAAAATAAAGGGTGAAATCCTGGCCCACTGAAGTCAATGGAGAAACTCCAGTTGACTTCAGTGGAGTCAGGATTTTAACCTATTCTGGCTAGATTTATGACTGAGAATAAAACTGCCCCTTTTCATGGCCACTATGTGTTAAGTGAAGCCCAACGATGACAATGAACATATTAACATTAACTGTTTGCTGATCATTTTAGCAGCTTAGCAGAAATATTTGGCAATTCTGGATTAATAGGCAAACTTGCAGACAGGCTTTGAACCTGTATTCAGTGTGCTTTATAGCTTTGAGATAGCTAGGGAATTATATTATTGCAATTTCACAAGGAAAAAAGTGGAAATGGAGGAAAGATAGGTTAAGTTACTTACCCCAGGCCACAAAAGGAATTATTGTCTGATTTAGAATGAGAACTTGAGTTTCTGACTCAACATCTAAAATCCAGACCATTGGTACACCTAATCTCTGTCCATTCTCAAACTCGCTTTTTCTTCTTTGCATAGAAAATTACAGAGTTTAAAAAGGCTCCTGTAAAACAGAAGCATTTATTTGAATGTGAACATTCAAATCAGGAGATAATGCATCAGCTTTATTAAAAAGACAATTGTTTTCTGACAGTACTCAGAGAAATACTAGAAGTTCATATTATATTTTGGAAAGTTGCTTTTCATAGTGTGGTATGCTGCACAATGTTGTTATTGCAGGAATAATTTAAAATATTGGTCCAGTTAATGAATGCTGAGTTATAGTGAAGATCCTATAGATGTACTTATTACACCTACGATAATATCAAATGAGTTAGTGATTAATGCAATTACAATAAATACCAAAGGAATTAATAATGCTTATGCCATTATTTTTAAGTGTTAGTGTTATTCCTATAAGTACTTAAAGTTCTTCTATTTCTTTTCCTGTATAATACACCCTAAATGCCAAGGTTTACATTTAAGATTGTCCTGGGCAATCTTAATTTAAATGCCCTTCTTCTGAGGTAAATTCAAGATATTTTGTATTTATGTAAACTTATTTATTTATTGTAGGCCAAACACAGACATGCTTTAGTTTTCTTTACACTGTGAACACCGTGAAACCTCCCATAGAATCCCAGAGGAGTTTTGCCTCAAGCAGGAGGTGTAAATGTGATATGATTAGTTCAAGGAAAGTGCCCAAGCTTTGTTCACATAACCCCTCTCTCTGTCCTGTGTTCAAGCTCTTACTTTTCTAGGGGAGAAAGGAATCAAGAAGATCAGTTCATCAGTTTAGCATACACATCTCTGACTCAGTTTAGAGTATATATCTGTGAGGTACAACACTTTAGTGTTTCACAGAAATGCATCGGATTTTATTCACATTTATTTATTTATTTCCTCAATCAACTGAGAGACACAATCTCTTCTCAGTTTCAAACAGTCTTAAATGTAAGTTCAAACAATTCAGTTTTGAGGGAAGCATAAATATACTGAGATTATTCAACAATATGAAGGCTGTTTTCCCTTTTTAATTCAAGCCTCAGGCATATCCTGCACATGGGTTCAGATCAGCCACATTCAGCATACCCAGAAATGGTTGCAATATAGAGAGGGGGGATTCCTATTCCTGGAATATTTTGACTACAGCATTGCAAAAATCATTTGTAGTCACTGTGGGCCTGATTTTCAAAGATGCCGAGCCCCCGCAAATCCAGTTCAAATCAGTGGGAGCTGCAGATGCTGAATACTTTGGAGCATTGGACCATAGTCATTTCATGCTCCTTACCCCACCACCCTCAGTTTGATTCATATGCTAAAATTGCTCAATAATTTTGAAATAATTAATAATTCCTCAGTGATCACAAAAGGCTTCATTCTTATGCAAAACAGAATTAACAATAAGGTAGGTTAAGTGAGTGCTACTTTAGAAAAATGGACCTAAAATGTATTTACGTTTACCCTTTACTCTTCCTTATTGTATGCTTTGAACGGAAATTACTGCAAACACTTTGGTCAATTTTGCTATACTGGGTGGTAAATGACTTGTTTTTTAATGGTGCCTATTGAATTAAATTTGTTCATGTTAGAGTCCTCATTTATGTTTGTCAGCCCATTAAATATCTTTGGAAATGTGGTGTGACCAGCCTCAAATTCTTCTGAGGGTCACAGAGTGGCCCTCTGATGTTTGAATGAGCCTGAGTGAAGTGGAAATCAGGCAAACCTAAGTGGTGTCAGCTAAGTTTTCCTTTGAATCCGGCACTGAAACCAAAATTTGTAGTTCAAACCTATGCAATCTGACATTAGAAAAGCTTCACACAGAGCCCTGTATACCACAGCCATTGAGTTGTACGTAGTTCTAGGTGTGAGGTTATCTGCTGAAGCGGCACATGTACAGTTTAGGGGATGGTAGTATCCGGCCATACCACTTCCCAATTAAACCTGTGGAAATTCTTTAAAAAGGTGCAAGAATAGGCACGTCAAAGTTGAGTGCTGGAACACTGTTGAGGACTCTTTAATACTTAATGTGTGCATAGAACAAGTCCTACTTCTACTTTTTCCTAGGAATATGATGCATATTCAGATTTAGAACTACAGTTGGGCAAAAAGACTATTTGCAAATTTGGGTTGAATTCAGCAAATTGTTTCAGTCAAAACCAAAAAACAAACCGAAAAGAAAAAATTCAGACATGCCAAAATGAACCAGTTTGAAAATATCATTACAGTTTCTGTTTCATTTTGAATGTTGTTTCAATTTGATGCTTCGTTTCAAAATGCCATTGCTATTCAATCTGAGCAAATTTTTTGTTTTACTTTTTGTTGAGAAAAAAATCACATTTGAATTTTTTTTTCCTGATTTGTGGGGACCCTAAAATGAAAAATCAATTTTTCACTCAAGTGTATTTAGAACTCAGCTGTGATCATATGGAAACACGAAATGTCCATATGAAACAAACCAGCATGTTGCATGATGTTTAAGGCACCAAGGTTGGATGGAGAAAGAATTTTCTACCCTCTCCCCCATTCTGCCTGCGGCAATTCATTGTTTTCCTATGGGGAAGGACCCCAGTTTTGGAGGATCAGTGCCCATGTTGAACAAAGGGTCAGTACTGTAGCTCTGCGAAATACTCAAATCCACTTTAATATTAGATTTGAATTTGAGATTCACTGTGTTTGCAAACCTCAGCCTATTGCTATAGTCCTGTGAGATGAGCATGGGTTGTCTGCATAGCGGGCAAGCTAGAAAACTTCCTCTGAACTGGCCTTGGTTTCTCCTACAATCCCTTCCCCAGCTGCTCAATTGGCCTTTGGATTCTGCATTCAAACAGCTAAGAGGGCGGGGGGAGAGGAGGAAGGTATCCAGGTATGAGGAGGAAATGAGTAGTTGGGGGTGGGGATGGGATGCCCTTTGGAGATTCCAATTGGTTGAACTCTAGATTGAAACAAACCCATAAGGAGCAATTTTCTTCAGTCAATGAAAACCAAACTGCTGTGTACAGTTCTTTCGTCCATTCATAAACTGAATTCTACAGGGTTCGCACATTCCTATTAGTGTCCCCATTGGACAAGTGAACACTTTGGGTTCCCGTAGGCCTGAGACTAGCAAATCCCTGCAATTTAGAATTAACATCAACAACTAACACCCTCCTCTCAAAGTATTGATAATGCTAAGTCTAAGTGGCTGGAGATTTTATTCCTTTGATTTTTAAGAGGAGTATAGCTATTTTACTACAAGATCTTTTCTCTAATATACTCTGAAACAATATTATTTCATATTCTAAAAAATAAATTGACCAAAATAGGTACAAGGTAAGTTCTATTTAATCAAGCAGGTAAAAATTGTGATTTAGAAAGGGACAGATTAATAGTGGATCTACTTCATTTGAGAATAGTGGACAGAAAGTCTACATGCCATTTGCCAACAAAAGGGAATTTCCCTAAGGTATTTAGTGTGACAGAATAAATTTTCAGTCTGCTTATCATGCATCCTAAAGGTAATAGAGCTTTACATAAATATAGACTACAAGTGCTAACTATTTGAAATATTTTAGCATTAAAAATAGACTTTTTTTAAAAAAAAAGTAAGGAATTCTTTTGAAAATGTTCCATTGGAATGAAGGCTAAGGTCAATGTGATAGTTGAAGGGATTGTTCTTTTGGCCATGGTCTGACTTCTCCTTCAGCATTACATTTACAATGTAGATCACAATTTTTTCTAAGTCTGAAGGTGTTAGGTTTAAAAATGGTTGCTATATATCTTTCATGTCTTTGTTTTAATCTACATGTGCATTTGCATGCAGAGTAGGCTGTGAAAGAGAATTGCATCAACTTTCTCAGTTCTAAGATTGCCTTGACTGTTTTAGTTCAGAAGCACGTCTGTTATACCATGCTCTTTGGTGCAGTGTAAATTTTGTACAAAACGAATGCGGCCCACTGGCCAGATTTTCAGCATTTAAAGATGGGGAGTACGTTTTGTTTCACTGACCTACATGTATTGTTGATACAGTTCTTGAAATCCTTTCAGTCACTTAAAATATTAGTTAACACCATCTCGGTATTTTATAGCTTTCAAGGTTTTTTCACCACGCACTTCTGTTGTCACACAGGCATTAAGTCAACCCTGTTAAATTTAACATTGTTTTTGTAGGTATTATTACTAGTTACGGATTATATATGAATGGCGTTCTGATGCAGAACTCATCACAGCTAAGTTATTATGCTTATGGACTTGCTCCTTGGAGTCTACATTCCTTCAGAGTCCAGGCATGTACTGCAAAAGGTTGTGCTTTGGGTCCCTTGGTGAGTACCTCCGTTTGCATTCTGGGAATGTAATAAATGTCAGATGGCAGTGAATATCAGAGTAAATGGTGATGATTCACTCTGGTCAGTACTAACCCATCTGGCAAAATGTGACATTTTATAAAAAATGCCATTTAAGAACTGCTAAGGTTTTGATTGGTCATCACTAGGCACTGTTCCAAAATAGCACATAGGTACAGTAAAAGAAGTGACAGGGAGTTAAATGTGAGGCTGAAACACATATTATTGAAATTAAGTAGAGTTAATATGTTTAAAAGGTGCAGATGTGGTTTAACCTGATTTATAAGGACACACACAAGGAAAGAATTACTATTCCAGTAATGAGCAAAATTCTAGCTGCCTGACTGAAAGGGTTGAATATAATTTGAGGATTATAGAAGACAAAACATGAAAATACTACAAAAAGATATGGTAATTGACAAATATTTTAAAATCCAAATCTGTGTTTAAAAGGAAAATATTGTATTTTTCTGGTACCAAAAAATCACTGTATTTGCAATTTAAGATTACATAATATCAGTGTTGACATCTAAACACAAGTCTTCTGAGACGTAAAACATTTATATGTTATTCTAGAACTTTAGAGAAGCTACTAGACTGATAAATCAGTATGTTTTTGTAATGCTGTGGCTGATCAATGACTTTCATAATAATTGCTCGCCTAATTTTGTTTTAAATATTGCTAAAATGTCCCTTTATATTTTTCCAAGATTTAATTTTTCAGTAAATTTTTAAAATTTAGTATACTTTGTCAAAATAACTAGACAATTATATTTTTAAAAATTGTTAAAACAAAGTTCTACCGATCACTCTGCATTTATATTAACATCAGACTTTCTAATGGCAGTGAGCTGTGCTATATAAATATTACCTCAAAGTAAAACTTCAGGTTTTAATTTTTGCATTCTTATTTTTTGTCACATTTCTCATTTTTTTCCCAAGATTAGTTGCTTTCAAATGCTGGTAATATCATCTATCCATAGAATAGGGCTGAAGACTTTATAACCATTAAACATGTTATAGCTAAGACTGCTTTGATGGATATTTACTCTTAAAAGCATGAGTGGCTTTTTGCCAGTTTTTCTTACCCATTTTTTAAAGCTTCACATATACCAGAAATTTAAACTTTTTTTTAGGAATTCAAACTCCCGAATGAATATCTAGATATTACATAATTCACACCTGTTCCAATGTGCAAATAGCACCATTAAACAAGTGGCATCATATATAAACAAATGTCATGCTAATTCAGCTTATCAGTGCCATCAAATATGCACTAAAATAAGGGGGAGACAAAACAATATTTTTTTTAAATGTTTTTTCTCATTTCTCCACTAAACTCCAAACACAGCCTTGACTTTCAATACAATTCAAAATAGGGGTTGCTCTAGCTGATATTTACTGCATCCCATGCTCAGTACACAAACTATTTTCCCCGGGCAGTGATCCATCTCTAATCACAGGAATTGAAGTACAATGTCTTTATTTAGAGCAACTCACCTAAATGCTTCCAGTAAGTTCGAGCACTACATCTTCATTTGATTTGTCTGAAAGATTTTTATATCAATTACAGTATAAATGCAACACTTTAAAAATACTTTGGCTCTTTGAGTACTCTAAATACTGCAGGGGACATCTCCCAGTAGTAAACTGATATTATCCTTCCAGCTATTTTTGTTGCTAATCTTTTATTTAATGTGCCCTAATCGATTGAAGAGATGCTATGTGACTACATTAAGCGCCGGATTCCTCAAGCTTACATTTTCTGAAGGTAGCTGTGAAGATTGTAATCAGATTCTTGAGAGTTGCCAGTTGCATTTATCAATAAGGATTTGTTTTGTTTTAACTGCTTTTCATAGTGATTAAAATTTATTTCAAGTGAAATATAAACCTAGAAAATATGTATTCCAAAATGTTTAATTTTAATTTCTTGCTAGCAAAGATAATGGTGTCTCATTTTAGAATCTGTACTAATTTTATCTTGCTGCTTTTGTTAAGCAAAAAGGATGTTCTTGAGAAAATAAAGTTAGATTTTCTATTTGATTCAGTAGAAGAATTCAGATACATCCTTACATGTAAAAATCTGCTGTTTTTGAAATGTACAAACCACTGCAAAAACAATCAGCATGTGATTTAGAAAAATGAGAGAAATGAAGACAGTAGGGGGATGTCTTGACATTAATTTCATAATATAATGAAAGATAAATATGATTAATGATCAGTGAATATTTCTATTCTCATCTCACTATTTAAAACATACTAATTTCACCTTTTTAGGCTAAATATATTTTTAGTATATTCTCCTAGTATACTTTGCCAAAAATATTTAGTACAATATAAACATTATTGTTACCTTTTATCCCTATTTTAGAATTTTCTTTGTATGGTTGAAGAGTATTTTTGTGACTTTAAAAATTTTTATTAAAATACACCTGGAAATATCAAAAGACTTTAAATATAAGATAATGTGTAGAAAAAGAAACAGTGCTTATGTTATACAGAAATATTTACTTAGTGTCTATTGTTTACACAAATAGTGTCCCATTTAATGTGCATTTTCAGGATAGCCATAGTATATGCTACAGACATTATGCTGATCATAGCTAGCATAGTATTTTTGTAGTAGCAGCATTTTATACATATTGTATTTTTTACAATATGTGAAGAAAATAGGAGATAAAAAAGACTTCATAATATTGCAACATGCTTTAAAATAACAAGATATAAATATGGTAAGATAAGTGCAAGATTCAAAAGCTTTGGGATTTGGTGCAGATTACTTCATATACACCGAGTTTTAGGAACTGCTTAAGCTTTTTGATAGAAGAAGATAATTATAGTGCAGGACTGAAAATGACCCCCACCAATCACTCGCTTCTCACAGTTATGGCTACACTTTATAAGACAGAACCAATGCAATACATTAAACAGTTATGTGTACACTCTGTGTGTCATTGGGGACATCAGCCCCTCACTCATAAGTCTGAGAACCAAAGCAGTCAGTTGGCTTCCAATTCTCTGAGGTGCTGGGGCTGCACAGCAACTTGCATTAAGCACTCAGTACATCACAGGATCTGACTTAGATTAGAAAGCATAGTATAGTGGAATCCTGTCATAAGGATTGATTTTGGGCAATCCCCATTTTGACTGCAATATTCAAATGCACAGTTTGGTCCTGATCCAGCAAAGCACTGATGCATTTGCTTATCTTTAAGTCTGTGAGTAATCATATTCACCTGTTTAAAGTTAAGCTTGTGCTTGAGTGCTTTACTGGATCAGAGAATATATAGAGGTCAATAAACCAATGAACTTCCCAAACCAGATGTGCTAAGAAGTAAAATCACCATTTTACAGGGACAGAGAAAGTTCCTTTAGATGTCTTAATGCCAAAGCAGATTTGACAGGTTAAAATTGGCACTAAACAGTACACCCACAAACTGTAACATTCTTTATCTGAAGCTGAGTGCCACTCAGAAAGGGTATAAAAATCCTTTCCAACCTTAGAAAACATCAAATAAATTACAGCTGAGAAACAAACGCCATCATAAATGAGAAATGACTTTGGGACTGTAAAGTTTGATCCATGGCACTGTGAATAATGGCTACAAACCACAATTAATAAAACTGAATTCCACTGTAATTACAAATTTTTCATTTATATATATAATGAAACCCTACAACTCAGATTTTTGTTTAAGATACAAGAATCTTAGTTTTAGGGCTTCATTATATAAATAAATGCAAGCTCTCTTGTCAGCTTTTATTTTCTCTCAAAGGCTACTTATCATTTCAACTTAAATCTTCCAGGTTCTGGAGCTGGAAAGTTAGTAATGTAATTCTGTTTCTGAACCAAGCTCATCTAAGGATACTCTTTCTCTGTCAAATATCTTTAGTAATATACTAAACAGACGTAAGCACATTATTGTATCAGACTTGTCTTTTACCATCAGCAAATTTAAGGAACCTTGTTCCCTCTCCATCTTTTTCTGGGTCACAGAGCAAGATTCATGCATTAGCATCAGGTGCTACCGCATTTTCAGGCTATCAAACACTACTGCACTTCTTTCTTTCTTTCTTTCTTTCTTTCTTTCTTTCTTTCTTTCTTTCTTTCTTTCTTTCTTTCTTTTATAAAATATTTCAAATGGGAGGCAAATTTGCGTGTGGGGAAGAAAAAGACATTATTTTTAAAAAACAGTAGTATGCCAACATAAAGTGTTTGTTACTGTTAAATTTTTTAATCAGGAAAACTTGCATTAAAATGAATAATTGATTTATTCAGTTATTTACAAACTACAGCAACAAACTCTACATGACTGTTAAATTTGCAGGTCGAAGCTCGTACAACTGAAGCTACACCTGAAGGTACACTTGAAGTATTTGCCACCATTGATGGATCCAGAGGAATACAAGTAAAATGGCTAGCTCCGAATAAACCTAATGGACAGTTAACCTATGCAGTCCTCGTCACTGGTCTTTTCTATGCCAATCAAGGTATTTTCTTTATAGTACATCTAATCTTACCATTATAATAATAATAAACTTAAAACACTAGAATTCTGTTGCGGGTTTTTTCAAGTATTTCTTTAGTAGTGCATTTTAATTTTCTGCCACTATCTTTAAGTTATTGATTTCAGAGAGAGAGCGAGAGAGACACAGACACACAAATAAGTGGTTGATCATTTTAGTAATATAATGATATATTACTGCAATTGCATATGGTACTTTCCAGTGCCAACACATATATGGGCAACAAAAGACAAGATCCTTGCCCAAAAATCTTTCAATCTAAAGATACAAACAAAGGCTCTGATCTTGCAACCCTTACTCAGACAAGTAGTCCCTATTCACACAATATCAATATGTTTGCTTTTGTGAGTAAGAGCGACTCACAGGAATAAGGTTTGCAGGTTTGGGTTTGTGTACAGTACAATTTATACAAGCAATGATAAAGAAGTATTGATTAGATTAACAAGGCAACTTTCTGTTTTTCAGGAGATCATTTTTAAGAGTAGTGCCTACTGACATCAACCACTTATTCTTTTCAAAAATATTTGAATAAAAATTGTAACTTTATTTTGTTTAACAAAACAGTTTCAACCCATGAAATAAAAAATAGGTGAAAGGTGATCTTATCTCTTCTAATGTACATTAAGGACAATTATTTTGTCTCTTTATTGTATTTGTACCTTCTGTAGTCATTTATACCAGTGCAAAGTTATGCAGTGTGGGTGTAAAATTCTACCAGATCAGAATGGTGTTTTACAATCACTTTACATATTTGTAAAGGAATATACAAGACACAACTAACTGTAACCAGGGCAATTTTTTAATGCTCTACATGGAATGCATGTTTTTCAAGAAATTGCCCAGTGCAACAACTTAGGTACAATTCTGTAACAACTTACTATAAAATACACGAGTAATGAATAAGAATAAACATTGACAAAAATGTATGTGCATCAAGCTATCAAGTCTCTTTTAAGTTATAATAAAATATCATACACAAATAACATTTATAAATTCTACCTTAATAGCAAATATTGTCATTAATTTTTATTGTCTTTTAAATTATGATTGTTGTAAGGTAGCTATAAAAGTATTTCTGGTGATATTGATAATTATGAAAAAACTCTGCTGAAAAACAATGTTCAGATGATAGTTATTTACTCTGTGTTAATCCTTTTATGTACTGTAGACAAATAAAATTTAATCAGTATCCTAAGCACAGTAATACGTGTGATGGTGAATCACTGATGGCTTTTTAAGTTGTCTTTTTTTAAATAATCAAAGTAAAAACAGTTTGATTCTTCCAGTATTGCCAATAAAGAAAAATACGTACTGCAATTTCTGTCCTCTGAGAGGAAGTATATAAATGCACCTGTTTGTGTAGATGTTTGAGAAGCATATGTGCTGAAGAATTTAATGTGTGGTAGGCAGTCTCAGCTGACCCTCACAAAAGCCCTTTTTTATGCAATGAAGGCTTTGATGTATTCTGCTGTAAACCACTTGTAAGATTATGAGGTGAAGGAGTGATGATCGATATGAAAAAAAGGAGCAACATTTTGGCTGGACCCAGGACAGTACAGCCATTTCCGCCAAAGCAGCAGGGTGAATAATGCAAAAGCCATATTCCCCTTGTGTTTAATCTTGCATTGTTTTTGCAGAGAAAATTTCTGCTTGCCTTCTAAGTCATGTCATCCTCGGTTGTCATCCCGTCTCTCAAACCATCAAAATGGTATTAAATGTTGCAAAGCTGCGCAGCAAGAGAACTTTCAAAAGTCAGAACCCATTTGCAGAGCAGCCCTTGTAGAAAATATATTCTGTTCTCGGCAGAATTTTCCTTCAGTTCTTTCCACTGAGAAGTTTACTGATTTCTCCCAGTGGAATCTGCTGGAATTTATCGGTTCATGGTTGGCAGTCACAGATTAAGGTAAATGTCGATCCGTAATGACCCTCTACATGTTAGTATTGCAGTAAAGCTGGGCTTTTATGTCAAAGATATCGGAGAGGGAGCTATTACACATGACAGGGGTGATCAAGGGACTCCAGACCAAGGCAAGCATTATTAAATATTGACTAGTTCTGTGATTTATGTAGAGCTGGAGGAAAAAAGTGACTTTTTAACCATTATATATTCTTCAGCAACGAAAACCAGCCATTTATCTCCTGCTGGTAATAAAGAACAGAGTGGCTGCATATTTTAGTGGAGGGAAAAACCTGGCCTTATAAATGAGATGGACTCTTTCATGATAACATTTCAGTTTGCTAATTGCCAAAAGCAAAACAGGCAAATTGGAAGCAATTACAAGATTTGACTTAAAGAGGTTGCTGTGTTAGACCAACTCAGGAGGAGGTACTGGGGGGTTGGAAGAATTGTCTAGGGAATGGAACACACAACATTTCATTACATTTGTTCACTGTTGCTGAAACTTTGGTTTGCAACGTTAAATAAATAATAGTGTTTAAATATTATTCCTCTCCACCTCAGAAGTCAGCAGCTCTAGCAGTTGACATTTATGCTCACTGTTTGGGAGTATATGTTCCTCTGCAGTAAAGAAATTGCACATTAATTCATCAAACTTATTTAAGACATCATCTGTTCATTAGATTTATACAAAGCTTATTGAATTACCTGATGGTTAATAGCTATTTCTTTGACATAATGAACAACTATATTTCAGCCATTGCAGTGATGTCTGTTAAAGAGGCAGCAATTATAATGTATACATTGGGGGTGGAATTTGGCTCATATAAAGATATGTTAGCATCAAAATAATTGCATCCTAAGCTTGGGTCAGTGGCCTGTTTGTCAGTGTGCTAAGCTTCAGTTTGGGAGACTAAATTAGGAAACAGACTTTAGATCTTGGATCCCAAACCAAGCAGACTGAACATGTTTTAGAGATGAAGCACTCAGCTTCCTTTCAAAAAGTGGGAGGTAGCAATCACGTTTATGCTAGAGTGTTGTACTTTATGTGTCTATATATGTTTATCTACTATAAGTGGATATACACTATGTAAATGCCTTATGGTGTGTATAGTCTCAAAGAGATTATACAAACTGTAGCTTCTGCTGAAAATTTGAATCTCTTACAGTCTCGTATCTGATCCTATATATGGGCAGGCTTGTCCCTTTCTTACTCAGCAGAAACATTGATATATTCTGCTCCAGGGCACTTGTATGATTACTAGGTGCCAAAAGAATGGTCATTATGGGGGGAAACTGGACATTGCTGTGTGGTCCCAGAACAGTAAAGTCATTTTGGCGATTACCAATTACTCCTTGAAGCCATTTCATCATAGCATTTAGTTATGGGATCATAAGAATCGCCATACTGGGCCAGACCAGTGGTCCATCTAGCCCAGTACCCTGTCCTTTGACAGTGGCCAGTACCAGATGCTCAGAGGGAATGAACAAAACAGGGCAATTATCGAGTGATCCATCCCCTGTCATCCAATCCCAGCATCTGGCAGTCTGAGGGTTAGGGACACCCAGACCATGAGGTTGCGTGCCTGATCATTTTGGCTAATAGCCATTGGTGGTTCTATACTGCGAAACCCCAACCAATTCTATAGACTTGAAACAGTCATCTCAGACCAGATAGACAAGATTATAAACAAATGGAATGCAACTACAGTAATGCCTACCCCACCACATTAAAAAATAATGAGTTAGGACCTCAAAAATCATGAGATTGGCTTAAAAAGTTGTATTTTTTTCCAGGGGAAAGGTATCTCCTAGTTTTGGTGTCCTTGGGATACATTGTACTCATGTTTTCAAATTTTTCTTTGCAACCATCAGGGCTAGAAACTTACTTTTTTGTAAAAGGAAAGTTGAGATTCTCACATAATCCCATTAATACTGACCTGGGGCCTTAAGAAAAACACCAAATATCATAAGAACTGTACTGGCAACATAGTAATGAAATATAAATTACCTATGTGGTTTTACTTACGTTTATTTAGACATTAAGAAACAACACTCCTTATTTAAAGAATGTCTTAAATTTGGGAAGGAAAACTTGAAGCTAAAGAAAAGCAAACAAATATTTAGGCATGCAAAGGCATCCGAAAAAAGTAGCTATAGAATGAGTCACGATGTGTTTTGATCAAAGGACTGATCTTCTGAAGTGCGAGCACCATCGTCTTTCATTGTAAATAACTATGCAGCCTCTCACAGGGTCAACCTCCAAATATGTAGCATTTTCATGGCATTTTTACAAGAGCAATTCAGCACCTCAAAGGGTTGGGCCCATGATATATACGCTTCATTAAGTGATGGAGTCTTTCTTCATGAAAAATAGCTTCTAAGTATGGCAAGGGGTATCGATATATGAAGCAGTGATCCTTTCAGACACATCCCATTGAATTTATATAGTTTTTTACCAACCCATCCCCAATGTATATCCCGTAAACTGTATTTGATATGCTGTTATCTTATCAGTGACCTACTATAGCATATGGTATGTTGAGATAGCAGGTTCGTGACATAGAAAGTGTTTAAATAACATGTAATCTTAACACTTTCCGTGTCATGAACCTGTTATCCCAACATTTTTGAAGGCGCCAGCTGATCTTCCTGCTGAATATTTTGTAGTTGTCCCTAGGCTCAGTTGTCCCTAGGCTGTTTTATTCCATCCAAAACCTTTTGAATTTCATACACACGTCTGTATCTGTCTGCTTGATACACACCTGATTCTCACAAAAAAGTGACTACCATACATCATTATTTAAGATGATATCTTGCTAATTTTCCATCTAGCTATATATTTCTAGTAACTCTGCCACTCTGGAGTTTAAAGAATATTAAACTGCCTAATGGTTTATTGGTTATTTCCTTGCTATAATAAACTGTATTTAATCATATACAGTGTTCTTGATATGGGGACAAATGATACCCTTTAAAATTACCCACAGATGTTGTAAAGAAATTGTAATATTATTTAGGAAATAGTATGTGATTTTGTAATTAAGGACTGCATGGTAATGCAAAAACACAAAAGAGTGAGTTAAGGTTGCATAGGCAATCTTAACTTTGGCATTTCCTGACTTTTGAGTGCTTAATCATGAAATTCACTTAATATAAATTTGTATGAAATTTCCTGGTTTGTCAGTACCAAAGAGCTCCAATGGTGTCAGGAAGCTGACCTCCTATTTTTTGTTGTTTACATATCAGTAGGGTATGGGTCTTAGGAAACAGTTAAGACCCTCGTCACCGTCCACTAATAGCCAAGTAGATAAGGAGGGGAAATTCTATCATAAACAGACTAAAATGGTCATGGTGGAGCTACAGATGCAGATCACAGATCCGGAGGTGCTGCTTGGATTTTCTGTCAAAAGAAAATGCTAAGGTTGGATCTTTTCACAGTTTGACTATGCTGTTCCATCGCATCTAAGGGTTTGTCTACACTTACACCGCTGTAGCTGTAGCGCTTGGGGAAGACACTATCTATGCTGATGGGAGAGCTTCTCCTGTTGGCATCGGTAGATCACCTCCCTGAGAGGCAGTAGATATGTTGAGGGGAGAAGCCCTCCCATCGACATAGTGCTGTCAACATCAGGGGTTAGGCTAGTATAGCTAAAATCCATTGAACAATGTTGTTATACCAACATAAGTTTGTAGTGTAGACCAGGGCTAAGAAAGACTTTTCTGTAACCATAGTAGCCTTCTCTAGCAAACAGCATGGAGGCTTTTGTGTGTCTTTCTGACTATACCTCTAGTTGCGAGGGCTTGAACAAACCGAGGAGGAAGTTTTGATGAGCCTGTTATACACCATTCTGATCTACATGGGTATGGTTTCCAAATAAATACTTGTTCCTGTTAAACTGCAAATCTGACTACAGGTGGTTATACAGATCCTGAGTTCTGTCCCAACTCTAAAGCCATCTTCCTGACAACCTGTTTCATGATAGCATAGAATTACAGAGACATATCTTGAAGCAAACTAGAGGAGTCTTGGAAAAAGTTTTTCAAGATTTGCTGCCTCCTTTGGAGAAATCTGTAATAGGACTTTGTATTACAAATGCAATATCTAAGGCAGGAGATATTCAGTTCTATGTTGATCTCTTTAAGTGCCCCACAAGGACTGCTTGATTACCTGTGTGTCTGTCTTGATGAAAGATTTAGGCTTTGGGTCTAGCCTAGATCCACTTTGCATAGAACTCAAGAGGGCAAGGGAGCAAAGCTGAGTGGACCCAGTGCAACTTAGGGCAAATCACACCTGGCTGCTGGCACCCTCATTGAACCACTTGGCAGCTGGGAAAAATCAGGGCAAGTGACATGTCAGCCATGACCCTCTTCTCCTAGCAATGGCCCTAAGGCAGGAGCTGCAACAGGAAATCGTCTGCTGGCTGATTAAACTGGATTTATGACCCTTTTGCACCACCAGAGTGGTGCAAGGGTCCATAGGTGGGCCAGAGTTCTAGCCCCATGTGTATTTGGATTCATTTGGCAACAAGTTTGACTTAGCCAGAGCTCTGACCCACAGTGGCCCTTTTGTGGGTGGCTTGAGCATGGTCCTAACCTCCGTGTTTGTTATATCGCTTAAGTCAAAGTGGAGATATAGTCCTTGCTATATTATTTTCCACTGCTTTTTGCAGTGTTTTTTGTTAGACATCCCTCAAACTACTTTTAAGCTCTGATATTCTTCTGGTATCCTTAAAGAAGGGTAATTATGAACCTTGTAACTCTGTTTGTTTGGCAGTCTCCCATAGGATTCTCACTCGCATACTAACCTCCCCTCCAAGCCTTGGATCTTGCAACCAGGATGTGTTTTTCTGTATCCATAGGGTTACACATAATTTAAGTACTATGTTTTATGTTTCCCTTTATCCACTGGGGTATTTCCATGTTTCAATTTTTGTTTTAACTTTGGCATTTGTTGAAGAAATTTTAAAAAATCTGGTTGAGTAAATTGGTTGTCTACTAACGCAGCTTCTAGGAGAAGCTTCCCTTTTCCCAGTAGGTTCCTGATTTAGTGCTTAGGCACACTTTTGAAACGGGCCATAGATGGTGAACATAGGTTAAAACTTGAACCTCTTGCTCAGAAACAGGGACAGATGATTGGTGGCAAAAGCGGGTTTTTCAATTCACACAGAATGGAATGTGCAACCTGCTGACATGTGGTAACAACACTCATCTCTTAAATTATGGGAATTCCCAATCTATTGACGGTTTGAGGCCCAAGAGTGAGACTCCTGTGAGATGATGTCTTCAAAAAAGCAGAATTACAAGGATTAGTACTTTCCCCTTAGATATGACAAGAAAAAGATTTCAGCCAATCAACTCCTAGAAAAATCAAATATTTATCCTCTCAGAAATGACAAAAAAAAGATCTAATTTACACACAATGAGTCAAATTTTCTATGGATGGAGACTCACTTGTGTATACAATAATCTAAATTGTTTACACAATTACTGTGACTGTGCATTCAAATGCATATTTAGATGTCTGAATTTCCATTTGTGTTCATAACTGTTGCAACTGAATGTATAATTTTTAATTGTAAGCACAAGTGTATGGTGTATTAGCTTGCATTACTTTGAGGATTGATTGGTTTGTTTGTTTTGCCACAAAGACCTTAATTTCAGGCCACCATACATTGCAGATTTTCCCGATATATATAATCAAATCACATCACTCATTTTCAAAACATCCCATTCACTCAAACAATTATTCCTTTTTTAACCAGTCCATTAATAATTATTCACTTTTTAGGCCATTCTTGAAACAGTTATTCACCTACAGAAACTGAACTTATGATGTAAATAAAAGATTCAAGAAGACAGCATCACAGAAATTTAATATCTTCTCCAAAAAAATAAATATCAGTGTTCCATTTACTTTTCTGTGGTTTCTTGAATCAAGTGCCTCAGCTTGATTCCAGTGTTTTAGTTACTCACAACAGAAGTTTATTACCTCAGATACTCCTGTGCTAGCAATAGCACATTAAGTATAGAGAAAGCCACCACAACGTTCCTTCAGTAATTTATCCCTGTCTGGTAGTCAGGGCTCCATATATTCTACAACACATTGGACCTAAATTCTTTAGTAAGGCTTCTTGATTTCTTTGATATGCACATTAAATTCTGGTTTCAGAGTAGCAGCCGTGTTAGTCTGTATTCGCAAAAAGAAAAGGAGGACTTGTGGCACCTTAGAGACTAACACATTTATTTGAACATAAGCTTTCGTGAGCTATAGCTCACTTCATCGGATGCATTTGGTGGAAAATACAGAGGGGAGATTTATATACACACACAGAGAACATGAAACAATGGGTTTTATCATACACACTGTAAGGAGAGTGATCACTTAAGATGAGCCATCACCAGCAGCAGGGGGGGAAAGGAGGAAAACCTTTAATGGTGACAAGCAAGGTAGGCTATTTCCAGCAGTTAACAAGAACATCTGAGGAACAGTGGGGAGTGGGGTTGGGTGGGGGGGAGAAATAACATGGGGAAATAGTTTTACTTTGTGTAATGACTCATCCGTTCCCAGTCTCTATTCAAGCCTAAGTTAATTGTATCCAGTTTGCAAATTAATTCCAATTCAGCAGTCTCTCGTTGGAGTCTGTTTCTGAAGTTTTTTTGTTGAAGGATAGCCACCCTCAGGTCTGTAATCGAGTGACCGGAGAGATTGAAGTGTTCTCCAACTGGTTTTTGAATGCTATAATTCTTGACGTCTGATTTGTGTCCATTTATTCTTTTACGTAGAGACTGTCCAGTTTGACCAATGTACATGGCAGAGGGGCATTGCTGGCACATGATGGCATATATCACATTGGTAGATGGGCAGGTGAACGAGCCTCTGATAGTGTGGCTGTTGTGATTAGGCCCTATGATGGTATCCCCTGAATAGATATGTTGACAGAGTTGGCAACGGGCTTTGTTGCAAGGATAGGTTCCTGGGTTAGTGGTTCTGTTGTGTGGTGTGTGGTTGCTGGTGAGTATTTGCTTCAGATTGGGGGGCTGTCTGTAAGCAAGGACTGGCCTGTCTCCCAAGATCTGTGAGAGTGATGGGTCATCCTTCAGGATAGGTTGTAGATCCTTGATGATGCATTGGAGTGGTTTTAGTTGGGGGCTGAAGGTGATGGCTAGTGGCATTCTGTTATTTTCTTTGTTGGGCCTGTCCTGTAGTAGGTGACTTCTGGGTACTCTTCTGGCTCTGTCAATCTGTTTCTTCACTTCAGCAGGTGGGTATTTTAGTTGTAAGAATGCATGATAGAGATCTTGTAGGTGTTTGTCTCTGTCTGAGGGGTTGGAGCAAATGCGGTTATATCGTAGAGCTTGGCTGTAGACAACGGATTGTGTGGTATGATCTGGATGAAAGCTAGAGGCATGTAGGTAGGAATAGCGGTCAGTAGGTTTCCGTTATAGGGTGGTGTTTATGTGACCATCGCGTATTAGTACCGTAGTGTCCAGGAAGTGGATCTCTTGTGTGGACTGGTCCAGGCTGAGGTTGATGGTGGGATGGAAATTGTTGAAATCCTGGTGGAATTCCTCAAGGGCTTCTTTTCCATGGGTCCAGATGATGAAGATGTCATCAATGTAGCGCAAGTAGAGTAGGGGCATTGGGGACGAGAGCTGAGGAAGCGTTGTTCTAAGTCAGCCATAAAAATGTTGGCATACTGTGGGGCCATGCGGGTACCCATCGCAGTTCCGCTGATTTGAAGGTATACATTGTCCCCAAATGTGAAATAGTTATGGGTGAGGACAAAGTCACAAAGTTCAGCCACCAGGTGAGCTGTGACATTATTGGGGATACTGTTCCTGTCGGTTTGTAGTCCATCTTTGTGTGGAATATTGGTGTAGAGGGCTTTTACATCCATAGTGGCTAGGATGGTGTTTTTAGGAAGATCACCAATGGATTGTAGTTTCCTCAGGAAGTCAGTGGTGTCTCGAAGATAGCTGGGAGTGCTGGTAACGTAGGGCTTGAGGAGGGAGTCTACATAGCCAGACAATCCTGCTATCAGGGTGCCAATGCCTGAGATGATGGGGTGTCCAGGATTTCCAGGTTTATGGATCTTGGTTAGCAGATAGAATACCCCAGGTCGGGATTCTAGGGGTGTGTCTGTGAGGATTTGTTCTTGTGCTTTTTCAGGGAGTTTCTTGAGCAAATGCTGTAGTTTCTTTTGGTAACTCTCAGTGGGATCAGAAGGTAATGGCTTGTAGAAAGTGGTGTTGGAGAGCTGCCTAGTAGCCTCTTGTTCATACTCTGACCTATTCATGATGACGACAGCACCTCCTTTGTCAGCCTTTTTGATTATGATGTCAGAGTTGTTTCTGATTCTGCGGATGGCATTGTGTTCTGCACGGCTGTGGTTATGGGGCAACTGATGCTGCTTTTCCACAATTTCAGCCCGTGCACGTCGGCGGAAGCACTCTATGTAGAAGTCCAGTCTGCTGTTTCGACCTTCAGGAGGAGTCCACCCAGAATCCTTCTTTTTGTAGTGTTGGTAGGAAGGTCTCTGTGGGTTAATATGTTGGTCAGAGGTGTGTTGGAAATATTCCTTGAGTCGGAGACGTCGAAAATAGGCTTCTAGGTCACCACAGAACTGTATCATGTTCTTGGGGGTGGAGGGGCAAAAGGAGAGGCCCCGAGATAAGACAGATTCTTCTGCTGGGTTAAGAGTATAATTGGATAGATTAACAATATTGCTGGGTGGGTTACGGGAACCACTGTTGTGGCCCCTTGTGGCATGTAGTAGTTTAAATAGCTTAGTGTCCTTTTTCTTTTGTAGAGAAGCAAAGTGTGTGTTGTAAATGGCTAGTCTAGTTTTTGTAAAGTCCAGCCACGAGGAAGTTTGTGTGGAAGGTTGGTTCTTTATGAGAGTATCCAGTTTTGAGAGCTCATTTTTAATCTTTCCCTGTTTGCTGTAAAGGATGTTGATCAGGTGGTTCCGCAGTTTCTTTGAGAGTGTGTAGCACAAGCTGTCAGCATAGTCTGTGTGGTATGTAGATTGTAATGGATTTTTTACCTTCAGTCATCTTAAGTGATCACTCTCCTTGCAGTGTGTATGATAAAACCCATTGTTTCATGTTCTCTGTGTGTGTATATAAATCTCCCCTCTGTATTTTCCACCAAATGCATCTGATGAAGTGAGCTGTAGCTCACGAAAGCTTATGCTCAAATAAATTTGTTAGTCTCTAAGGTGCCACAAGTCCTCCTTTTCTTTTTACATTAAGTTCTGCACCACTGAGAGTAATATTACCCACCTTGAGATGACAGCTTGGGGAAGGGTAGAGAGAAGCCTTGAACTTCAAAGAAAGAAAGAGAGTCCACTATGAGTAAATGAAACTAGGGTGATTGAAGCGTGACTTAACTTCTCTGTACTTATGTGATGTATCACTAAATACATTTTAACCCTGTTTCAATCAGAGGCATTATTGTGATGTCATAACACTTTAGGATAATGAGACAACTCATAAATGAATTCTCTTTAGCCAGATTCTCTGCTAGTGTGAATGGAGGCACTTCCATTTAAGTCAGTAGATATACATTTACACCATCTGAGGCCCTAGCCCATTGTATTTTGATACACTATTGTATTGCGTAGAGGTTCTGCAGCTCCAAGTTATTTATTTTTTAAAATAGTCTAGCAAATTGTATGTATGGTATACTTTTGGTGTCTCCAAATGCTCGTGAAAAATGCAGTAGGCTCTAGTGGATTAAGTTCAATATCAGTCATGCTACTGATTTACTCTGTGACCTGGGATAAGTCATTTAACCTCTCTGTACTGTCTCCCTGTCTGTAAAGGTAGGAAAATAATACTTATCTACCTCCCAGGAATGTTGTGAAGATTAATTGGTTAATGTTTGTACAGCACTTGAAAATGTAAAGTACTATGTAACTGTTAAATATTATGATTACATGAAATTGAGATTATATACAAGTCCTAAAGATGAGGGGTGGGGAATGATCTGAATATGCATGTTATATCAGTATATGTGTACAGGACTTGAAGGCAAGTTCAACGCAGAGGAATGCACTATTTAAACTCTGATTTATGTGACCAGAATTTACACCACAGAAAACTCCAGGTTTTACACACACATTAGCAGAATTACTGAACAATGTTTATTCATGGCTGAATAGTCCTTGAACAGTTTCACAATAAGCTAAGTACAAACAGGTTTTCCTTCAGCATCAGATATTCTTTTCTTTCCTGTTTCATGCAGTATATGGCTTTATTGGAGACAATACAAGGAAAACGTCCTTTCTTTAACTTCTCTTATATCCCTTCTATAGTGGACCATGGTTTTGTGTTTCATAGTTCTGTAGAAGACCTCAGTGTCAAACTACAACTAATATTGTTTTCAAGATCTTTCTCTCCTTCATTTTGCTTTTTTCCCATAGTTAACCAGTCTGCTTCTGCTCAGTGTGCCATGTGCAGCTTCATTGCTACCATATTGTAGTGCAGATACACAACGATGTGCCCTATCACTTTTAGGTATGTCTTCATCCACTCTTGCAAGCTAAGAAGACACAGGCCTGATCAGTAATTGGATGGCAGACCAAGAAAAGCCTAGATTTTCAGATGTTTCAATAGCAAACAGTTCTCCCAACCTGTGTTGTTGCTCTAGATGGATTTGGTGAACTGTGCACTGAGGAAGGCTGGCTTTTGGTTGCTAAATATTATTTACAGTCTTCAATTCCCAGCAAGACTCTCAGGACCAAATTCATGGTGTAGGTGCCTTTCAACCTGTCAAAGCCCAAATTCAGGAAGCATAGTAGACAATGTCTGAAAATGGCGGTCACAATAAAGTATTCATGCACAAGACTGAAAATGTTCTCAGTGCTCTTCCTGCAAAAGTATTCATTCCTTAAATATTAATAACAATTTCCATAAATTCAGTTTCATTATTCTTTTTTTTCTGAGGTAAATAATTTTCAGAAATAATTGAGGGCACATCAAATTTGTACCTTAAAGTCTAACATGGGTTATGACTCTCAAAATGAAGAAAATTTTGAGAAATATCATTAATCATGTAGCAGAAAAAGCAACTAAAGGAAGAATGCAAAATGAAGCAGACTTCCTCTGCTTTATATTATTTCTTACACCCTTCTAAGTTGTTGCTGAAAGCCAACTAGTTCCTGTGCCCAGTTATGAAGTGAAAGGCAACCAGCACATATTTCCAATGAGTGACTATTGTGTATGCAACCCAGTCCACTCCAGCAACAATATACAACAGATCAGAGCCCTAACAGATGAGGTAAATAAGTTTGGATGATCTTATGTGTTTGTCCATAACAAGTCTTCTGACCTCCAGAGAATGTAGCAAAGGCCATCTATTTTCTCAGGGAAGGGGGAAGTAAGATGAGGACTGGCTTTGGGGGTGCGGGGGCATCACTTCGTGGGATAGTTCTTATATTTTTATTATTAGTTTTTATCTGGGTTGTATGATGGGGATCAAATTGGACTTGGATTGAATATGTAACGTTTTATATTATGTCAAATGTACCTAGAGCTCAGGATTGGTGTTCTTTGGTAGATATGGTGTACAACAAACTAAATAATGCTATTCATATGATTTTTACCTAGCTTTTGCCACAATAATTGAATAAGCTAAAAAGATACATTATTTAGTTCTGTTTCTGATTCTCACATATCTTCTAAATTACTTGAATAAGTACAATAAATGTCCTCTTGAGTGATTTTGTGGTACTTTGGATCTACAGCTGCATCATTTATGATGTCACATGTTGACTGGAAAAGCCATAAATACGTTTTATGTCAAATAAAAATCCTAGATCATGCTTAGAACTTCATTCCTTCTAGAGCATTACAACTTAGTGTAATGGCATTTGACAGTATTGGCATTTTTGATACGATTTCTTTTGGCTAGCTCAGCATTCTGAAAAAATAAATAGTGTTTTCACTCTGTGATTGAAAGGGTTAAATAGTACCAATTCATTACCACTCACAGAAGGATTTATTTTGTTCTCCTAAATCAGTTTTATTCCCCATTGTTATTATTCCCTTGGGTCAACTCTTCCAATTGAAATCAATACAAGTGCAAGTGACACAATCAATCTAGATATTTGATTATGGATTTGAGACCCCCAGTCCTGCTCAGTGCTCTTTAGCTAGTCTCTTTCTGATAGCATCCCTCGAGAACTGAAAATTCATATTGGCAACCATGAATTATGAACACAGATTCAGAAACCAGATAATAATCTCGATTTATGTACTGATGCTTCTTATAGGAAGGATGACAGAGATAAAGACTTGGCGTTTGTAAACCTAACTGCTTATAAATATTTTTATTCTATAAGCTTTCTCCTGAAATAAAGAGGAAATTTACAAGACCTCATGGCTTATCTATAAAACCCCAAACAAAATAGATTAAATCTATTGTTATAAGCTGTATAGTCAGTACAACATCACAGATGATGTAAACATTTTTTATTTGCTTCTTTATAGTCATTTATATACATTTTGGGTTCTCCTGAGAGAGTCTGTATTCCATGTAGCTATCCTGCTAACATCACAGCCCAGTGACCATCACAGTGCTGGTTGTACCCACCAACTTATGCACAGGGTAAACAGATTTTTCCTCTCCTCTGCACAGGTTTCTGGGAGACCTGCAACCTCACATAAGAACAGCCATGCAGGGTCAGACCATTGGTCCATCTAGCCCAGTTTCCTGTCTTCTGACAGTAGCCAATGCCAGACGCTTCAGAAGGAGTGAACAGAACAGGGCAATTTTCCAGTGATCCATCCCCTGTCATCCTGGAAACCTGAAAATCAGAGGTTTAGGGATACCCAGAGCATTGGGTTGAATCTCTGATCATCTCGGCTAATAGCCATTGATGGATCTATCCTCCTTGAGCTTCTCTAATTCTTTTTTTAACCCAGTTATACTTTTGGCCTCACAATATCCCTTGGCAATCCACAGGTTGACTGTGCATTGTGGGAAGTAGTATTTCCTTATGTTTGTTTTTAATCTACTTAATAGGCAGCAGATTAAAAACAAACATAAGGAAATACTACTTCCTCACTGGGTGACTCTAGGTTCTTAAGGGGTAAATAACACTTCCTTATTTACTTTCTCTCCTCCATTCATTATTTTATAGACTGCTATCATATCCTCCCTTAGTGATGTCTTTTCTAAGCTGAAGAGTCTGGTTTTTTAAATCTCTTCTTGGACAGAAGTTGTTCCATGCCCCTAATCATTTTGTTGCCTTTCTTCATACTTCTTCTGATTCTAATAGATCTTTTTTTGAGATGGAACAACCAGAACTGCATGCAGTATTCAAGGCGTGTACCATGAATTTATATAGGGGCATCATGATATTTTTTGTCGTATTATCTCTCTCTTTCCCAATGGTTTCTAGCATTTTGTTAGCTTTGTTGACTGATGCTGCACATTAAGCAGATATTTTCCGAGAACTTTCCATGAGGACTCCAAGAGCTCTCTCTTGAGTAGTAACAGCTAATATAGACCCCATCATTTTGCACGTATAGTTGGGATTAGGTTTTCCAATGTGAATTTCTTTGCACTTATCAATATTGAATTTCATCTGTCATTTTGTTTCCCAGTCACCCAGTTTTGTGAGATCCCTCCGTAACTCTTTGCAGTCAGATTTGGACTTAACTATCTTGAATAATTTTGCATCATCTGTAAATGTTTTCACCTCACTGTTCTTACCCTCTTTTCCAGATCATTTATGAATATGTTGAACAGCACTGGTTCCAAAACAGATCCTTGGGGTCCCTGCTGTTTATCTCTCTTTTCTGTGAAAACTGACCCTTATGCCTACCCTTTCTTTCCTATTTTTTAATCAGTTACTGATCCATGAGAAGATCTTCCCTCTAATTCCATGACTTCTTACTTTGCCTAAGAGCCTTTGCTGTGGGACCTTATTATGGGGTTTACAGACTCCTCTTTCTGGCTGTGGCAGGGGAAAAACTGGAGCAGTATTGGGCCTAGAAAGCTCTGCCCCTCAGAGACTGGCAAGCATGCTCCTGGGGAAAAGAGCAGTATAAAAAAGAACTCCAGAAGCCCAGACAGGAGGACTAGAGAAGCCATTTCCAGGATGAGCACTGCCCTGAGACTGGAGGAGAAAGAGTTCTTACTCAAGAGGTCTGGATGTGAGTCTTTCCCATCTTTCTTTGAGACATCATGCCAGAGGTAGAGGTTGCTTGCATCAGCTCTGAGGATTTGGAGTAAAGCACTATACTCAGATAGCAGCCATGCCCCAAGCTGAGACATCGGATGGGGTAGGAAGTAGCCCAGGGGAAGGAGAACAGGAGGTAGGCCATACATAGGCCAGCCCATGCTGTCACATTTTCAGGGTACTGGGCTGGGACCCAGAGAAGCAGGAGGACCGGAGTCCCCCTTCTCACCTCAGATTCCCTACACCTAGCACTGTGACAGGCAGGGCCAGGGGTTTTCTGCCAAGGAAATTGACTCAGTTGAACTCCATCCAGGGTCTCGGACACACTGGGAGAAAAGAGAAACTGAGGTCGGAGTCTAAAGGCATGCCGACTGAACCAGCAACCCTGCTACAGACCTTGACAAAATCTGTCTGAGAGTCCAAGTACAGTGGATCAACTGGATCACCCTTTCCCACGTGCTTGTTGACACCCTCAAAGAATTCTAATAGTTTCACAAGGCATGATTTCACTTTACAAAAGTCCTGTTGACTTCCCCAACATATCATGTTCATTTATGATAATTCTATTCTTTATTATAGTTTCAACCAATATGCATGGTACTGATGTTAGCTCACTGGCCAGTAATTGCCAGGATCACTTCTGGAACCTTTTTAAAAATTGGCATTACATTAGCTATCCTCTGGCCATCTGGTACAGGGGTGGATTTAAGCAATAGGTTACATACCAGTTAGTAGTTCTTCAATTTTATACTCATCCCACTCTAGGGGTCTGTCAAGACCGGAGGTTTTTTACTAGTGTTTTAATTTGAATTCACTGATTCTCAGTTAACTAACACCATTCTCAGTTAACTAACACCATGATAATGTAGGCACTGCAGAAATTTTTGTTCCTGGTTATCGTGCAGCCCACTATTAGCTAAACTCTGCATGTTGGAAACAAAAAGCTGGATCATGAGCTCTTTAGGTCAGGTCTGTTTTTTCATGGTGCGTATGTACAGTGCCTAGCACAATGAGGCCCTCTTTCTTGATTGGTGTCCCTAGATGTGACTGCAGTAGAAATACTAAATAACAAGAATGGATGTCCTTATGCAGTAGCTTCAACACTTTCCTTGTTGTGCTATATGAAATAGAAGCTCTTAGTAATGTGAGAGGCTCAGGTAAAAGGGGTGTAGATGATTTGAATGACAGTAAGAAAGTAGTAAATGGTTCATTCAAAGAGAACTTTCTCTTCCCAGACAGATATTTCCACTTACAAACAGCCAAGGAAAGTTAGGGTGTGAACACACAGGTTTTTCACTGGCAAGACACTTGTGACTCAGTTGGATGAGCAAGAGGTAGGCGAGAGTGTCCAAGGAACTTTCTCCCACCTTGAACTGGGGCTAGTCATCCATTGGTAGTCATCCATTAAGTGTAATGACTTTGCTCATCTCCCCTAGCCATGACTCTTCCTTCCCTGCACCAGCTAGCAAAGTAGGCTGGTGAAGGAACAGATACATGTTTCATTCTAAGTAGCTGGTTCCCCTCTGAAACCCATGTGCCGGCCTGAGGTATGTTTCTTCCAAGAGCTCCTGCTTTGGCACTTCATCCTTAGACTGGCCTGTGAATTCTGCCCACCGTCTAGTCCAGAGGTGGGCAAACTATGGCCTGCGGACCACATCCAGCCCGCGGGACCCTCCTGCCCGACCCTTGAGCTCTTGGCCCGGGAAGCTAGTCTCCAGCCATTCCCCTGTTGTTCCCTCTCCCCCGCAGCCTCAGCATGCCGCGCTGCCAGCGCAACACTCTGGCAGCTGGATAGCACAGTTGCAGACCTGCCGCCAGCCAGTGGTGCTCCAGGCAGCACTGTAAGGGGGCAGGGAACAGGGGGGGTTGGATAGAGGGCTGGGAAGTTGGGGGTGGTGGTCAGGGGGCAGGGTGTGGATAGGGGTTGGGGAGGTCAGAGGGCAGGGCATGGGGGGTTGGATGGGACAGGAGTCCCGGGTGGGGCAGTCAGGAAGGAGTGGGGGTTGGATGGGACGGCAGGGGGCAGTCAGGGGCAGGGGTTCCAGGGGTGGTCAGGACAGAGAGAAGGGGTGTTTAGATGGGGCAGAGGTCCCAGGGGGCAAGTCAGGAATGAAAGGTGGAGTTGGATGGGGCGGCAGGGGACAGTTAGGGGTGGGAGTCCTGGGGTGGTCAGGGGACAGGGAGCAGGAGATGGTGGATGGGATAGGAGTCCCAGGGGACAGGGAGTGTTGGATGGAGCAGGAGTCCTGGGGGAGCTGTTGGGGCAAGAAGTGTGGGGGGGGATTGGATAGGAGATGGGGGCTGGACCACACCTGGCTGTTTGGGGAGACACAGCCTCCCCTAACTGGCCCTCCATACAATTTTGGAAACTTGATGTGGCCCTCAGGCCAAAAAGTTTGCCCGCCCCTGGTCTAGTCCATAAAAAGGAGTGAGCAAATAAAGACATGCCCCTTCCCATTTGCCATGTTAGGATTTAGACTTCTTTGCACTGATAAGAATAAGCAGGAATTTTCATGCATTGATAATAATACTTTCCCTTTACAAGGGCTCTTCGTTTGGGGCTCTGAAAGTACTTCACAAACCTTAATGATCACCACAGCCCAGTCAGATAGGTAAGTAGTATTAGCCTCAATTGACAAAGGGAAACTAAATCAGAGAGAGACTGAATGCTGTATTCAGGAATGGAACTCAAGAGTTTAGACTCTGAGTCCTCTGCTGTGAGGGGCCATATGCCCTTTTTCTTTATTCTTTAAATATTCTGTACCTTTCAATTTTAAAATTGTAACATGTTTTAATTATCATGGAAAAGTGTAAAAAAAAGGAAAAGTGCTTTCAGTTCAAGGATCATACAAAAGTTGGGAGCTATTCATTATTAATAAGAGTAGATGCTCATTTGGGATTGATCGCGGTAGTTGGATTTGCCATTTTATCACAGTTAACATTGAGCTACCCATCTTTTATAAGGAGCTCTCATAGCATCCAGCAACCATCTCCAAACTCTCAAAATGGGAATAAGGGTAGCCTATGATAAGAGAGACTCTCAATTACAGAGCACTGTTTCAAGGCTTGAGACCATGATCTATGTGCAAGAACAATACATCTGCCAGCTCCAAGAGCAGAGGAACAAATAGCTGCTCAGTTGATTGAGACAAAGGTGGCAGTGCACTCATCTGGAAAAATAACTATTTGTTGAAAAGAGGAACAATAACTCAAACTGAAAAACAGAAAACTCACACTTTAAACATTGTCATGGTAATTGGGAAGACACTGAAAAAATGTGATATCCACCCAAATAAAAATGGGGGGAAATATAATATGCTTTCTTAATGGCATAAAATCAATTTGTAGGTTTCAGAGTAGCAGCCGTGTTAGTCTGTATTCGCAAAAAGAAAAGGAGTACTTGTGGCACCTTAGAGACTAACAAATTTATTAGAGCATAAGCTTTCGTGAGCTACAGCTCACTTCATCAGATGCATTACAATTTGTAGTGTACAATGAATTTGTAGTGTCTTTTGTTTTTAATTCTAAATACTATACTAGAAACATAAGGGGAGGAGAAAGTGGTGGAGGGAGGATTTTAGGTGGCAGTAAATACGCAGCTTCGGCTTTGGGAATGGAATTCATGAGCGCTGGACAACATGGCAGAATCAATGGAAGATAGAACAAACTTGTAGTGGAGGGAGTCTCTATGGTCACAGGACTTTCTCCAGAGGTGTTCAGTGGCACAGAACCAGAAATAGAGAGAAATACAAGTCTGGGCACACCTGGGGTTGGAGGGATGGACTTTTTGGTCATGGAGAGGGACAAAGAGAGAGAGCAGAGGGAAGGGAATCAACAACTGAAACAACAGAGGAGAGAAAACAGGGCAAAGAGATTTGAGAGCAGTAGAGAAGCCATGGACTTCAATGGATTGGAGATTTTGGAAGGGCCAAGTGGGGAGAGAGTTGATGAGGATTGGTAAGCTGTGTTGAAGGAAGTTAGAAAATGGTAACATGGACATTAAATGATCAGAGAGAGAGAGAGAGAGAGTGAGTGAGGGCAAGGTGAATTGAGTGATCATTTCTGTGAAGGGAGGGAGTTGATACAGGGTTTGTGATCAAATGAAGGCGTGAGGGTAAGGAGGTGGGTGGCTAACTGGTAAGGCAGGACATAGTTCTGGAAGATTAAGTTGTTGAGGTTGAAGGTGTGGGATTGTGAGAAGAGAAGGTGGTTTTGTGCAGTTTTAGATTTTCCTTCATGGGAAAATGAAGGAGGGCTTGAATCTTGTATTGTTGTTTGGCTCTTCATATTCTTTCTATTCACAAATAATTTATATTGAAGTCTAAATACAATTTGGGTCCAGTATTCATCTATCCAAAATTTCAGGGGGAATTTTTTTTTTTTTTGCTGTAGGTATATAAGGAGGCAATGTTATCTAATAGTTAAGCTGGTAGTCTGGTCATGAGAACAGCTGGAGTCAGTTCCCAGTTCTGCCACTTACTGTTTTTGTGACTTGAGGTAAGACACTTAGCCTCTGTATCCCTGTTTGCCCACATGTAAAATAGGTATAAAAATAAGCATAGGGTGTTGTACAGGTTCATTAGATAATGTTTATGTAGTGCTTTGAGATCCTCAGATGAAAGTTCTATGATACTATAACTCATTCAGTAGCACCTTACAGCATGAGCAGTCCCACTGAAGTCAATGTGAGTATTTGTGGAGCAAGATTCTACTCAATGTAAGTAAGGATATCAGAATCTGGCCCCATATAAGAACAGTAGAAGTCAGAAATCATGTTTCAGAACATGAAGCAAAGCCTTAAACTCAGTCTCACCAAATAAGGTGCCTTCTGAAGTACAGTAGTAGAAAATATTTGTTATCTTGTCTTTGTGACTAGAATGTGACAAAAACACCATATTTTCCTGGACGCTAACATAATGTTAAAAGGAAACAATCTAGTATTAAATATGTATATGAGCATAAGTACTTTATTTTTATAGCGTGCCTTTCATCTCAAATGATTTCACAGCAGTTTTCACATATCATACATGTAAAATGTAGCCCCTTCTAGGGTAGAGAACAGCAGTCAACCAGCATACAATACACTGCCCGCAGGGGTGGAGAGAGAAATTTTTTTCATCCAAGAACGCCAAGCCAGGGAAAAAAACAATGCTCTTATGAAAAGCATCATGGTTTCTTTAATGTTCATGTAATGTCCAGTAATGAACTTAGTTTGAAAATTCCTACCCCAAATCTCTACATTCTCAGTAAACTGCTTGGCATTGAAAATGTATTGCCTTAGTAATCAAGGACTTGAATAATAATAGTAATAAACGTACCCAATGTTCCTTGAGGAAGGTGTGCCCACTTGATACAGAATGTACTTTTGTCATTTTGTGTACAGGATGCAGTTTTTCAATTTAACATCTTTTCTGCTTCAAAGTATAAATTTTTATCCAGATGGGGAAGGCTACCTTAAAAGAGAAACATTCTTACAAAAATACAGTTTTTGAATGTTAAAAGAATGTATTTGGGTTATTTTACTTCCTTTCTCATTATAGTCTTAGTCGTGAGAATGGTTTCATGTTATGCCATTTTCTGTTCTCGTTACAACCTTTGTCACATGAATAAGATATCAGAATGCTAATACCTAATATACAGTATTCTGTGTCTGCTGGTACAATACTGTACTACTGTAACCTTTGCAATATTATGTATTCTGATTGGCTGTTCATTTCACCTCTTCCCCACAAGTTAATAAGGCCGTAAAAAGGAGAGAACTTGAAATGGCCAGCCAGTCAAATTACAGAATATTGAAAAGGTCAGAGCAGTACAGCACACAGAAAAAAATTATGGAATATATGAGGCATTAAAATTCTTGTGACAATGATTATAACAAGAATGGAAAAGGATACCCGTTTATGTTGTTTCAATCTAGTGAACCCCAGAGGATGATGTACCCAGGACAGCATTAATTTACGCACCACCAAGCTGCATGAATTTTATGCATCTATTTACACTGGTGTTCTACAGAAAGGATGTGCAGCTGCTTTGGAACCCCTTTTGAACTGTACTTCTAATGATACAGAGACCCTTCAACTAGAAACATCCACCAACTAGAATGCTGTGTAAAGCTTTACACTTTTTTTACAATGATGTACAGGTGGAATGTCTATAAATTATAAAAGGATGTTTTTACTACTTTACTTTTTTCTTGTTCTGCATATTCTTTTCTGTGTTTCTAGATAGATATTGTTCTTTTTTAACAGAAAGTAAGACAGTAAACTTATTTTTGGTAGCCTTTAGTTGGAGGGTCTTTGAGTATCATCATAATGACATGATAAAACACAGACATGGGGGAAGAGCTATATTAAGGCAGGATCCTTATGATCCACACGTAACAATATAGGTAGCAGCAGTAAGTCAAGAGAGAAAAAATCCAGGCTTCATTCAGGTGGCTGGGAGGGGAAAGAATCATGAGGACTGGTCTTGGTGTAAATGAGGAGTGACTCCATTGAAGTCAGTGAAGTTACGTTGGTGCAAAAAACTGTAAATGAGATCAGAATCAGGCAGAGTTGAGGAGAAAAGGAGGGAGCCTGACTGGAAGAAAGTCCTTCTGGGAGTGAGTAAGATCAAGGAACCTGGGGAAACCTGGGATCGTGAAGAAAAGCTGTGCATGTATGTGTGGAGGGGTTCATATCTCTGAGAGCACTGCAGGCCATTCAGAGGTAAGATTGGCAGGCTCTGGGGGAAGCTATTTTCTTCCTACCTGGGAATGCTCCTCCAGAATGGGCATGTCAGCAAAGTGGTGATGGGAACTTTTCTAATGAAGCATCAGCGATTGGTCATGTCAGGTACTGTGAGGTACTGTTTAACCAAAGTGAAACCATTCTCCTTAAGGATTTAACAGTGTCTCAAACTATTGTTCACAGCCTCTGTAGGAAGCTGAGATTGGAACTAAGAGGGGTGGAGGAAGAGACACACATGAACACTGGAAAGAGAGATGCACAATCTACTTATACTCCCAAATAAGGACCAAGCTGAGGCAGACTAGGCAGGAATGACATAGGGTGATATGAAATGCTTATCATCATAGCACTTTCTGTCAGGCTGAACCAATGCGGCTGCATTTTCCAGCCCACTGAAAGCAAAGTTTATGCAGTGAAAAGTGGTAAAGCTGCACATTGCATGTCACTCCGAGCAGGAGCAATTTGAGGACCTGCATTTTAAAAATATTTTTCTAATATTTATTTTTGCTAGTAGCTGTAAGTAGCTTGGCTGGGAATGGCAATAAGAAACTCTTGGTCTGTGTTAGGAAAATGGTCGGTGCTCTTCAGTTTATAAATATATAAAGCAGTGAAGAATCTGAATTGCTGTGTTGTCTAACTAACTCATTGTAAATGTGCAAGTTCATTTTTGAGCTGAATAATATGGTTATATAATTACATACTTCTCATAATTATTGAGTAATTATATACTTCTTATAATTGCCGAGTAATCATTCTGCTATAACTAGAACTTAATGTTACAACTAATTGTGTAATTACTGAGTATTAATGCTGTTATCCTGACAACTTAGAACAACGTGTTGCCTTGTCGATTTTCCCCCCTAAACTGCATTTTTAAAAATAAGATACTGTTGCTTGTTACTTATTTGGAAAGAGATTTAAAATATAAGGAACATAAACAAGTGGGCAGGGAAATCATGTGTGCTCATCTAGGGCTTGTATAGTCTAGCATCAAAGGTTTTAATACATTTAAAAACCCTAGTGTAGACTGGGCAAGATACATTTTAACACATTAGTTGAGTGAGGTGAACCTTGGGGAGCCTGTGTTACAATATGAAGGTCTAATGTGTTAAAATATATCTTGCTTTGTCTACACTAGGTATTTAAAACTTATTCATGAGAACATATTCACTAACAGGTTTTAAATATATACCTTTTATCATAGCCCACACAAGCCCTTAGGTAGATTACATAAATTAGGACTTGTATGTGTATATGGAGTTGGAGTTTGCACTTTATTGTGTTTTCTGTGCTTTCAGTGTTGTTCATAAAACAGTAGTGAAAGCACAAATACAAAGAGAGACTGCTTCATTGAGAGGCATATAGGGGTTTGAGATGCATATACAGACACCCAGATCAAGCAATGGCCCCATTCACAATTCCCTTCTAGCAGGAGTAAAATGTGTGGGGTTGCATAAGGATGGTCTCAGGTGAATAATGTTACCTTTGCAGGAGTTTATCTGTACCTTTTGTGGAATGTGAAGAGGTGTTAGGCCAGATTTCTTGCATGAGACAAAATGCGTTCCTCATTACAGCATGTAAAATAGGGTCTATTGGCATAGTTCTCAGTTCCACTGGTGTAATCCAGATTAAATTTATTAACTTTAGTGAAGTTACTTGAATTTATGCTAGTGCAAATGAGATCAGCATCTGTCCCTGTAATACACTGTGTTGCTCAGCGGTATTGTAATGGAGGCAGAATTTGGCCAACAGATAAATTGGACTTCAGTGGAGACTGAAAAAAGGAATGCAAGACTAAAAGTTAAAAACACCAGAGGAAGTAAATTTACAATACTTTAGCTATGGAACAATCAAAACTGTGCCCTAAATTCCACCCATGCAATTCTGTTGACATCAAGAAAGTGGCATGGCTGCAATTTGGGGCCAATACCTTTAAGCGAATTACAAAATGTTTGTAAGAATCACCAAATCAGCGTATGATAGCTGCATAGAGAGAACACTCAGAGTGTGCGCTGGCCTGAGTTTACTACTGTGTGTGAGGATGTAACTGAATGTGTTGGAACTGCTATTGAAAGTGGTGTTTGAAGAACTGCTTCAAGCATAACAATGTGCTCAGTTTTAACAATGCATATTAAACATGCAGAGAGAAAAATGAAGCCCAGTGAGCGTTCACAAAGATGTAACTAGAACAGAATTTGTTTGTATTATTATTATTTTGAAATATGTATATCTGTTGTATTTTGGTTTTGCAGTGGACTCAGTCTGGAGAACTAGATCCACTGCTTTTGAAAATTACAACTCATATTGCCTTTATTCCAGATATTTTAAAATTCTACATCTTTCCGTTAAGCTATTAGATATTCTGTCTAATCAGATACTTGTCACTGTGGTATTTGAACACTTCTGTGACCCTACCACTGATTTTTATGCAAAATTCACATTGACTTTAATGGGAGATGATAATGATTGTATTATCACCTGTATAGCATTTTATATGTTCAAAACATTGTACAGTAAATGAGCCCAGTTTTGCTCTCATATACCCAAGTGAAAATTCCCTATTCTCCTCTCTCTTGTCTCAGGGTTTTTGGGATTATAAAAGGGTTGGATTTTCCAAGAGGCCTAAGGGACTTAGTCATGCAAATCTCCCAGTTCAACTGAAAGACTGTAGGTTTCTTTGGACACTTCATAAAATAGAATACTGTCAATCTTTCTTCCTCCTTTACTAGGTGCAAAATCACATTTGAATCCATGTACTTTTCAACCAATGTTTGTAGTTCTCACGTATGCAAATGGGAGTGATCTACCGCTTTAATGGAAGTACAAATTTCTAGGCAGAAATCCTGGCCCGATTAAGTCAATGAGAATTTTGCTGTTGACTTCTATGGGTCCAGGATTTCATCCGTAAACTTTTTGAATGACCCTGATCATTTGAACAGCTCTGAAGCAACAGTCAGAACACTAATAACTCTCAAATGTTGGCCCATGTTTTCAGCCGATAGCAATCTCTTTCTGTACTGTATGGTTAGTTCTTATGGTACCTTACAAATACCACAAGCTATTCATGAAGAAAGGAGAAAATTGGGCACAAAATATTAAATGTTCAAATGGGGTCATCGCTTCCTCCCATTGAAGTCAATGGCAAAATCCGCATTGACACCAGTAGTGTCAGATCTTGGTCCATAAAGAATAGGAATTGCAGTATAAAATCTAACTATTGTTCTCCCCACCTTTTTGTTTTTAACAGCTAGTGCTAATTACACTATTGTAAATGGCACAAAGATCTTACACAGCAGCAAAGAATCCAACATATGGGTGCCCATTAGAGGACTGATTCCATTTGCTAACTACACTATACAAGTAAATGCTTCCAATAGCCAAGGCTGTGTGATAAGTGATCCCATAACAATAGCCATGCCTCCAGGGGGTAAGTAGAAAAAAAGTTCTGTTACTCTGCATGTTACAAATATACCGTTATGTTGTGCTGTGTTGTTCTGTTGAACACATTGTTTATTATTGCAACTGAGGGCATGGCTACACTGGAAATTCAAAGTGCTGTCGCGGGAGTGTTCCCGCGGCAGCACTTTGAAGTGTGAGTGTGGTCATGTGCGAGTGCTGGAAGAGAGGTCTCCCAGCGCTCCTGGTAATCCACCTCCACGAGGGGATTAGCTCCGAGCGCTGGGAGCCTGTTTAAACTAGTGCTTTAAAGCACTCTGACTTTCTGCGCTCAGGGGGGTGATTTTTCACCCCCCTGAGCCACCAAGTTAGAGTGCTATAAAATGTAAGTGTAGCCAAGCCCTTAGTATTTGAAGTTCAGAGGAATGTTTGCTTTAGCAACTGTTACTCGCAAAACGGTTGGGTTCAGCTTCTAATACAACCTATTGCACATCTTAAAAACTGTAAGATATCTGGGCAGAGGTAGATATCCATAAGTTTGTGTGTGTGTGAATGTGAAATGTCCTGCAGTTTTTGTTTATTTGTGAGAGGCACTCAGCTAGTATAGTGATAGGCTAGTCTGATACAAGAACCTAGATAGATGCGCAAGCTGCAGAGGGTAATCAGATTTTGTATAGAAAGTGTAAGCTATGCACAAAAACAGTATTGGTTGGATATATCTTGAAGTGGTTGGTTTGTTAATGGTAAAGTTCAGTTTCAGCAGCATACTGGCTGGAATCACAGATTGGTGTAGATCTACTGAAATCAATGGAACTATACTGATTTACACCAATTGAGGATCTAGTGCACTTTTGGTAAGTTATCTATCAAGAAGAGTTTGAAATATGCTTCATACCACAGCTGAACAAATACCTGCAAACATTTTATCTGAATACTCACTGAAATGAAAGCCTGAATTCACGTCAGATGAGTTTGTGTCCCTTTTGTATTGTCTTTATATTAATATTCTAATGAATGAATTTTCTAGCAGGGATGTTTGCAGAAACAGTGAAACATAAGTGAATATTCCTAAAAGTGAATTTTGAACCTATAAATGAGAGCTAAACAACAAGCTGATCCTTAGTAGTATATTTATGGAGCAAAGGACCAGGAACAATGGCAGGGAACTTACATATACAGTAAAAACTAGCCAACGTAATACAAATATCAAATAATACTCACAACGATATGTTTGCAAATAATGTACTGACCAAAAATTATTTGTAAACAAATGTATTGCAAATAACTTTGACTAAGGAAAAATTGTAAACTGTGTATGGACAATTCTTCAACAGGAAAAGAGGATCAATTCACATAATATACTGTACACTTCTAATAGTGGACTAGCCTCTATCCAATGCTAAGAAACAAAAATATAGTTTTATTATAATAAACTAAATCGGAGATAAATTGTTTATTGAAGCTATCCATTAACATCGCATTTAATCTGTGTGTGATTGTTCGATTTTGAAGGAAGGAATCAGAAATTTGGTGCTGACAGTTTTAAAAAATGAAAAGATACAGGATCTCTGAAGATAGGTAAGGATGTGCACAAGTTTATGATAGCCATTAGGATATACTTTCTTTCATCATTAGTTTGTTGTTGATTACAATTAGGAAACTTATAGCTTTGAAATTATCTTTTTTATGACCTTGTGGTAGTTTAAAAGCAATACCTCATTGATTAAATAGGTTTTAGTTCATGCTTCCTTTTACTTAATGATCTGAAAACATATTATCCTGATTTACACATAAAATCATGCTGAAAAGCATGTGGCATTCACTAGAATGTGTGTGTTTAAGTAGAATTAAATTAGCACTGAGAGTTATTAAAGAAATCTTCCATACCATTTTCCAGTGGACTGTGAGCCATACTGAAATGAATAATAAATGAATCAGTGCATATGAGAGAAGTACTAATATATATGACATTCTGTAATGCATATTTATCTTTCCATTATGTTTTATTATAATCACTGTTTAATTTGAGTGCAATAACATTCTAATTCATAATGCTATATTCTGAGTGTAATAGTTATTTATCAGTGGGACAAATCCCGTACATTGAAGTTATTGGGTGGAATACTGGCCCAATTGAAATAAGTGCAAATTTTGCCATTGACTTCATAGGGGCCGGGATTTCACTCATTGATATCAGTGGGAGTTTTGCTTGACCCCAAGGAATGAAACAAGGCTACAGGATTTGATGCTGCACGGTTATAGATAAAAACTGTGGGTCAAATTCTGGTGATTTATACCCATGCATGTCCTTGAACTGTGCACATGATGGCAGGATTTGACCCTATCTTAGACTCCATCTTTTAACCTCCATGGTTCTTGATCAATGAAATTTAAGACTACATCAGTAGGAAATAGTGACAGAAGCATTGTTTCATACAGAAGGGTTTAAAAAGTGTGATCAGGAATATAGAGCCACCTGTAGTAACTCATCACTCAAGGGAGTGACAAAAATTTCTTGATTAAGTGGTGTGTAGCAAAGATGGTGAAGAGTTTTACTTAATACATTTGGAGATACTTGGAGAGGGAAAGGGTTTCTTTGGACAGAAGATTGCCTAAAAAGGGAGGGTGGTCTCTGGAACACTACAAGGTTTATAGTATTTAATAATGTATGGGGGTTGAGACCTAAATACATAAAGATTAATTATAGTCTTTTAGTGGGTGCAAAACTATAGCAATAACTTTTCAAGGAGCACAAAAAACTCTACTATTCAAAAATATGCACTATGGAGAATACATTATAGAGTATGATAAAAGGCCATAAATCAGGTGGAAAGGTAGAGAACAAATGAGAATTCCATCTTAATAGTCACAACAAATCAATACTATTAAATAGTGGGTATTTCTTCAGTTGATTCACTAATTTTCAGACAAGGTGTCTTTGTTTTCTTTGATTTTTGGTTGACATATATTATACTTTATTAAGCCATATACTATTATGCATATTGGTTTTATCAGTTACTTAAGAAAATGCATCATCTTAATTTCTGGGAATGCAGTTCTTTGAGTTTACTTAAAATACCAAACTGAGTTGCAATGCTTAAATTCAATACTTTAAAAACAAAAAAAAACAAAAAAACCCCTCTCAGAAATAAAGAATATATTTTATATAAGTGCTTGACTAGAATTGCAATTCAGGTTCAAGAGTTCTTGGAAAAGAATTAAAAAATAAAATAAAAATTGAATCCAAATGTTAATCCATAAATATGAAACTTTCTTTTGACCCTTACCCTGTAGCGGTCCAGAGTTACTAATGGGGTTAGGATTTCAGCTCTTAATGGGACTTGGTGCATTAGTGTTTTGTATGCATAGAATTCAGCATTCAGTTTAATAAGTGGTTGACATTGGTGATGTCCCTTAATTTGCTTAAATCTAATTGGCTCTTTTATCAGTCAAACCTGTATGGATTGGCAATTGATCAGAAAGGGTCAGCCATGACTGTGCATGTAGTTAAATGATGGAACCATGAGTTAAAGTCACTTTTGCATAATAATAAGCTGAAACCAGGAGAACAAATTATCTTAGAGTTGGAAGGCAAAGAAAGCAGAGAAGTTTTGCAGGATGTTCAAGTTCAGAACAAAGGCATTATGGAGTGTATAAATTTTAAATACACTGCATTTTGCTTCAAGACTTAAAGCTTATTTTTTCCAGATGAACTGAAATCTTGTCTGAAACTGTCTTTGTTACATCAAAGAACTGCACAGAAAGCAAAAAGAGACAGAAGAAGCATAAAAGGGCATAGTTTAAAATGATTAGTGACAAATTTCATACCACAGAGGTAGAAACAGATTTCTTCTGAGTTTTATATTTTCCCAAAAAGAATAAATTCATTCTATTTATCTTATCCTAAACTGCTTTGATAGAAGTTGTAAAAGGTACTGTGTTAACAAGCCTTTGCACCAGTTTGAGGTTTTAAGCTAATAAAAAATGCTGGAAATAAAATTGTTTTAAAATTAATTGAATTAGCTAAATGCATTTAAGATTTGAAAATGATATAAAAATACAAAATATAAACTGCAAACAAAATCCTCTTTACATAGTATGCATGTATAATTATTATTAATTATTATAATATAATAATATTATTTATTTGTAATATAGTAGCACCCAAAGACCTCTATCTGTATCAGGGTGACATCGCACTAGTTAGTGTACAAACAGAGAGGCAGATGTATACAATCACTGATGCAAAGAGCTTCCAATCCAGTTAGACAAAAAACAGTTGAAGTGTTGTGGAAGGGATTACAATATACTGTATTTTTAAAATGGAGACAATAATACTTCCGTGCTCTCATTTTTCAGTTGCCTTGTCTATTTGGATTGTAAGCAAAGATTCTCTCCTAATATACAATTGTACAATGCCCAGTTGGCGCCTCTAGGTGCAACTATAATAAAAATAACAAATAATTATAATAAATAAATAACGTCTGAGCAAAATGATCAGGATGATGGCAGATATTCTCATTGTGCCAGATTTGTGTCCTCTTTTTGTATGTTTGTTTTATTTATATTACAAACAGTTTAGATGTTGTGTTCTTTGTTTTTTTCAGGACACTTAGGGTTGAAGTGTGAGAGAGGACAGGATTGTTGGAGTGAGACAGGGAAACTGAGGGGGAAGGAGGTAGAAGGGGAAGGGTGAAAGGAAGGAAGGTGAGCACAGTTGAGAGGCAGAGTGGAGTGGATATTCAGGAGTCTGTGAAGGCTCTTCCTAGCTGCTGGTGCTGTATTCCATGAGGACAGAGGAGGGGAGGCCAGTTGCTTTGTGGAAGGAACCTTCTGGGCTCCTTCTGGCTGTTGCTCTTGTTCCCGTGTGAAAGAGGAAAGGGAAGCCACTAGAGCTGGATGGAAGGTTTTCAGTGAAACGGATGTTCACCAGTGTGATGGAGTGTGTACCCCACACAGACCCTGACAGGGTTAATATGGACCTGAGAGGGCAATTAACATACCTGGCAGATAGAGAAAGCCAAGCTAACTGACAGTGAAGACCAGCTAAAGAGGAGCTGGTTGCAGAGGCACCGACTTCCCACATTCCCCAGGGGTGCTTGCCCCCCACTCCGCCCCAGGACCCACCCCCACTCCATCCCTTCTCTCAATCCCCCACCCACGCCCTGCCTCTTCCTGCCCCCCCCTCCTCCATTCCCCAGTGCCTCCTGCAGACTGCTGAACAGCTAATTGCGGGAGGCAGGATGGCTAGGTGAGGAAGAACTGATCCGCAGGGCTGCCAGTGGTTGCTGAGCATCCACAGGTTTTTTTTCTGTGAGTGCTCCAGCCCTGGAGCACCCATGGAGTCGGCACCTATGGCTAGTTGGTGATTATAAAACCAACAATTAGTAACAAAAAGAAGCTGCAGGGAGAGAGTCTGCAGCCATCCTCTGGTGGATCGCAATGGTAGTAAGCAGTCCAGGAAGGCAGCAAGGAATTTGAGGGAGTAGACCTTGGCTGCCAGCTACAGGGTCCCTGAGCTGGAACCCAGAGTAGAGAGAGGGCCTCAGTTCCCCACCAGCCACCAAGGAAGGTGGGGGGGAACCCTTGAGGTTAGGGGTGTAAAGGCCACACAGATCAGAGACAGATGGAAGACCTACTGTAAGGTCATTGGACTACAGCTTGCTTGTACTCCCTCTTACAGAAGGGGTGGACTAAAGCATGACCTGGCCAGAGGGCCAAGTTACAGGAAGAGTGACTGTTGGGGGCACCATACAGACAGCAACTGCACCATACCTGGCCATGAGAAGGTGCTCCTGTGGTGAATGAACCCCCTATACAATGGGGAAATGCCAATTAATTGAAATGGAAACTCTTTGTGGGAATGTCCCAGTTTCTCAGGTCCAGGATGGAATTTCTGGCTCAAACTAGAAAGAGAGAAAGAAACTGACTCTATAGATCATGATTAAGGCACTTTCCTGGGATGTGTAGACTCAGGTTCAAGTTCCTATTCCAATAAATATTTAGTTATTTACACAAATTGGAGCAGCTTTAGCAGAAAAGATTGAGAGAGACCCACTCTAGAATAGCCAGTAGTCTGGTGGTAGGGGCACTCATCTGGAATTAGGGGACTCAGGTTCATGACACTGGTCTGAATCAGACAGAGCAGACACTTGAGCTAGGGTTTCCCACAGCCCAGGTGAGTGCCCAACCACCAGGCTCTTAGCAATTCCAGAAGGGGTGTCTTTTGACAAGCTTCAAAAATTTCTTGATTCCATCCTGATGAGGAATGGGGAAACTTTCAAAATCTCAAAAACCTTTGTGGGCTGGGAAAACCAATTCCCTGCCCACCTCTAGAGGCCACTCTCTAATTAAGTAGAATAGCTGCATAAACAGTGAAAGGGATCTCTTTAATTTTTAGCATAATTTATGGAATGTATTTGTATTTATGATTTACTCAGATACAGAGGTGCACAACTGAGAGACCTTTCAGTTTCTTTACTGGACTCATCCTCCACTGGGTATTTTTCACATGGCACTCAGCTTCCTACATGCCAAGGCTATTCCTTTCTTTATTCACAAGATTGAAAAGTGAGCCTCCTTGTGTATAGCCCTTGGTGTTTGATCACCAACTACTTACATGACCACAAATACTGCAGCCAGAGGGCCACCTGACATTTTTACCTTAGTGACTGGATATTGGACCACATGGCAGAGATCATTGACCTAATTTTATAAATAAATAAGAGCCAGATTGTGCTATCTTTTATACGGGGGAGCATTTACTCATAAAAGTACTCTCCTTGAAGACATTGGGACTACTTGAATGAATGAATATTTAGTGATGTAAGGATAGCATAGTCAGGTCCAAAATATTTAAGGATGGAGCTAAAGGCCACAATATTGGGGTTATTCCTGTGACCCAGTGGGTATGAATTGCCATGCCATGAGAGTCCATGTTAAATCTGGTCCAATAAAAAAAAGGAAAAAGTTTCATCAAAATTTTTGAAATTTTGAGTAATTTCATTCCAAAACAAAATTTTAGAAAATCATGTTTCTTGAACTTTTTAATTAAAAAAGCAAATATTTCAAATTTCTGATGTTGATGGTGATATTTCTTCTCCATCCTCAGTCCTTATCCTCCCCCCATGCCTCGTTTTTCCTCTGAATGGAATGGAATAATGTTTGGGGTGCGGGGAGCCATTGTCCTTTTTGTAGCCTTTTCCAAACTTCTTCTTTTAAAAAGTGAGAGTGGCAACAGGGAAAATAGGAAATCAGAAAAAAATAAGAAGTGAAGAAAAGATGTTTTGATCCTCGTTCTGTTGCATTCAGTGGCAAAAAGGAAAAGCTCAAGGTTTTGGTATTTTGAAATATCAAAATTATAAAATATTTAATTTTGAAACCTCTGATATTTCAAAATAGCAACAGTGCCAGTTTAGATGAAAAACTGGAATCTTTTTAAGAAACAGAAGGTTCTCAGAAAAGTTTTCACTTACCCCAAAAGATCATTTGTGTGTGTCTGGGGGAGAGGGTGTTAAAAGGTTTTGAATGAAAATTGTGATCACCATTCAATAAGCAGGCAGTGTCTGAAGAGAGGACATGCTAGCGCTATGTCATTCAGCAATGTTCTGCTTAATTAAGGAGTAACAATGATAAACTGTGTGGACAGTCCAGCTTTTGGCCATAAGGATGGCGGCATGAGATAGGATGGTAGCGTTGTAAATGTGTTTATGTGGAAAAGTGGGAGTTGTTCTCATGTCTCAAATGAAACAAAAATCCCCCTCTAGCCTCAGCTATATTTATCTGATTGTCACTTTCATTAGTTCTCCTTCCCGCTTTCCTAATCTGTGCAGCAAATCATTTTCAGGGAGCTGATATTGTGTGTGTGTGCGTGCTGGCGGGTGGGGGAAGGACTGGGGAAAGGCAGTATTATATTTTCTAGCTGGCCTAAGACAAAGTGCAAAAGGGGGGGCAAGGGGAGCACAGGTGAAAGACCACATTTTCAAATTCAAATTCAAATTGGGGTGGGGCACAGTGGTACACCTGCCTCACTGAATTTGAGCCACCCAGGGGCCTATTTGAGCCAGTTGTTTTAAATTGCACGTAGTTTCAACAAGCCTCCCCTCTCTGGTTATCATCAGTTCAGTGGCATTCTAGCCATGCCTCTTTCCTCTGACCTAGCCTGCAAGAGCCCTGTCTCCCGTCCCCTCCTTTGGGAGCTGTGAAGGCATGGCATAGCTATAGCTAAACCTCCCAAGGATTCTCCATGCACTTGGGCAATCGCTGCTTAGCTATTACATCAGTTTTTAGGCTACTTCCTCCAGAAGCAGTATAAAGCAGATAGAGTGAGGAGGTGATCAAAAACCTGACCCAGTATCTGAAGCTTTGTATGATCTGGGAGGTTCTGGATATTTGTACTGGATGTACAAGTATCTCCAAATGTATTTTAAAATGGCAGTCTCTTACCATATAAACTTCTTGTCAGTCCTATTCAACTATGTATAAAACAAGTGCACAATTTAGATGATGTATGCAATTTATATAAAATCTTAAGCCTATTTGTGTACTGTTTTTCATTCAGTGTAAATCTTTCCAAGACTATTAAGAGCTCCTAATAAAGTCGTCATGCTTTGTAATACATCCTACAATAAAAATATTTATGTTCCTAGTGAAAAATATACCGAAGATACGTGAGAAATCACATCATGAATTTGTCCTGTCACCTGTTTTCACATATATACAAGTTGTGGGGGGTAAGGAATCTATTTTTTATGCTGCTGCAGTCGCATGATTTGAGCCCTTTTCTACACTCCTTTTATTTTATTTTGGACAACACTTCTGCAGTTGCTACGACAAGATGGCATTTTCATAAACTGGGAGTCGAGGCCAATTTCAGGTTTTTGTCATTTACTTTTTGTACTTCCTGCATTAAGGCATCATGATTGTAGAGGTTATTCTACTTATAAAACATTTGACTAAAGCACCAACGTTGTGTTAGTGAACACAGCAGAGGAAGCTTTGAAGTTCCTCTGCTAACAGTGGCTCTACAAGCCTCCAGCAAAGTTCTGCCAGCCTAACACGTTTACATATTCCCATGTGGTTTACATAGGGGAAGAAAGAAATTAAGGGACTCTCTTAAGAGCTTCCTGAGGGCAAGAATAGAAGGGCGGGGAGAAATCAAAACCACTATTTTTTCCCCTCTTCACCAGGGGATAAAAAGAGAAACATTGTTCCTTAAGAATCATTGCCCATAAAAGTGCTCTTGCCTTTGTAGGTTTCAGAGTAGCAGCCGTGTTAGTCTGTACTCGCAAAAAGAAAAGGAGTACTTGTGGCACCTTAGAGACTAACAAATTTATTAGAGCATAAGCTTTCGTGAGCTACAGCTCACTTCATCGGATGCATTTGGTGGAAAAAACAGAGGAGAGATTTATATACACACACAGAGAACATGAAACAATGGGTTTATCATACACACTGTAAGGAGAAAAGGAGTACTTGTGGCACCTTAGAGACTAACAAATTTATTAGAGCATAAGCTTTCGTGAGCTACAGCTCACTTCATCGGATGCATTTGGTGGTTTCCACCAAATGCATCCGATGAAGTGAGCTGTAGCTCACGAAAGCTTATGCTCTAATAAATTTGTTAGTCTCTAAGGTGCCACAAGTACTCCTTTTCTTTTTGCAAATACAGACTAACAGGGCTGCTACTCTGAAACTGTAAGGAGAGTGATCATTTAAGATAAGCCATCACCAGCAGCGGGGGGGGGAAGGAGGAAAACCTTTCATGGTGACAAGCAAGGTAGGCTAATTCCAGCAGTTAACAAGAATATCAGAGGAACAGTGGGGGGGGGGGGGGGGGTGGGAGAAATACCATGGGGAAATAGTTTTACTTTGTGTAATGACTCATCCGTTCCCAGTCTCTATTCAAGCCTAAGTTAATTGTATCCAGTTTGCAAATTAATTCCAATTCAGCAGTCTCTCGTTGGAGTCTGTTTTTGAAGCTTTTTTGTTGAAGGATAGCCACTCTTAGGTCTGTAATCGAGTGACCAGAGAGATTGAAGTGTTCTCCAACTGGTTTTTGAATGTTATAATTCTTGACGTCTGATTTGTGTCCATTCATTCTTTTACGTAGAGACTGTCCAGTTTGGCCAATGTACATGGCAGAGGGGCATTGCTGGCACATGATGGCATATTGCCTTTGTACCTTTCCTTTCTGATTAAAATAGCCCCTACATAGCTGGCATTTTGTTTAGTTTGAAAATAAATCTGATCCTGTCTTTAAGTTTCATTTGGTTCTTAAGTCTCTTCAGAATTCATGCTATTTTTAAAAAGAGATTTCTTTATTTTGGAGTCACGTCTAACACTGGATATTGACCTCTCCCTACTTACCATAATTTATCTTATCTCTCTGCTCGTGAAGGAGCCTCCTTGTTGCAATTCTTAGGGTTAACTGGAGGAGGAGAGTAAGCTGTTCCATGACAAGAGGTGAAATAACTTGCTCCTTTCTCAAAGCAAGGGGAAATCAGTGGAGAACCTCAGACTGTCTGTGCCACAGTGCATTCTCTGGTCTGCTCATGACAAAGCACTGTTATACACTGGCCCTTACTGTGGAGGTTAAGGTTGCGATCAAGCTCTTTGTGAGTCCTGCCAATAGCATTGGATGCTGACCCCCATGCAGTTTTTTTTCTTCTCACCATAACTTTTTTTCTGTGTCTGCGTGATTGTACACACATACATGTGTATTACACTTCTGTTTGTAGCTTTGTGTCCCTGTGCAGCCTCTTACCTCTCCCTCTGACAAAAACAAAAAAACCCTCTCACTTAAAAAGGATCTGGTCAAGGGATGGCTTCCTACTGAAGTTACTATCCTAATCACTCATGATGGGAGAGAGAAGTGACTCATGTCACAATGGCACTATTCAGCACTGTCTTAATATTTATATAGCGATTTATTGTTTTTAAAGCTGCCTGTAAACATTCACTAGTTAGCCCTCAACACTCTTGTGAAGCAGCTGTTCTCACTTTACAGACACAGAGGCTTACATTCTGCTCTGGTCACAGACACGCGGGCACTGGGGTTTCACACACATCACCAACGCTGAATTTGGCCACAAAGAGAGTCAGCGTCTGAGCAGAGAACTCAGATCATTGCCTGATGATAGATCTCTACACTGTTCTCTGGGAAGGTGAATGTTTTCACTATCATCTGAAAATGCAAAATGCTATTATTACTGTGCCACATCTTCACAGACCAAACGACACACTCATAGCTCTTTGGTGCATCCCATTGCAAGAAAAACTGCAGTTACTTTTCTTCTCTTTTTTGTTTTGTTCTTCTCAGAAGTTTTGAGGACTCTATTGAACTATATCTCAGACAATCACTCTTAGGAAAATTACCATTTTCAGAATATTGTGTGAAATTGGAGTATTGGAGACTCCTGTTGATTTTAGTGAGAGTCAGGCAGCTAAAAAACCTCCACAATGGTTTTGAAAGCTTACTCCGTAAAATCAGTGGCATGGTCTCTTGGTTTAAAAAAAGTAAGTATTAATTGCCTTTTAAATTTCTTGAAAAACAATAGAAAAAACTGGAATGAGTGTTTTCATGAGTCTTCCTTTCTATCACTTAATGTGCTGTCATTTATATATGCAGAGTCAGCAGTAGTGCCTCTGCTTATGTTTTGGGATGCTGGGCAAAACACAGCCAACTTAGCTTGGACTTGAATACATGCTACAGTGGAACTAAGTGATTACAAACAATTAGGCTAGGCCAGCCAATTTTTGAACAAGAAACCAGTGTGCAAGTCCTTTGTAGTCAAGATGCTGAGGGGCAAATCCTCAATTGAGTGCATATGTCCATTAACTCAAATGGAGCTATGGCAGTTAGCACCAGCTGAGGATCTGGTGCCAACAGTGCATTAATGAATATATGGTGTATTTGTAATGTCTTTAACAACAGAGTGAATATCAAAAAGTGAATATTATATTTAATAATTGTATTGAGATCAATGACTAGAAAGCATTGTAGGTTCAACTGTACTGAGCAAGCCTAGTTCTTCTGCCCCAGGAGAAGACCAGGAACTGGATTATGACTGTGTCACAATCTGCTTCCTGGTTCCCCTTTTCTCTTTTAGTCCTGAATTTGGCAGAGATTATTTCCCTTGGGGTCCTGGCTAAGAAGGACTATTTTTCCTTAGTCAGCATTATTATTATTAGATATTGACACAAGCCTGATTACACCTCAATGCTGCAAAGCTAACTTGCAACTTCTTTACTTATGGACCAGATTCTGATACCTTTGCTCAGAGCAAGTAACATCTTACTCATGCTGCCAATCAAATGCCTTATTTGTCAGGGTGAGTAAGTTTCAGAATCTGGTCCTAAATTGTCTATTTTCTAATATGTATTAATTTATGGATACTGCCACTATCATACCAGCTTGTAATGTGACATGACTGTCATAGCATAGTAGTTGGCAGTTTTGAGAAGTGATAAGAATTTTTGTTTACTCTGTATATTTTACTGTTTGGGTTTAACAGGCTGGATTTCACTTTTTACGTGAGAAAATAACTAATAGTTACGTAGACATTGTGTTTTGCTATTTTTCTAATTGTAATAATTTCCTCCTACAACTAGAGGCCTGATCCTACTGTTTTGCATGTAGATCTTCTATTGTTAGCATGCCAGTCAATGACAGGCTTGGGTAATGTAGGCAAAACTGCTCTACGGTATGAATGATTACTGATTCCATTAAATGAGTTCCCCCCACTTCCTGTGATATGCACACATTTTCCCCATTAGCACTCATGGGTATAGAGGCACAAGCAAACGTTGAGAAGAGAAAAAGCTGCAGAATGTGGTGGTTTGCTTTGTGGAGCTGAGTATATCACTTTATATATGAATGTAAGGAAAGCTGCTAACAAATGTGATATATTAAATTATAACTGAGAACTAATTCAGAGATCAAAGGTGCTCTTTGGGAGAGATCATTTTACCTGGTAGGACAATTATTACCTTTTTTCCCAGTCTCATATTTGTACTGTATGTCTTGGAAATATCATTCCCTAAAGTTTCAGAATCTTGATGTTTAATTGAACACAAAGGTCTTTGAGCAGCACAATGAGAGTGGGGGGCCTGGTTTATTGGTAGAACAGTGTAGACAGAAATTGAAATGTACATGTTTTTTCTCATGTATCAAAGAAGTGCAAGAATCTAAACTGACATTTTATATCAAATGAATTATGAACTGTGTACTGTGTACCTAAGGGAACAACAACCAAATTAGACTTTTCTTTAAAAAAAAAAAAAAGAGAGAGAGAGAGAGAGAGAGAGAGAGAGAAATAGGCTTTTAATAAAATATACAATCAGTTTTGGTATTTTGTCTGAGCCTGCATACGCTGTAGTTTTCTTTTGTAAACTAGAGCATACAGGCTACTTCAAAGGGTATATGCTTTATAGAGAATTGAAGGCAGTAGGTTAAGATAATGCACAAACTGGCATTTCCACTTAATATTGTTGCTTTGATGGGTTTGTTTTCAGTCCCATTCACCTCTGGTAAGCAGGAAATGATATTCTTCTTCATACTAGAAAATACAGTTTAACTGAAGAAAGTAGTAAGATAATTTCTTAGCTTCCATTTGCTAAAATACAGTTGTAACTAAAAGGAGATTTACAGAAAGCTAAGATTTAGAAGACACTACTAAACCATTTAGGGGTAAATTTTTGAAGGATTATGCATGTAGTTTTTAGGTGCATGACTCACATTTCCATTAAATGGACAAAGTTTCCTATAACCGGGGAAAGGAAAGGAGGTAAAGACCCCATGAAGTCCAGTGGGAACCAAGTTATACCAATTTATGACCATGGAAGATGTTTAGATGCTGCGGTACTGGGCCCTTAAACCATAAGATAGATAGGAAGGGAATGTCTAAAACCCCATGCATTCTCTGGGAATGTACCCCTTTGTCTTCATGGTGCTTTTCAGTATATATTTTCTTATGCACCAAACCCAAGATCAGGTTGTTATTCTTATACAACAAAAATTTACTTTACCCAGATAAATTCCAGAAGATTAAGGAAATTGGTATGTATGTATGTATGTATGTAATCTCATGGTCTAACTCTATGTACTTCTCACGGAGTACTACACTTAGGTAAACAGTGGAGAAGCTTATTCATTAACATATTCACAGAATCTGAATTACAGTGAAGCCAAACCACCTTTATTTATTTTATTACAGTAGCACCTTGAGGCTCAAGAGCCAAAGCCCTAATGTGATGTGTATGATGCATGTTACAAAGATAACATAAGATAAAAGATAGTCTCTCCCCTGAAAAGCTCACAACATAAACGGGACAAGACAAACAATGATTGGGAGAAAAGAAGTAGTATGGTTAACCTTATTTAACAAATGAGGATCTAAAGTATAGACAGACTAAAACCTTGGTCCTGAAAACCCTTACACACATGTACTTAACTTTCAGCATCTGAGTAGTTCTATGGACAGTATCCATATGATTATGTTTAAGCACATGAGTAAAGGTTTGCTGGATTGGAGACTTTGTGACTTGCCCAGGGTTGATACAGGCAGTCTGTAGCAGAGGCAGGGACTGAACCCAGATCCCCTTAGTCACAAGAATGTCTTTCTATGTCACCATCTTCAACCTTCCTTCTCTTCCCCCCTCCCCCGTGAATATTCAAGCAAACTTTTTGTTTCTTGTGGGGGTTTTGGTTTTTTCCCCCTAAATGTTTGAGGAGGGCATTTGTGTGCAAATGAACATGTTCACATGTGAACAATTATATTTGTGCATGAAGAGCTCACTTGGCCACCCTGTGTACACACAGTTACTTGATGTGACAGAATTGATTGTAAAATGTACTAAGAAAAGGAGTACTTGTGGCACCTTAGAGACTAACAAATTTATTTGAGCATAAGCTTTCGTGAGCTACAGCTCACTTCATCGGATGCATTTGAATGCATCGAATGCATCCGATGAAGTGAGCTGTAGCTCACAAAAGCTTATGCTCAAATAAATTTGTTAGTCTCTAAGGTGCCACAAGTACTCCTTTTCTTTTTGCGAATACAGACTAACATGGCTGCTACTCTGAAACCTGTTAAAATGTACTAGACAGCTAATAAAATTGGTTTATATATTTGTGTCTCCAGCCATAAGGAAGTACTCAGCTACTGTAAAATTTCCCATCCAAATGCCTAGCCAAATATATTAAATATGGAAAAAGAGGACCAGAAAATATTTGAAGTGTCCTATGATTTCCGAGCCTGCTTATCTCCCATTTTATCTTTCTCCCTGCAGGGCTCTCAGTCTTCTCCCTGAGCGATTCAACATCCCAAATAATACATTTTTAAAAAGAATGATCTATTTGCAGAAAATTTACAAACAGAAAAAAGGGTCAAAGTCATTGGAAATGTTTTTTGTTACAGATAAGTTTTACTAGCTGTTTTGAAGCTAAAAGAATCTAAAGAAGTTAACTAGTTTTGAACTTGTAGTTCAGATCTTTCTCTAGTTGCACAGTGCATACTTAGCAGTCACTTCTCACATTAATTATTGGAACCTTCATGAACAATAGCCAGCTAAACTTGAGGTAACTGGCCTCTTATTCTATGGATGATAAACAGGTGAGATTAACTGACAAACATCTCTCTTTTTGTTTAGTAACAGTGGGACAGATTCTGCTACACTTATTCACACAAAGTAGCACTTCACTCCCATGAGTAGTAGAAAAATCATCTATATGGTACTATTAATGGAGTAGGATGCTAGTTGATATGAGTAACAATATCAGAATCCAGTCCAAAACTGTGACTGGTTTTTAAGGGCCATATTCTGCTACCCCACCATGTTGAGTAGTACCTTGTTCTGCAAGTAGCCTCATTGGAAATTATTACTCAATGTTGTTAAGGGTGGTAGAATCTGATCTTTAGCAACATGTCTGCTCTGTGGCATGTTTTGGTTATTAATATAAACAATGGAACATATCGTTCCTTTTTAGTCAAAATGTAAGATATTTGTTTTCTTTATCCTTTTCATTTATAAACCATAGCACATTGCAGCAGTCAATTAAATGAAAACAGTAAACAGTTTGCTTTCAGGTGAAGTTGTAGAGTACATGCCCACATATGTAATAGGAAAGGAGAAGAGAGAGAACTTCTTGCTCTTGTAAATTATTAGTGTGTTTACCAATGTCCAAAGGGAGCACCTTTGCAAAGAGAAATTCAACCATTATGGGGAGGAAGAATTCTGAGGTGCAGTTTTCAATTGAGTTACAGTAAGTGCTTGTTTTATGCACTTCACAAAGCTACCATAACTCTATTTTCAAACAACCTATGAGGACAGCAATGCCATAGGTGACCATCTTTGTGAAATTGACTTTGCATGAGCCATGTTATGACTTTAGTAATCTATGCACAGCAATTAACCAGAAAAAAACTATCGCTAATACAGGAATTCAGGTTTAAATATGATAAGTAGTACCCATTGAGCTTTACATATTTTCCTTTCATAAATCTATATTTTTTTATATAAAAGAATTCAATAAGGACCAAATCCTACTGTGTTGCATCGATAAATTACTAAGAACATAACAGCCAAAGGGTCAGACCAAAGATCCATCTAGCTCAGTATCCTGTCTTCCAACAGTGGCCAATTCCGGGTGCTTTAGAGGGAATGAACAGAACAGGTAAGCATCAACTGAGCCATCCCCTGTTGCCCATTCCCAGCTTCTGGCAAACAGAGGCTAGGGACACCATCCCTACTGGGAGTAGAAGATGAAGGAAATCTTTCTTTCCCACTCAGCAGGTGGGGAAAGAATGATAAGGGTGTAAATTGCATGCCATGGTGTCAGACACATCATGGCTGGATGGAGTGTGATCTAGTGACCATGAGTCCTGCAGTCACCTTCAGTATACCCTATCTTTTCAAAGAAGCAGTAAGTGTGCAACATGCTGTGTGGTATGGCTACCCATCCCAGGCCCGCCTGACCTGAGCTCTTCTCAGAACTGTTCTCCTTGGCCACAACTTCAAGCATGGATCCTGCACAGAAGGGCAGTATTTTACTCCAGCTGTTAGGTGCAATATTACTGTAAAGCTTTTACAGATGCCTCAAATACATTGCTTTAAAAAGGTTCAAATAAAAAAATTAGTACTGAACTAATCACAGTGCCAATCTATTTGCCCTACTTTATCGTACCTCTTAAGATACATACCAAGGACAACCCACTGAAGCTAATGTTCCAATTAAAATCATCAAGTGGTAATGGTTTGTTTGTTACTACCATAGGCTAGATTTGAACCAACAACCTAGAATTAAAGGCTCTGTAGGCTGCTTTCAATTCCCTGATGTATTCACTGCTCCAACAGAAAATGTTCAGACTGTTCAGACTCTTGATCTTCAAAGAAATACAAATAAATCCAAATATGATATTGTACCCCAAAAAGGTATAACAAATGAGAATTTCAGCTCTGAGGTTCCCTTCTTAACACACACAGAGTAGATGGGCAGAATCCTGTCCCTCCTTCTGCTATATGCACTCTCCAAGATAGTGAAAAGGCGTGGTTATGTTGTTTGCAAGAGTTTGGTTATGTCTACACTACCACAGTAAGTCAACTTAAGTTACACAACTCCGTTATGTAAATAACATAGCTGGAGTCGATGTAGCTTAGATCAACTTACTGTGGTGTCTACACTGTGCTAGGTCGACGGGAGACACTCTCCCGTCGACTTGCCTTACTCTTCTTGTTCCCGGTGGAGTACTGGGGTCGACCGGAGAATGCTCTGCCATCGATTTAGTGGGTCTTCAGTATACCGACTAAATCGACCGCCCTGTGCATCGATCACTATAGCGTTGATCTGGTGGTAGTGTAGACGTAGCCTTTGTGTGGGGAGTGGAAAGGATGCAGTCACTTTTATTCACCTGTGGTTTTAGAATGATTTTGTGACACCCATATGAATATTGTATGTGGGGGAAGTTTTTTAAGTAGCTTTACTATGTAATAGTATTGGCTGGGTATCCTTTTAAACATCATGACAAATAATTGGTTTTACTGAGCAGTTATAAATTGTGTCTCTGACAGGTATTTATAATCATTAATCAGTCAACTAATTGTCTATTGGCATTCTTTCGTATCTTCTGTAGTTTAGCAAAAGTTCAAGTTGGGCAGTGCAGATAAACTTCTATATAACTTGACTGAAGTAGTATGCCTGTGCTCTCTTCTTAAAACAACATAAGGCACAGGACACACATCTTACATGCTGCTCCTATAGCCTTGACTTCAGGATGGGGTAATTAATGCTTTTGGAAAGGGGAAATGTGTTACATTTCTGTTCACTTCAGAAGCTGATTCCCTGAATACAGTTAAGATTGTATGAAAAAATCAGCTCTAATTTTGTTCTTATTTAAAACGATGTAAATCAGGAGTAACTCCATTGAAGTCAGGCCCCATAAGAGTGCTGTCTTAAAACTGTCCTTCAGTTTTTCACTATGGCCGCCAGGCCATTGAACAAAACTTTGTTGAAGTCCCATTGCTGTTGCTGTTTTGCCGTTGCCTAATAAAGTTGTACTGTACAACTTGGAATACTGGAATAGCTATTGTTGCATGCAGATGAATGCAGTTTGATCTTAAATTAACAGCTACGAATTACACACAAAATTGGGATAAAGACAGATTTAAGGATTAAAATAAAATTTCAAAAATCAAATTTTTCTGAATAGGTCATTGTCCCAGTAGCATAACTGCTACTAAAGACCTCCACAAAATGCCAACAAAAGAACAGGCACATGACTAAGTCAGAAGGAAAGGTACACCTCAGTGAAGACTTCCAAACCTGAGCAAAAAAAGAGGAAGTATTATCTGCTGTGAGTGGGCCAGCAAACCCATCCTTTTTCAAACAATATGTCGGAATAGCAGAGATCAGCTCTGAGATCTACAAAGTATAGGATGGATCATGTGCAATAGTGACATTGCAGATAGGATAAGATGCTTGGGTACATAACTGAAAAGAAAAACCCAAGAATATTGGATGTGTGTATTATACATTGAATAACTGAGATGTTCTGACTGAAGGAGTTAAAAGAGAAACCAGAATGACTCTAATGTACCTGTGAAAATGAGACATAGAAAAAGCAATCTTCTGTTTTGGCAATAGATAAAGGTTTATAACTACCATGCCTTTCTAGTGATGACATATGGCCCAGCAACATGGTCTCTCTGAGTAAATGAAACAGAAACATGTGCCTATACCGAGAATTATGGAGAAAGCAATGATAGGAATTATGCGGACAGAACAAACCCCAAGGTAACAGGCATGCTTGAGGAAAAACAAGAGAAACAAATGTCAAGGTGCAGAACATATTGCCAGAAAAAGTGACTTGAATAACATGGTGTTAGAATGGACACCTATGAGAAAATGAATCAGAGGTGGCTAAACAACAATGCAGTGAAATAAAGAAACGAAGTGTGTGAATTAGATCTGGAAAAGGGCAAGAGTGAACATGACTTAAGGAGACATTCATCCAAAGACAGAGTGGCAGAACTATGTTATTATTGCAATAGCTCCTCAATCTTATGGCACAAACTGTGAAGAGCCAATTCATTCCCCAGTAGTTAAATGTCTACTGTTATAGTTTGCATGCACACATGTGTAAGGAAAACATTTAGATAAGAAGCAAATGTAGCACCTGTGCTATTTTAAAATATTTTGCATGTGCAGATGTGGCATACTATTAGAATTACATTTGCATAGTTATAAACTCTTGTGTTTGCCTTCTGCAGATACTATGGATATACCAGGGTGAGGACCAGTTCTGATCTCAGTTACAACCACTGAAAATCTAGAGTAACTTCACTGGAATTACTCTGAATTTACACCCATTTAATAGATATTAGAATGTAGCCCTTCAGCATGTTCTTGCTCTCCTTAAGTTATGTGGCATTGTACTGAAGTGTAGAATAATGCAGATCTGTTTAATGGATATAACTCTTTATCATTCAAATAATAATGATTACTTTTGGTGACTGCAGTTTAAAAGTTTCTTGTGTTTTTGAGAGAGATTGCCCTATGGGGGTTGGAAAACACTTATGATTGGTAAATCTCTCTCAAAGCAGTAGAGTCTTTCAAAATAGAGGAAACATTTACAGTGCAGCCAGCGTATAAAGGCTTTTCATCCTTAGTCAGCTTTGAAAATCTTAGAGATCTATCATTAGCTCCTTTTTTGTTGAAGAAACTGAGGCACAGATGTTCAGTGACTTTTCAAAAGCCACTCAGCAAGTCAGTGACAGAGCTGGGAATAGAATGCATCTCTTGGCTCATCTTCCTGTATCTTATTGCCTAGACTACATTTTCTCTCAAAACTGGTGGTATTGCTAGTTTAAACTATTTATTATGCATAATTCTTTCTCTATTTGCTCTCACAATACAATAGTTAAGGTAGACAGGTAATTAATGAGTTTTTCCCATCCTTTATACTCTCTTTTTGTAGATGAAACATGATTTTTTTAACCAGGTTTAGTTAGAATTTACTGGACAAGATGTTGATTCAGTAGGTTGCAAATGGAGTGGTTGCCCCCTGAGGGTGATATTAAAGCTTGAGGGGAGCATTTTGAGCAACATTGCATCTTAAAGACAATATATCAAGCTGATAGATACATGGCTCTTCTGTTGAGAAACCTGCAGCTGAATTATTTCTGGTTACTAGTTATTGCTTGGGTACTTTGGGGAATTAGAGTAGGATAAAAGGGGTTAAACTGAGGGAAATATTACAGTAAAGATCTCAGTTATGGGAAGTAGCTGAAATAACCAGAATATGTTCTATATTTAATTTAGAACGATCAAGTTGTTTGTGAAACACTTCGAAGTTTTAATGATCAAAATGTGACCAATTTTATAGAGCACCTTTCTAGTTATTACTTGACAGAGACTCAAAAATGCTTTATTCCTGTAGTCTTCTTTTTCACAGTGCATATTAATGAAATTCTCTGCAAGATCCAGGAAATCCTTTATACAAAAGGTATATATTTTGTACATTCTAACGTTTGAAAACCTCAAAGGACCAAATTAAGTCAATGGACCTACACAGGAGATGAGTTTGGCCCACATTCTCTACTGTTCTTTTCATTGTATCTGTACAATGTCATATATTTGGACCTCTAACTTTTGATTATCTAGGCAACTAAATTCATATCTGTATTGTAAATAGTTGACTATCAAACAGCTATGTATTTGTCACTTGAATATTCCTGTACCACCATAATAATTAATAAAAATATAGAGAGTTTATTTGATCCTTTTCATTTGTGAATCTCAAAGGGCTTTACAAAAGAGGTAAGTCATTGTCTCCATTTTACAGATGAGATATCTAAGGCATATAGAGGGCTTCGAAGGACTTGCCTAAAGTCACACACAGCAGGCTACCGGCAGAGCTGGGAATAAGCACAGTTCAGTGACCCAGCCAGCGGACCACACCCTTAGCAGGCAATATGTTATTTTCATAATACTTTTCTCAAATATAGTGGTGTGAACCCCAGCTTGCTGGCCAAATTACCAGTGAGTTAATTAGATTCCCTTACCTGAATTCCCCTGGCATTTTCAGCTAGTGGTGGTATACTTCTGGTCTTGATCTATGTAGAGTTTGTGTGTGTACTTAAACAGTTGGTACATTTAAACTTCAGATGCAATTTAATTTTGAATGAGATGGTGCCCTACCTCATAGAGAGATTGTGTGGCTTAATTAGTGAATATTCGTAAAAGCATTTTGAGGTCCTTTGATGAAAGACACTATAGTAATGCAAAGTATTTTTATTTTAATTGCTATTTATTTTTGTTCTCATTTTATACTGGCAGAGCTTACTTACAATTGACCTTACAAGGCACTTTACAAATGGATGCTAAAATAATGAATGATTATGTATGTGTACTGTATTTTGCACACACAGATTTTAAAACATATTGCATACCAAATTCTGATTTTAGTTTATCAGTGTTAATCTAGAACAATTTCATTGACATCAGTGGAGTCTCTCGATTTACATGAATGTATGGTAACTGAGAGAAGAACTTAATCTTTAAACTCTAGCAGAAAGGATTCAGGCACCATGTGGTCACAATGTCTGTTTTTTGCCACTTGGGAGACAGCTATTCGTCACATGGTACATGAAGATCATAAAACTAAATTACAGCATGCTGCTTACCCAAGTGCCCAGTTTAGTAGTTCTGCCAATCATTTGCAGTTCCTTAATGTAGGTGCCAGTCCAATATGCTGAATCATAGATTGGTTTACAACAATCTTTCAGTCAGCCTGGTACCAGAAGGAGAGAACAGTGATGAAAAATTTCTATTTGGATGACCACAGAAAGGTGCAAATGATAACTACTGAACCATTAAAGACACCAACATTTTACAAAAGTTTAAATGAAAAAAAAATCAAATAATCCAACCTTTCTATTTAACATTCTGAAAATATGCTGTTTTGGCATCCAATACACAAATGTCATATGTGTTATACATGAAAGGTTTATCAAGCAGGTTAGTCCTTCATGGTGAGAAAAACATAAGGTCACAATCTCAGCTGGTGTAAATCACTTCAATGGGATTACACCGATTGATACCAGTTGAAGAGCTGCCTCGGAACCTGGAATAGGTCTGGATCGATGATTCCTGGGCCCGCTCAATAAAAGTTAGAATTAATCAAATGGAAGTAGTACTGTTCCAAATCCTCAGACTTCAGTGGATCTACATTCATTTATACCAGCTGAGTATCTGATTTACCAAAATGTGTGTCAAGTTTTTAATGAGAAAAGGAGAGGGGTATTTGAATGAAGTTCCTGACTTTGCTGCCCTGCTACTCACATTTAATAATACTTCCTCAATGAGATGTTTCTTTGATTTCAATGTGAGTAAAGTTGGCAGAATCAGGCTCGGGGTGGGGACTGATATACTAACAGGTGGGAGAGAATATTACATCTGAATTCCTTTTGCGTTTTGGGCGTTGCTCTCAACCCAGTGATATTAGTGTAATTGTATTGGAAAGAAGAACACAAAGAAGTACAATACTTCGGTAACAAAAATGTTAAATTAAATGGACCATGTTAACGTCGCCGTTGATCCTGAGGAACTGTTTTTCCAGTATATGGAGCATTTTGATTCCATCCAGCATATGTTCTCCACGGTTTTCTCTGCTCTAATTCATCCATGTTTTTTGACAGCTCCAGATGGCATGCTGCCTCCAAGGCTTTCATCTGCCACGCCGACCAGTCTTCAGGTTGTCTGGTCTACACCAGTTCGCAATAATGCTCCAGGCTTATCCAGTTACAGACTCCAGATGAGGCGTAGGCATTCCACTGATGATATTCTAGAGTATGCAAACAATAAAAATCTACTGTAAATTGTCAGTGAAGAGAAGTAAAATTATTTTAGATGTGGCTCACCCCTAGGGTGGCTGTGGTCTTCTTTTCTACCCCCCCCCCCTTGTATATTGGAGCTTTATAACTCATTCTTCATTTCTTTCCAGGTTATTTTCCAGTCCCTCTGCTTCCTTAAGCTACATAGTCAAAGATCTTCAGCCATATACAATATACGAGATGAGGATGATAGTCTCCAATGCTTATGGTAATACATATAGTGACTGGACTCGAATGATTACAGCAGAGGACAGTAAGTAGCTTGCAAAAATACACAGTGCATTCCCACTTATTTTAAACATCTGTTAGCAAATAATACAAATACATATCCTTCTTCTGGCTAACCTAGCATTGCATATGATTTCTCTTTCTTTTATCTCATTTTATTAGCGTAATAGTAATAATATATTTTCTCCCTGAGAGCTAAGCTACAGTAATAAAAATACCTAAAAAATCTTATATGAGTTGTGTGAACTGTTTATTAAAGGGATGTAAAGGAATATTTTTCAGAGAAATACCTCATTTCATTATATAATCTCTCTCTCTCTAGTCACATATGGCCAAATGCAGATAGAGAAAAATATTTGTTAATGTGTATAGTTTGTTAGAGTGAGGGGTTTTTTTGTATTCTGTGAGCTAGATTCTGATTTCATTTACATCAGTAAATGTATTGAAGTCAGTAGTAAATGAAGATATAGCCTTGTCGTCTTGTTCAGAATATAAAGAAGGATGTCATTTATTTTATGGTCATTGGGCTGTTGCCATCTAAGTACTGTGACAGCTTTCTGTAGGATTTTTGAATACTGATTCAAACAAGTGATCAGTAAGAAGAAGGCACGTTTTATTATTGCCAACCCCTTGACCCGACCACCGTATCTGGCATTAATTGATCCATATTTTGCAAACTAACTCTACTTGCATTTGTTCGACAATCCCTTGCTTTGATACATTAAAGCTAGGGGGGGTGAATGTAGACATTTTAACTGACATATGCTGCACAGGTACTAGGTGCAATATAAAAACAACACATGAGAAGGTGTGCAGTTACCAAACACACAAATGCACATATACCTCAGATACAACATAGTTGGAGTCCAATGGCTGTGTAATGAATGTATCTAGTATAGCCATAATCACACTTCTTGAAGTGTGCTGTAACTTTTGAAAACTGTTTCTTTTCAAATCATTAGCTAATGACCCCAGTATACCAGATATCAGAACAATCAAAATCTTTGCCTAAGGGATGCCTCCTGTCATATAACTCATTTAATAAACAAGATAAAAATATTTTTCTCTAATTGAAAAAATAAAATCCCAAATAATTGGTCCTGCTTTTCCTTTTACTCCAGATTTACACTGGTGTGCATACAAAATCAGGCACTTTGGACCAAAAGTATCAGAATTAATTGAGGTATAAACTAGCCACCATTTATGGCTCCTCGTTGTCCCCACCCCTTTCTCTAAGATCAAAGCAGACTGTATTCAGAAAATGTCTCAAACAGAAATACGTCTTAATATATCATCAGTTGAAGACATGTTTTTTACAGCTGGGCAAATAATTCACAAGAGGTAACTTATCAGCAAATGTAGGCCCCAATCTTGGAAACACACAAGTGCTTAAATGTAAGCACTTGAGTTGCCCCATTGATTTAAATGGGACTACTCACATGAATGAAAAAAGTTCAGTATATAAGTCAATCTTTGCAGAACCAGAGACTTAGCTTCTTTTCTACCTATGAAGATTTTTGATCAGCTCATAATTTCCTTTAATGCACTTGTTGTGTAAAATTACTTAATACATTTTATGTTTTTTTTTAAACTGTGGCTTGACTGAACAGTTATCTGTATTTGTTGTTCAGACTATAATAGTTATCTGAGAATGGTCAGGTAAATCACACAATATTGTTTTTTTCTGTGTGGGATGAGTACACATTGAGCTCAGTCATTGATGTATGAGTTTAGAATAGGGTTTCTGCAAATATGTGTTGTGCAACTTCTAAATATGTTTTTTGGGTGAAATTCACTCTTGTTCAGAGACCCTTCTCAAGACCGATGCTCCACTTTATTCCCACTTAAACCCATAAATGGGATTTTACTGGTGCATAGGACTTCTGCCTTCTGTACAGGAGTGAATTTTACCTTCTGCCAACATTTTAATGAAAAATTTGATTGCATTAATGTCCGTAGGTAGTAGACACAAAAGGGGCGTGATGTGGCTGAGGTGAATTCATTTAAACATTTGAGGAAAAATTAATGGAAAGCTTTCCATTAATATTTGCCCAGCTCTAATGTTTTGAGAATTGCTATTCATTTGCTTCTTAAACTGTTGCTGCCACATCTGGTTTTTCATCTTGAAAAACACAATTTGTGTAGGTTTCAGAGTAGCAGCCGTGTTAGTCTGTATTCGCAAAAAGAAAAGGAGTAAGGAGTACTTGTGGCACCTTAGAGACTAACAAATTTATTAGAGCATAAGCTTTCATGGGCTACAGCTCACTTAATCGGATGCACTACAATTTTTGTAGTGCAGTTATAAAATCTATCCCCTCTGTGACCATGCATTTCATTCCCATGCCCTGCTCCATTTGCATTGATAAAGAATACATGCTGATTATCTCCAGTATCCAACAATTTCTGTGTTTGTAATTTACCAACACAGCTTACACCTCTATAATGTTGACAGAGGATTGTGTATTTTTGGTGTCATTGTGGAGGGCTGCCATCTCTGAAAGGATGTTCAATTCAGTTGACAAAGATTGAATGATTGGCAATGGGCATAAGTAGTATTTCTGTCAAGGCTTCAACGTGTTGCTTGTAAAGCTACCTATACTGACAGCTTTTTGCCAGAGCTACACTTAATACCTGGTCTTTCTAACCAATATCCTCTGACTTTTTAAAGTGCAATTTTGACAGTTGAAATTTCCAGTATCTCTTAACCTGGTAAAATACAGAAATGTTCCCATGTCCATATTTGAGTTTTACCCCACAAATATATGCCTCTGTAGCACAAAAATATCCATAGAAAGATCACAAATATAGGTATATTGGCCTGATCAACTAGTGTAAATAGCTGTAACTCTGTTTGTCAATACAGTTACACTAATTCACACCAGCTGAGGATTTGACCATATATATTTTACTTATAATAGCTGTTTTCACATGACTAGCAAGAAACCAGAAAAGATGAGAGGATATTCAGTAAACATCACCATAAAAAATCTGTTGTCTGGGAAAAAATATTATAATCTAAAGGTAGATGCTGAAGAGAATGTTAATAGATATTTCAAATATTTTTTATTTACATCAGTCTGACACCAGTAACTGATTCCATGCATTTTTACAAGTCTAACCTACCAGTGCCAAATAACAATAATGTACATTTCTTATTAATATTTTAAAACCTGTTAAACATGTGCTAATAGAAGATGTTTGTTCCAGTGATCTTCGTGAGCATAATGTCAGACTATTTGCTGCCAGACAAATACAAACAATTCAGGAAGTTTCTTGGCTAAATTCTGCTTTCAGTTATTTGGGTGTAAATATGGATTAAGTCTTTTGAAAACAATAGAATTACTCTGAATTTATGCCGAGTAACTGAGATCAGAATGTCATACACTGCATTTAAGAATAAAATGGAATCTCTCCTCCTCGAGTTTATGGAATTAAGATATTCATCTTATTTAATGCTTTTCTTTCATAGTGAACATTCTGGATGGGCTGAGAGGGGGAGCTGCCAAGGAGTTAGTTACAGCTCTTGAAGCCAGTTTTATGCCGTCCCCAACCTCATCATACATTTAATGTAGCCTTAATGCTGCTCTAAAATACACCAGCCCCAAAGGTCTAAAATTTAACAGAGAGATAGTCCTGAGATCAGAGAGATGCTTTTTGCTGTCTCTAAGAAACGTCCAGCCAGAGTTAACCCAGTTATAAACAATGGAAAATTGCTATTTCCACATGTGCTTTAGAAAAAACTTCCTGACCTTAGTGCATCTGGAACATGCAGAAAATTGTATGTGCTCCCATGGCCTGCATGTGCCAATACACCTCTGTCATCACAAATTTCAACACTTTGCAGTCAGAAACAAACAATATCAACTCCAGGCAATGTTCTTCAGCATTTCATTCTCTCCATGGGTGTTTACCATTGTAACAGCCATTTTTGTAACCATGTTGAGGAAAAGGGCCATCCAAATACCTGTTGGCAAAGAAGCAGTGTGACAGGGTCAGGCCAGATGGCTACAGGACAGTGATAGAAGGCAGATATATTAGCCCCAGGTTAAGTAGGTCCCTTTTCCCTGGGTAAGGTAACAGGGAAGGTTCCAGAACAATCAGGAACTTTCTGGAAACAATTAAGGCAAACAGGCTGATTAGAACACCTGCAGCCAATCAAGAAGCTGCTAGAATCAATTAAGACAGGCAGGTTAATTAGGGCACCTGGGTTTAAAAAGGAGTTCACTTCAGTTTATGGTGCGTGCGAGGAGCTGGGAACAAGAGGCGCAAGAAGCAGACAGTGAGAAGGCGTTCTACTGGAAGACTGAGAAGTACAAGCATTATCAGACATCAGGAGGGAGGTCCTGTGGTGAGAATAAAGAAGGTGTTGGGAGGAGGCCACGGGGAAGTAGCCCAGGGAGTTGTAACTGTCATGCAGCTGTTACAGGAGCCACTGTAGACGGCTGCAATCCACAGGGCCCTGGGCTGGAACCTGGAGTACTGGGTGGGCCCGGGTTCCTCCCATCCCTCCCAGCCCCCACAACACCCTACTTGATACCAGAGGAGTTGACCTGGACTGTGGGTTCCATCAGAGGGGAAGGTCGCCTTCTTCCCCGATCCACTAAGTGGATCAGCAGAGACTGCAGGGATTGTTCCTCTTCCTTTTCCCCATTCTGGCCAGTGATGAGGCTAACTGAGTGAACCGCAGATTTGAGCCACGAAAGTGGCCAAACTGAGGTTTGCCATGAACCTCTGAGGCGAGCAAATCCATCAATACACGCAGGACCCACCAAGGCAGAGGAGGAACTTTGTCACAGCAGTTATAAGGACAGCTCGTCACTTCACGTTTGCCAGACTGGAATGTCCTAGGTTCTTACAGTAGTTTATCTGCAGGATTTCTCCCTAAATCCCTCAGTGCTGTCACATCGGGGAGAATTCTTCAAAACCATCTTGGGCCTTAGTGATATTTTCTGAGAAAAACACAAACAAAATTCAAGTTCTTACCAATCATTTTTCCTGCACTCAACAGATTTCAGCACAGGAGTGCTTCTCCTTCAGATGGAAATGATCCCAAAGCTCTACCTCTGTCCCTTTCACAATTTTTTGATTGGTCACTGTAGATAAACTCAGGAAATGGACCAACTCTTGCACCTTTTCCCAGAAGTGCTGCAATACCTGTGTTGGTGGAGCGCCCCTAAGCCATCAACTATTCAAGGACAAATAACTGGCAGATCTGCCAGGAACCCAAGTAACCACAAATGCCAACCTGTCAGGGTGGGGAGCTCAAATAGGTCTAAATATGGTTCAGGACAAGTGGTCTCCCCAGGAGTTGCAGCTGAGCATCAACTGCTTGAACCTGTGAGCAGTGGCAAGTGAAGCGATCAGCCTCTTTCCATGTATTCTTCCACAGTTTATAACCATCCACATGGAGAGTGGCTCCAGAACCACGAGGACTTATCTTAACCATCAAGGTGAAATGAAAAGCAAAAAGCCTAAACAGCAAGATCCTGTTGCACTTGGAACATCTGGATCTGTCCACCAAAACCATGTACATCTACCTTGAGACCAGCAGTCACACTGACAAGCTCAGCTGTTGCTGTTTCAGTTTCCATTTCTTGGCATCTAGCCCATAAGTGTTTCAGATTGCTTGGAGGTGGTTCCTTCCATGGGTGGATTTGTCCAACACAAAGCGAACAAAATCTGTTTTTCAAGTTGGCATCCATGCCTGGTGAGTGGATGCCTTGTTGTTCCTCTGGTCGGATGCCTAGGGTTATGTCTTTCCTCCCTTCCCTCAAACATCCCAGATGACTAGAAAGATCGACAACCAAGCTTCAGGAACACTTCTAAGTTCCATTTTGGCCAGGTGACCATAGCTCCCAAGGCATATGTCAGTATGTTAGGTGTGGATTTTACCATTATCTCAGAACCTCATTCACTGAAGAGTCTCCCAAAGGCTGTCCATATCTGAAACTCTCTGCATAGAACCCTAAGTGGCCACATCTTGATGGTTTCTCACAGGATTTGATCAATTTCCTCTTCAAATACAGGAAACACTTCCAACTGGATTTACCATAGCAATTTAATGACCTGATGTTCATGGTCATATTGAAAAATACAACCCTCCTCTACTGGTAACAAAAGACATTTTAACATTTCTTCTACTCAACTTTTCATAAAGATCCGAGAGCTAGTTTTCTCACAGTATAGCAGTGCTGCCTCATGCACACCTCTCCCTCTTTCTGAAGGTTATATCTCTTCAAAGTTCTTTGATCCCATGCACAGTGGAACAATCTAACATTGAGTTGACATTCATGTGCTCTTTGAGTCCATGGGATAAACTTCTTTATACTGCCTTTAAAGTACATCTTTCTTTTGGGCATCACTTCCGCAAAAATGTTTCTGTCAGGCAAACTAACCTTCCTTTTTTTTTCCGGATCAAATGATTCAGAGGCCATCCCCTGATTTCATACCTATGTCCTATGCTCATTCACAAGAGGTAAAGGCAAAACATACATGTTATACAATAGTTGTTCAGCATGAGACCACTACAGTGCCTTTGCTTGTGCCATACTTTATGGGGCTAAGTATGGATGATAGATCTTGCTACTAGACAGTTTGTCCTTAATAGGAAAAATCATTTTATTTCTATTTATTTTATTAATTTATATAGTGCCTATCAATATAGTGCTATTACCTCATACGATTATTTGAAATGTCTGTGTTCACATGACCCATAGTTAAGATTAACAAAAAAATCTATTTGTTTTCCTTTGAGTAATCTGCTATAGTGTTGTTGTGGAAAAAGTCCTAATGTAAAGGTATCTCTCTTCTATCAGCACAGGCAAAAAGTATTACCATTCCATAACTGTGGCTCTTCCTCCGTATAAAGGAGCATGCAACTTCATATTACATTATAGTTAAGGGGTGAGGTAATGTCATGAGTGAGGAAGGCTGAAGCTAAGTGACAACAGAATCATGCTCCCCTTGTATGAACTTGTATGTAGAACTTGGATTGCCACTGGATGGAGCCAATAGTTTCTGCAGTTTATAATTGACACCACATTTTGTTGATGTTTATAATTTCACCACCAAGAGGTCTCGGGGGGAAAAAATAGATGGTTTACGATGAACGAGGGTCTATTCTGTTTAGGTAGAGAGCTTCCAGTCAAAGGATGCAACTCTCATTAGCTTTAATGAGCAGTACCCTAAGTACATCTCCCAGAACATTAATGAATGTATTGACCCATATACACACAGGGGTGGGGTGAATAGGCCCCCTAAAATCTGTACAGGTAAGTATATAAACACATGTGTTTCTAGGCTGGTGATTTAAAAGATTAATGACAATTCTGTGCCTTCATTTTAAGTAGAGACTGAACTTTTGAAGTAGATGAGCAAAAAAGCCTTCCATAAAAGATAATTTCATTTGCCAAAATGAAACTACCATCCAATTTTAATGTTGTAATGAAATGGCTTGAAATATGAATCAGATATCGTAAGGAAAAAGATGCTCCCTGTTCCCATTTTCAGTAGTTAGTTTTATAAACAATTACATCTGAGTAAAGAGCTTTATGATTTTATTTTTATCATTGGCAGGCTGAGCTGTGTAGCTGTCATACTTTGCAGTCTTCCCTCCAGTGACAACCACATTGACAACATGTTATACTCCACATTGATTTTACAGTTAAGGAGCTGATTGTGATATATAGGGATTTTAAGAATTCAGCTGAGAGGCTGACTTTTGCCTTTTATCATTCCATTAAAATTTTATAACCATCTTTTTCATGTCATTTCATCCATGAATTCTGACTTTAGAAAGTGATAGCTACTGCTGTGAGCATAACTTTCCTCATGTTCAGAGCTTTTTATTGTATTAGCAAACTACCCCAATTATAGTTAATGCTCATGTTTTACATAATTGTGGTGACCCTTTCAACCAAGCAGTATCATGCTAGTTGATTTGTATATAGAATTAGATGATTTTGCTCGTCATTTAAAAAGAAGCTACACTGCATGAGTGTTAGGGACCAGGATTTAACGTTTCCTTATCCAGTGGGGCCAATTAAGCATCTCTCAAATGTCTTGTCTGAATTGAGAAAGTTTTAAGTCTCTCTTTTTAAAAGGCCAGCAGGGAATGTATGGGTAGATGAGTTACCTACCGAAAAAAAAAAGTATTTGTTTCAAAAAAAGAAAAAGAAAAATTGAAGATAAGCATCTCTTCCCATACATTATAGCAGATTGTCTTTAAGGAATATGTCTAAACTCTGTGGGGGGTTTGGAGCATAAGTTTATCTAATTATCGCAAATGTTTCACCTATTATGCCAGCAACTTATTCAGTAGAAATAAAAGGCTTATCACAACAGAGAACAAACTACCTGATTGTTATTTTTTCCTCTGCAAAAGCTCACAGTGTGAAAGCTTGTATATGAGGTATAGTTAAACAAAATGCTGGCATACAACTCAGTGGAAAATATGATATCTTTCAACTTTTTAAAAAACTTCAATCCCTCACAAGTGATTTTCAAGATCTTAAATGTCAAAAGGATTTTTTTCCTTCAGGGCAAAATTGTCTTTTTAAGGAATACAAATTTGCTTTACTCTGAAAAATAATAAATTCTAAATAATGGGCCAAACTTTGTTCCAAATGACAAACTGTCTGGATTTGCACAAGTGTAAGTAAGGTCAGAATTTGGTTGATCCTCGGGGCAGATTTTTTTTCTAATTAAGAACGCAAGAGTTCAAATTCATCTTACAGTACACTCATGTAAATCTGGAGTGCTCCATTCAAGTGTGACTAAGCAGAATTTGGCCTGTGATCTGTAATACATTAAATAGAAATTACTTTGTGATGCAACATGTAGTGAAAGGAAAACACTTTCCCCTGTTTTATAAATCTGAAAATGAGACATATGTTTCTAGCCCAGTTCTGCTTTCTTACACAAATTTTGTACCAGTGTAATTCCATTGACTTTAGCGGAGTCACCTTGATTTACATCTATGTATGTGAGAGCAGAATCAGGTCCTCTGGCTGCTTTGGCTACTCTCCAAACGTAAAGAAAGGACTATGCTTTGTGCCAGAATTATTTTGTTTTCTAGGGTTCCTATTCTCATATGTTTGCATTTAAAAATTAACAAGAATGATGTCATTTTAATGCCTGTACATAGCAAAAACATTTTTCTCCATAAAACAGGTTTTTCCTAATGATTGGGATTGCATTTGCGCATCACCGGAAAGTAAATGGCTGTATTACAGATTATTGTATATGGAATTCTGTATATGCTAAACAGTAAAGCAAGTAACAGTCATACATAGTCAGTGCTGAATTTTAAACCTTTTGATATTTGAAACTTACAAAAAACAACCCCACAAAAAGCAAAGCTATTTTAAACAATTATGAAATCGAAGTATATCTTTTTATAAGATTTTTCAATAAAATCTAATGTTCACAGAAAAATCTCATAAATGTCAAAATTGCTGTGGGCAGAATAGAGGGATATAGCATTATCTTGATCTGCTGTAGCAATTTATAGTTTTCAGGATGTGGTTTATAAGAATGCTAAATGTTCTGGAATTACAGCTGTTACTGATCAGTGATTGAGCCAGATTTGTGTTATTGCACCATGTTCTTGCTTGTACCTAGAGAGCAGTAAAGCCTCAATATAATAAAAAGCACCTGCATTTTAAATGAAATTTCAATTGAAAAACTTAACAGCCCTTCAAATTGCAGAATTTAACGCAGCCCAGTAAAGCTTAAATAACACTTTGCCTCCACAGGCTGAGGGTTTTGCATTCAAGGTGACTTGATTGTGTCGCATGGTGAAATTATTTACAATTAAGGAATTTCTCTGGAGGGCTGCAGAGTATTTGCTGTTCCACAACACCTATGCAGGCATATGGTCGGTCTTTTTCAGTATTCATGGAGGCTCCTGAACCTTTATGATAATTGAATCAGTTAGAGTGCTGAGTGGAGCAAGCATAAAACCTGTTAACCTAAAGGTCAGATCTGTGCATTGTTTATTTATCAGTAGGTGAAAGAGCTAAATCGGCAGCTTCTGTCACAGTCACAGTAAAAAATCACCTATAATATTAACAGAGAGTAGATAAATTGCAAAAAATGGATTAGAATTATAAACAGAATGAACTAAAATATTGAACGTATAATGAGAGTTGCCGAAGAGGTTTACTGAGCTGTAAAATATGCAGCTTTGTTATGACTGTTATACGTTGTAATTAGTAGCTGGTGCTCTAGAAAAATATCAGCAAAAGCTAGAACTATGGTTCTAAACTTACATAGTCTTACATTTTCTCTCCAGGATAACAGTATTCAGTGTAATATCACTGAGAGATAGGTTTTGTTGTATTTAATAAGCAACTTGTCATTGAAAAGGGATCCATATACATTCAGCAGAGTCCTTTAAATAGGTGGGCCTACATTCTTAAGGGGAATAGAATATTCAGTTAATCTGAACCTCTTTTGTCCTTTGAGCCTTGTAGTTTCCCTTAAGTAGTTAATAATTGCTAGGTCTGCCTTAGGTTAAAAAAAACAAAACAAAAGAGCCCCAAAATTGTGTCTCCCCCCCCTTTTTTTTTTAATTACAGAGCCTGGTCCTATAGACCCACCACTGGTTTTGAATGTTAAATCTAGGGAAACAGTCATCATCTGGCAGCATCCATCAAAGCCAAATGGCAACATCATTCATTACAACATTTACCAAAATGGGCAACTGCATGCTACAGTGCCAGGAACCCAGTCTAATTGCACCATACATCATTTGCATCCTTATACTGTCTATCAGTTTCAAGTAGAAGGCTGCACTTCTAAAGGATGCACCCTTTCACCCAAGGCTGCAGCTATACAGACTCTCCCAGATGCACCTGAAGATATCCCTGCTCCAAAGCTGTATTCAGACACGCCAACATCTGTGCTTATATCATGGCAACCCCCTGTTCACACAAATGGTTTGGTGGAAAACTTTACAATAGAAAGGAGGGTTAAAGGAACAGAACAAGTGTCCACTCTCATGACTCTGCCTCGTAATCATTCAATGAGCTATGTTGACCAGAGTGCCGCTCTTAGCCCTTGGAAGAAGTTTGAGTACAGAATACTGGTGAGCACCCTTAATGGAGGCACCAACAGCAGCGCTTGGGCAGAAGTTACCACCAGACCATCAAGGCCTGCTGGTGTTCACCCACCTGATGTGGAGGTGTTGGGACCAGATTTGGTTAAGGTAGGTTTAATTTGTTTTGTCTCACAATTTTTCATATTTTCCCTGTAAGAATGTGTATTTGACAGAGACAACTGCTGGCTGAGTTAACAGATTTTATTGATGTCGGGGGTAGATAAATATTAGCATCTGACCTTTGGGTCAAAACTATCTTTGATTTGGCTTCAGTTTTCCTTGAAGTCTGCATCCCCATATTATGTTGACACTTTCATTTTTCTTATACACTTGAAATATTTGGAATATCACAATGGGATATTTAGTTTTCATCCCCTCATCAGACTAAAATAGACCAGAAAATTAATTACAAAAAAAACCCCATCTGAAGACTTCATTAAAATACTAATAAAGTCACAAGTTATAAATATTTAAACTTTTTATAACATTATTAAAGGTCCTTTTTCTAAGGAAAAGGACGTAAAAGGCTAAGGAAGTAAAAATAACGGTATGAGTCCTCTGACTTAGGAAAGAGTAGCCTTACAGGACTAGCTAGGAAGTTTTCAATTATTCACATTGTTCAGTTGGGAATGAGCTCTAGAGGACAGGATAACTACCATTGTTTTGGCTTGCATACAAACTTCATTCAAGGGAAATTAGTGTAACCAAACAAGAGGGATTTTTGTAGCTTAGAAGCCTCTTTGTGTAAATACACACATGCTTCCATGGATTCAGTCTTGTACTAATGCCAAAAGTATTGGTACAGTAGCTTGCTCACTAGAGCACAAAACAAAGGACATTTGCATAAGACTGAAGTTCATCTGTTAGAACTATTATTTTTGTTTAAAATGTATTTTGTTTCAAAAGGTAAATATAAAGTGGAGTTACCCAGGCAGCATAAATAGTTTGAGGATATGAATTTTAAGTGCTAATTTTTTCATTATTCATCCACAATATCAAACTTTGATATGAGTTACCCTCTTTTAAACAATAAAACATGAGCTCTCTAAATTATATTTGAATGTCTATGGAATTACATGTTACCATCCACCTTAATATCAAAAAAGTTCAGCATCTGAATACAGTAGTTATCATAAGAATTAATAACGATTGACCACTAGTAACTGTAACGTATTGCCAGACTGTCTGTTGGGAATTTGAGCAACACACTTTCAGATGATTTCAGAGGCAACTCTGTACTTTTTTTTAGACACATCTTAATGACCAACACAAACCATAACAAACCATCCTTTCATGGATTTGCCAGGAACAGAACCAATAATATGGAGTAAAATACACAGTATAGACAATGGCCCTAGTTCAGCAAGTTATTTAAGCACTTGCCTAATGAACAGTCACATTGACTTTAGTCTTTATAACAGTAAAAGAGGTCATTGCTTGCCTTTGATGCTGTATCCAAGGTCATAAAGTTTTACTCCTTTTACATATGGAATTTCTTTTCCGTTAGATGTTAATATACTCAATCCTAATTTTAAAAAACATTATCAAATTATTCTTGATCCTGTACTTGATTTTTCCTTGGGAGCTAGGATACACATTCATTAGTATTTGGATCTTCCTCTGTTTCAAATCCAAATATCAGGGATCCACCATTCTTAAAAAAACAGTTAGATCAATTCTCTCTTTTGAGACCAAGTTTTATAGTACAATCCTGCATTTCATTCCGTAATAATTCAGTTTCAATATAAGAATACTTTACCAGATTTTGCTGTCTGATGAGACAGTTCAGTTACGTATTTTTACCTTCTTGTTTCCATAGTCTCTCATTAACTTTCTCAGCCTTTTAAGGTTTATTTTGTACAGCCTTCTGTATGAGCTGGACATATTTTGTGCCAATTGCTGCAATAGCAGTCTCAAGCTTTCTTTTTTCTACTTGTGGACCTATTGAATCTTCCATTTCAGTGAAAAGTGCTGAGGTGGGGTTTGTTTACTATTAGATCCCAGTTTTGCTGTTCCCTATCCCTGACTTTAAGTCATTATCTCAAATGTAGTAGGTCTAACTATGAAAAATAATTAATCAAAGGTAAAATTTAATTGAGAAAGATGAAACTTCTTTGTGTATATCTTTTCAAATACATGTGTGTGAAATATCTCTCTTAATCCATCAGGGAGTAATGTAACTATTACACTATACCAACAATGTGGTGAATTCTTCTGAACCTGGTCGTCCTTAAATTAAATTAAATTAAATTCTGTTGAATTTAGGCAAGTGGAATAGTTAAGATAAAACAACAAAAGTTTTCCACATACAACAGGACGGAGTAATTCAAAATCTGCTAATTCATACTGAGTGTATTTCTTAGTTGAAACATTACCTTTCTTCTGCTCTCCAAGAGTACAGTCAAACCTCTTAAGGACAGAAAGGATTTATCACAATATTGCCAAAAGAAATGAAGCAAAATGGTATAATTAGATACTTGAAGAGCATACTGCAGTAAATAATTCAAGAGAGATTGGACACAGCTAATGTTGCTTACACAAAGAACAGTAGATTCATTACTAGCCAGCTATCTAATTTAAGGCCAAATCCTGCAACAATTGAAATAAAAGACTACATTTAATAGCTACTCATTTCTGCTAGCATTTAGCATTTTAACACATTTCTGTAATTGGTTAGAGGTGTACTGAATCTATACAGTTTATAAGCATTCAGTTGTCAAAAGTCAAACGTCCAAAGTTACCATGGGATTGCTGTCTGAGATACCCAAGGACTTCTTGCTCTTTGCTCCCCTTTAGAGAAGCAAATTGCTTGAATGTGCGTGGGCAGGAGGAGGCAGAGATGTAGTTCTGTCCTTTCCCACCCCAGTGGGGCCAGCACACCAGAAGCAGCTCTGCCTGTTAAATTCTATAGAACTTTCATGTAAGAGTGGTGAGGTTCTGAAGCCTCTCCATGGCCATTACTGCAGCACTGAGGCCACATCATTTCTATGTGGAGGGAGAAGGAAGAGGAAAAACATAAGAGTAGCTGATCCTCTAGCTTCCCCTTTCTGCACCTGCACTTTGGCATGAAGTTGACCTCTGTCCCCCTTAGATATCCTCAAACCACTTTCACTGCCAGGTGCATAGGCATGGAGGTTGCTTCAGGACTTGTCCCTGAGTGATTGAAATTTATTCTGAAAAGAGGTAGGATGAATCTGGCTCAGATGACTTTATATTGGTAAATTATTTAAATTTACCAATATAATTGACTTTAAATTATTGTTAGTCTCAGTGAGGTGGCTCAGTAAACTGAGTCAAAACCTTCATGAATACAGGACCTGCTTAGCGCTCAAAACATGTTTGTGCTGTACAAGACTTGTCTTATTAAATGCCTACAGTGGCAACTCTTACGTGAAGAGTGAAAAATAAACAATCTCTTCAGGAGTGAACCAGCGTGAGACTTTAATTACCTCTTGCCCTAGAGAGAGCTGTCCTTCCAGGATAGAGCTGAAGGTATTGTGGAAGGGCACTCTGGGAAAGGTTATATTGAGAGGCTCTTTCACCAACCAGGGATGTGAATCAATAGTGGCTTTCAGTTGTCAGTGCAACCAATCCCTAAACCATGAGCGCAAATATTTACTTAAACTGGAAAAAAAGAGAATTTATTATGAAGAGAAACATATTTCCATTCCTTTATTTAGTCATAAAATCAATATAAATGATTTTGTGATGTGAAGAATTCAAAGCGCTGTAGCAAGAGTACTCATTGGAATATACAGCTTATTTTCTCAGACGTAAGCCCTCACTCTACCAGGAGGAAAAATGTCAGCACAGCATCCACTGTCTCAGCATAAAGGCTTCTGATGCTGTATGTGGTCTTTTTTATATTAATTTTAATCAGAACAGCCTGATGTCTCCAAATACCATTCAGCTTGCTTTCATTTCTGCAGAAAAAAGTGTAACGTTGCTGATAATTTTTAAACCACCAATTTCTGTGACACCTGAATGATATTCTTTAATATCTGCTGAATTGATAATGTTCATGGCAGCAGAGTATACTGAGCAATAAACTGCTTTTGTGGCTGATTAAATACCAAAGTGACGTGGAGATATGCAGCAACTGCAAGAGTCGTTTATTTAGTGTATTCCAATGCCGTGAACATTATTCCTGTTACACAAGATTTGCTATACCCTGATTTACAGAAGTAGAAAAGAAATTGGTTATTTTCTTGAGATGGTTGCAAGTGCTGCATGCCTCATTCTCACACTTCACGCTGGTATGACATTGGAGAGAGTATCTAGGTTGATCAACTTGAGAAGAGGCTGGTTTACACACTGAATAATTGTTTATGGGAGTACTCAGTGTAGATAAAGAATTAAGAGACTGGATACATTGAACTAAATTCACCGTTTTTGTTAAATGATGTTTTCTTGCGTTAGACTTCACCCATCTAACTTGCAGTAGGCAGATGCTATTTCTACTACTGCCCTAACTGGGGTTTACAACTGGGGTGGATAGCTTTAATCCCCACTAGAAGATTCACAGGACACTTGCAAATAGAGGCCTCTGGGACAATGTACTGCATAAGTAGATGCCTGGGTACCCTGAAAGTACTCCCCTAAATGCCACTTGCAGGTCTGCTGACAGAGAAGTTGCAACCATTTTCCATCGCTATAGCCGCCATCTTGGAGAGCTTTCTGGTTCAGTCTAAAAGGTGGCCTGGACCTTGTACTTTGCCTGGTCCATTATGTCAAAGGGAAGGAATAATGCTACATTTTTCTGGGCTGAGATAGGGTAAAATTCTTGTCTTGCAGCATAGTTGACAATATAGCCTTGAAATATTTTTGTCATCAGGATGGCCCTTCAAGGTAAAATCCCTATATAGATATAGATAGATAGATATGTATTTCCTTACATTCAAATTAGATCTCAGATGCCAAATGCAGAACGAGGAGAACAATAAACTATTCTGATGTCATCTATCATCTTTTTTTCTCTATTCTGTGTATAGTAACTGCTAAAAAATACATTTCCTCCTTTGGTAGTGATGGCCCTCTAGCATCTGACAGTGGTTCATTTTGCCCCCCTTCCCCTTGCAGAGCTTACCCCAAGTATTTCCCTGTAGCTGTTCTGAAGGAAGGAAGGAAGGGTGTAATCTTTCTTAATTCATTTTATAGTTCTTGTTCATTATTATCCTCAGAGTTCTGTCTCCTCTGTCTCAGCCCCACTGCCACACTGTAAGAGCTGCAACTAAGAAGGCTGATGCCCTCCAATTGAGACTGAACAGTGAGCACACTGGGCCTGCCATTTATGAAGCAATCTCCATTTTTCCCTTGCAGCAAGATGACCCTTCTTTACTACATAGTGTTCCTTACACGTTTTTTAAGTGGTCACTTTCTCAAGGCTGACTACTAAGTTGCATGCATACAATTAAACAAAAAGAGAAACAATCATCATAATTGTTACCCCAACTCCACTCTTCGCTTAGACATGAGAAGCAGGAAATTTAGTGGCCAGGACTCTTAACCTACTGTTATTCTACAAACAGGATCTCAATTAAATCAAATGGTTGCTATTCAGAAATACAGTTAGACCAGTTACAGAGTTGATCCAGTTACAGCTGGCCAAGATAAATGAAAGAAAAGATATTTTCCATGTCCGCATATCATGGAGTTACAATTGCATTATGGGGCATTATGTGCCCGCTCAGTCTGGTGCCTGGCTCTGAGACCCCCACCGTCCCTTGCTGGGGTCATTGCTGTAAAGGGCCAAGAGAGATCCATTGAAGGGGATTACAGGAAGGAAGCAGGCTCCTGTGGCTGGCCATGGAGCAGTGGAAAAGAGACCTAAGGGGAGAGTCTTCTGGGTCCCTTCAGCATGCTTTGGGATAACTTTGTTAGTGCTACTTTGTGAGTTTTGTGTTTTGAAGAATAAAACTGTGCCCTGAAGAAAGGGTATGAACATTTTGGGGCATGGCATCCTTGCTAGGCAGTGGAGACAGGCCAGCAGCCTACACTCCAGATTCTCACAGGAGTAAGATCAGAAAAATTCCAAATGCAATTATCTGAAAATATTAAAGTTACATAGCACCAATATCTTGCACTGCAGTGATTCTCCAGTGTTTTACTTCTCGGATCATTTTGTGCTAGATAAAACCTCTCATGGCTCTACCCTCTGTCCCTCTTAAGACCCTAGTCTACCACTGCTTCATTTTCAAATTGCTTCATCCTGCAGACTGCTGCAAAGGTCTCCACAGAGCACCACTGGGCTAAGGAGAGTGTTAGACACCTGGTTTCTACCCTTGTGTGTTACTGGGTTAAAAGGAAATGCAACAAGAAGACCTACAGACTTCATCTTGGAAAAAAACAAACCTACGGCTCTTTTCCAGTTTTACACAGGTGTGCCCTGTGCTTTGGGGAAACTGTTCAAGAGCAATCAATCCTTGTGTGAAGATTGCCTTGTAATGTTGCTACAGTCAGTGAGACCTTGGTTTATTTGCCATATAAGTGCTGCTTGAGCAAGTTGAGCTACTGTAACACCCCTAGGAGCAGCCTTAGCCTGCACACCTGAGGTTTTTCTGCATTTCAGGGTTGTGATTTCCTGCACAGCTTGCTCATTTGGGGCATGCCATGCAGTGGAGTGACTTGGAGAAAACTAATGAGGACCTCATCAGCATATCCCCCTGCATTGAACTATATCAATGAAAAAGTATCAAGTTCTGCAATAGTTACATAGGCTTATTCAGAAATGTTATTTTCATTTACCCAGTATTAAGTGCAAGAACTTCTCAAACCATTTCTACTAGCAACTGATCATTGCAGGCTTGATCTTGCTGCCCTCTTGTATTTGTAACTCTGATTGAAGTGGATGAGAATTGTGCATGCATAAGAATTGCAGGAAATACATGAAAATGTGACAATCAAAGGGTTGGGTTTTTGAAAAAAAAGTACGGCTGTATCTCTCTACATCTAGAAGTATAATGGATTTTATTGGAATAGGTTTATGGACTGGCTGATTAGCCCCTCTGAACTGAATACATCTTGTCCATCACAGCCATTCATTTCTCTCTTTAATCATATTATTGCAAGTGGAATAGTAGAGCTGGATCATTGAACCCGAGCAATAGAGTAATTTCAAACAAATAAGAACTTCAGTGTATTGTTCTGTCTTTGCAACTCTTTCTAATTACCAGAAAGATATGCAGGTTACTGAATGTACTGTAGTCTCACTCTTGGCCTCTATCAGGAATCAGGACCTATTCCAACTCCTGACACAATCCCAGCTTAGTTTTCTTTTAAATCAGGCAACATCTACAGTGAAATAGACTTCCTGGCCATATTTGTTTTGCAGAGGTAACATAATCCAGTGGCTAGAACACAGGACCTGAAGTTGGGAGGGCTGTGTTCTATTTGCCTATGTCTTACTATGTGATATTGGGTAAAACACTCAATCTCTTTCTTATTTGGTGATTCATCTATAAAATAGGGATAATAACTTACCTTTTTAATGTACTTTGGGGCTTACAGTGTAAAGCTCTCAATAGTATATTTGTTATGGTCACGCTCATCAATGAGAATGAGACTAGTGTAAAGCAAAAAATGTGATTGAGTACTTCTTTTGAAACTATTTTCAGAATTAAATTGAAATGTTCGGACTGCTGTCAAAAAGAAAAGCTTTCTGAGGTTATAACTGTTTAATGGGGAGAAAATGGCTAATTTCAGTCTCTTTAAATTTTGTGGTGGAGAAAATAAAGTTCTTTGATCTTTAAATGACAGCTTCCAGTGTCATTACATTGAAACAGTTAATCTTTCCCAGTAGTTACTTTGTTCTGGCTTCCTTATTTGCACCCTCTTTCATGGCCTCAATGCTGAGCTTCAGATCAATGAACAAACTACTACTGTTTCCAACACAGACTGTCTAGTGAGTCCTTCTGGTTTCACGCACTGCCAAATTCTGACCTCAAGTCTGGCAGATTCAGGATAAAGAGGAGAGAAGGTCCAGTTGTGTCACAATGAATTTAAACCAGGCTGGCTCTGCCATCTTTATTTACATTGCATAGGCCAATCAGTCACTTGACTTTGTCCATGACTTGTCATGGAAGTGTTTAAGCTACCACTTTTTATGAGAGGAAAGTTTGCCTGATGTGGCATTGGATTGTATATCCTGTTCCATCCTTCTTTCCAGGTGACATCTGAAGTTCAAGGCAGGTCAGCTCCCCGATACATATGAGCATCATCTCAAGTTTAAATCACCGCTTTCTATTCCATCTTGATTTTAGATAGATCAACAACCCTAGCAATAAATAAAACACTGAGTCCACCAAGTTCAGAGGGAACCAGGCCAAATGAGACCCAGACTCTACTTTGTTTTTCATGCTGCTGAGTACTAACATCATTGTGCCTGGTTTGCAATGTTTCATTCTCTTTGCAGTTTGCATTACAAGATAAAATACCTACTGTAATTTAGGCAGAGACAGTATTGTATAGCCCCCATTACAGCATCAATGCACAACACACAATACAGAATAATATTTGAAAGTCCTTTCAAGTTTCAATATATAGAACACTGTCAGCGTGAGATTCAGATGTTGAAGTGTCGGAGGAACAGCAGTGGTACTGCATGTGCTGATAACCTCCCATCTCCCTAGATGGTGTTACATAGCACTATACATGTTTTATTTAAAGAATTTTATTGTGTGCTGCTAAAGAACTTAAATATCCAATGTTTAACAGTGACACACTAGCAGGAGCTTCGCCTGCACCAGAACCAGTCTCCTGGTAACCCATTGAGCGCAGCTGGTCCTGATAAAAGCTGTCTGATTGATTGCACCATCTGATTGGCTGAAAGAGTTAGCAGGCTGATACTCAGGGTCAATAGCAGTCTAGTGGCTGCTCAGTGCCTGCAGCTGCTCTTGGTCCTATCCATAGCTCCCACCCCAGCCTGTTCCTGCTCCAGCCCCCAGCTTCTTCCTGACCTCTGACTCCCTAGCTCAGACCCTCAGCTCCACCTTCTGACTGCAGCTCCAGTAAACCCTTCAGCTTAGGCTTTGGTTTCTGACTCCCAACTCCAATCCTCTACTAGGCCTTCTGACTGAGACTCCGGGTAACCCTTCAGCTTAGCTTTGGTCCCTGTCTCCCAGATACAACCTTTGACTTTACTCCAGGACCCACCTCATCTGGATTCAGCTTTAATTTATAAGCCAGACTGCCCACGACTTGGTCATTGACTCATAAATCATCTCAGGAAATAAAGCAAAATCAGTACAAGTTGAACATTTTGAGGCAACTTTGAGGGTAATCCTCAAAATGTCCCCAAACATATCACATACAGTACTTCTGTTAGAAGTTCTCTTCCATTAAACAACCCATACTAGTCAGTCCTTTGAGAGCTCACTTAAGACAGTTAAGGTTTAACTGTGCGGACTTACTCAGTCCTTATTTAGTCAGAACTCAAAGTGAAATCCAAACTTCAGGACTGGGCCCTATATTAGTTACAAAATATAACTATGGCTGTGGAAACATGATTTCCCATAGTGGGTCAGACCAATGGGCCATTGAGTCTCGTATGCTGCCTCCTTCAGTAAGTGAGTAAATAAGAGTCTCCCGTGGAAAGTAGCCCCCTCCTCCCCTTCTCACAAATGCACAATGCATTGGGTCAGCTGTGCTGTTTTGTTCAGGCACAAGGTAGTGGGAAGAACTGTTCCTTCTTGGATGTGGGAAATTACAACACAAAATACACTAGCTTGGCTGTTTTCTACCTAAATTTTAAAATGAAACCTTCAAGCTTTATATTATCCATGTTCCTATACTTTTTAAACAAAGGGAGAAAGTACATCAGCTCCTCCAAAAAGAGATTTTGCTCTTTTGCATAAAGGAGGGTGATAGTAATATATCTTTCTAATAGATGAACTATGAAAGATGCAAAATCTTCTACCTTCTGCTACCTGCTAGCATTGTTTTCCTTGTGATGTTGTCTTCATTTCTTAATCATATGTAAGGAATGACAGAAATCTGCTGCTACTCTGAAACCAGAAATCTGAATAGCACACTTGAAACCTAGCCAGAGTAAAACATTTTCTTTGTTGACATGGGTAAGCTTGTTTGTGTTCTCATAAATCAAGACTGCCCTGTTTATAATTCTGTGTTTAATAATATTCCAGATTTTGTTATCAAAGATCTTCAGTTTTCTTCAAAATTCTGCTGCCAAGATCCTTGCAAGTATCAAGGCTCAAGAGCTCCTCCTGTTCTTAAGATCCAACATTAGTTACTCCCGGGTGGTATTCCAGATCCTTTAAAAAAACACACTCTGAATCCAGCTCCTTTGTACTTGGGGCATGTGTTAGTATGTGGAGTCACCATTTTAGAGGGACTCAGTTTTGAGACTGGAGAAAATTAGGGAGCAGGTTGCTTAATTGATCAGCACCTCAACTAAAATATTTTCATGTTACTGTATTATAAATCAACATTATTTTGTTTTTTTATTTTGTAACACATACAGCTTGGCTGTTTTCCATTCATATTTTCTAAGACTCAGGACTTAGCTTTGCCTGGTATGGGTGAAGGAAAGGAAAAGGAGGCACTAAGTCACTTTTCTGCCTCTCCCTATTCTGGGGCTTCATTGGGTTGAATTGGCTTCTGGCACAAGCTAGAACAGTCAGAGCTAGTGTAATTTACACCTTGAGGGTCACTGCATAGAAGGAGATGATAATGCTGATCCAGCCAGGCCAACTTCATCCCACTGGTAGAATCCTAACAGGGGAATCTACAGTTTCCTCTTGAGGGCAGCTTTAAGTCCACTTTGTACTGTTGCAGTGGCACAAAGAGGATTTAATCTGGACCTAGGGCCCATTGTATGTATTATCCCTATCTGGTTGACACACGTCTGTGAACTCACAGCACGATCTAGCTCCCATTGGAGTCAGCTAGTTCAATGGGAATTGGATCAGACCTGCAGAGTGGATATGGACAAGCCTATATCAAGGTACTAATTAATCAGGCGAACATAAAAATTATTCACACTGAAAGTTGAGTAAGACTGCAAGAAAAATAGGGTTTTGATTTTGTTTCATTTAAATTTGTTGTCTTGTAAAGACAGATTTATACATAAAGCAATAGATGCAATATGCAAAGCAACAGATACATATAGTTACAATACATAATATTGTAACTTATTACTGAAAAATAAAAACATGTTAATGGTGGATGTTTTTAGCCTGCCCTGATAGGTAAAACTATGAGCTTTTACTGATAACAACATATAATAGCAGAATATGGTATACATGTAAACCACCCAGTACATTACAATACAAGAGTGTATGTGTGTGTATATATATAATATATATATATATATATAAGACCGCATTACGGCAGTATTTGAGCATCTTGCAGTCTTCCCTATATTTATCCACAAAAATCCTATGAGGTAGGGAAGTCTTATCCCCATTTGACAGATGGGAGCTGATTTAAGATACAGAGAGATTAAAGAGTAGATTTTTAAAAGCAAAAATGGCATATAAATATCTACTGTACATTTGACATTTAATGGACAGTATGTGCCTATCTGCTATTCATGCCTTTGAAAATCTACCCCAAGTGGCTTGCCAATAGTCGCATGTGAAGTCTGCGGCCAAACTGGGAACTGAACCCAAGTCTCTTTGAGTCCCAGATTTGTTGTCCAGAGACTGGACTATCTTTTCTCTCTAATCAAAGAAAGAACATCTTATTGTCACAGTTGCGCCCATTTTAATTATGTTATTTCTATGTTGCAATTGCCAGTAGTTCGGATTCTAAGAACACCTTTATTTTCTCAGGTCTCTTGGAAACCACCTCTCATATTGAATGGAGAAATGCTTAGCTATGAGATCCGAATGCCTGACCCTCGAATTACCGTCACCAGCAACATTTCATCAATGCAAAACCACATGGTGACCAACCTGATCCCTTTCACAAACTACTCAGTCACTATACTAGCTTGTTCTGGAGGCAACGGTTTCCTGGGAGGCTGCACAGAGAGTTTACCTACACATGTGACTACCCATCCAACAGTTCCTCAGGGCATTAGCCCCTTGTCTGTGACTCCAATAAGTGAATCATTTATTGCTATTTCCTGGCAACTGCCCTCTAGGCCCAATGGACCACACTTGAGGTAAGGAATAGCAATATGTAACTTAAGGGTGGGTGACATGGGGTTTGTAGCTTTGCAGGACTTCTGGAAATGTGCACACCCAGGAAATAGAATTCCATGCCTCTGGTGATCCATGGGGTAAAGATCACTTCAGCATTTAATTCACAAATGAGACTAGAGGCTGTCCTCAGCTTACCTAGATCCAGCCCAGAGAGCACAGCATGAGAATTGCCAGCTTCGTGGCATGATCTCCCATTTTTTCAGACCCGGTGGAAGCCCCACCCTGAGGTTCAAGCTCCATAGTGTGGCTGCAGGGCCAGCAGAATTTTCATATATTCTCCTGCACTAAACCAGCAGGACAAACCATTTTGACTTATTGCTGTCTGAGTCAGCATTAATTTGTACAGGTTCTGCTCTGCACTGTGGAAATCCAGTTGAAACATCACAGTAAAGAGGGGAACGCATTGTAGCTGTCAGAGTAGTGTCATCCAAGAGGCTAGAATGAAACAGCAAGAGGGCACGATACAATTCAAAGCCCTGAACTGCCCATGCCTCCTAGGATCCATGCAGATCTCAGGGGAGTCATAGGTTTTGTGGGCTGAAACAGCTGCCAGTGTTTGGTGGTGGTTTGTGGGAACAGACCACCACTTGGGGAAGAATTAGGAGAAAACTCTCTGAGTATAAACTCAGGGAGCCCCCAGTAACCTGTGCAGGTTATTCCTACACAGGGGAAGATGGGGCTGTTTATAATTTGGTGAGGTGAAATGTTCTTCAAAATTGAAGATTACTTTATTTTGTGTTTCGTTCATTGTGGTGTATATGATAAATAGATTGTGGATGAGTGGGGAGAAAAGAAGCAGCAAGATTCCTGGGAGATTCAGGGCAGGGGCAAGACAGAAGTGGGTTGATCAGAGGAAGGCAGGCAGGTCTGTTCCTTGGAAGATGTAGAAGAACCCCCTTTTGTGTGATCTTGTCCTGGGAGCCAGACAGGAGTACATGCAGTGTTGGATATTGACTTAATTCTGTGCTTTGCCATTTATAAAATAAATGAAATTGACATCCTTCGTTCACGTGGCATAGGGCATCACACAAACTTATCCATGCATTGAGGTATTCAATATTTTACTTTACACCTAGCACACTTTTACAGGCACGTATTATTACACCGCAGCATCCTCCACAGCTTCCTTCCTGTCTTTCTTAATGCTTAATTAGAATACACTACACTAAAATGGTCATACCATTAAAAATTCTGATTCTTTCTTTCAAATGAAAGCAGTATGAAATATTTCATTATCCATTTTCAAAGTATATTAAGTAATTGAATGTTTTAAACCTGGAAATATTAAAAAGTTTATCTGCGAAACTTTACAGCTGTAAAAACAAAATAATGTGTGGCTTTTAAAAAAACAACAAACAATCCCCCTCCCCCTGATTTTTGTGTAATAACATTAGTTGAGATAATCCCAGTGTTCTGCTTGTCTTTTGTGTTAGATATGAGCTCCTGAGACGTAAAATCCGGCAACCACTTGCATCAAATCCCCCTGAAGATTTAAATCTGTGGCACAATATTTACTCAGGAACTCAGTGGTTTTATGAAGATAAGGGTCTTAGCAGGTGAGATTACAAAAACTATAAAAAAAAACAAATGCTGGCATTTTCTATAGTGCATGTTCAATAGTTCAAAGTGTTCCTTGTGTCTTTATGTTGTGAACATATTAATTGTGTAATGAAACGTTTTCTGTCATCTCAGCATTAACGATTCTGACATGCATGGGTTTATTTTTATTTTGTAGCTCTTGAATCTTGCACATAGTATCTTGCTGTAAACATTCAAGTAAAATTGACTATATGAAGTGACTTTTGAACTTTGATCTGTTCATACAGTCAAACCATTTACATTCACTGTAAATCATGGTGTTGGCACATCACGCACAAGTTGAGTGAATGGCTGAGAAGTTCTAATTCGGATGGATTAAAGCTTGGTGTCAGAGCATTATTTTTCAATCAGTTTTTTAAATTGCCAGCATTGATTATTGTCTCAATATTTCCAAACTCAGCAACAGATATTTAAAATATTCCTAGCTCTAACTTAATTACAGCTTTGTGGTTTACCTCAGTAGTCTATACTTATGTCACAGATCCGTGCGATCTGGTCTCCCCCAACCTGTGTAACCAGTCCCTTGGGGGTGACCCTTTTAGTGTGCCAGCCCCCGACTGTCTATACAGTTCTGCTGGGGCAGGACCGCAGCCTCTACAACTCTGAAATTGTTTTTAGGTGGCAGAGATAATTGTTTCTCTCCATGACTCCTTTCAGGAAATCCAGCCAAGCCAGAGCCCTGTGGGAGGTTTGTGTTGTACCCTTCCAGTGTGCAATGCCTGTAGTAAATATTTGCAGCAACACAAGACAGCTTTTTTCCAAACAAGATAATTTATTAATCACTTGGAATACAGAATCTTAAATCATTAGATTAGCCTAGAGAAGCAAAGATTAAGACAGAGACATCCAGCGAAACTGATGTAAAATCCATCTTGGCTCTCTCTCTGGGTAGGTCTACACATGCAGTGGTGTGTACAGTTCAGACATCACATGCCCAGCTAGAATGGGTATGAATAGCTGTGTATAGGGTGAGGCACTTCTTAGAGGAGTAGTGCCTAAACTCTAGGGTATATGCCCTACACAGCTCTCAATGCACCCAAGCAGTGCCTCTGCCATCTACATGGTGATTTTTAGCAGTGTAATGTCCCAGTGCATTGAAACACTTCGGCAGTAGGGCAAGGCAGTGGGGAGCTATGCACTGTGCACCGCAGTGAGTGTGAACTCAACCTGACTTTCAGTGCAGCATGTAGTTATGTGTACCCTACATCCCTCAGCAAGTGTAAACGTAGTAATGTTACTAAAATCAAGTATTAGAGTATCCTATCTTTTTCTGATTATACAGGTTTTAATTGTTTTCTTGTTTTTATAATACAAATAACAGATTACAAAATTCTACATGTGTATATATATATATTGACATACCTTTGAACAGCAGAAGAAACTATGGTGTGATAGTTATTTCCTCTATTAAGTATACATTTGGCTTCTGACAATACCTCATGCATATGCTGAAATGTCAGAGTACAGTTCTGGAGGAAATTATAAACTGGGTTTGCAATCTTAGTCGCTAACCCTTGACCCAGACCTTCAAAGGTATTTAGGTGTCTAACTCCCACTGATTTCTTTGTTACATTTTGGGGTATTACAGAAGGACAGCAGCTGAATGAATAATAGCTGTCACAAGCGAGATTCTGGAATTTGACATCGAATTTCGGAAAAGAGGGTGAAAAAAGCCTCATTGGATTAAATTTGGATCCAAACTTTGGCAATTTGCCATTGCTATAATTAAGTCCTGAATTGAGTAATAATGTCACATCATCACAGAAATAATAAATATAAAGGAATGAAATATAATATTCTGTATTTGTTAGCATGTTAGTGTTAGTCAAGTATTTCTATCAAACACACAACTATTCTATTATAGATTTTGTATATGCTGAAATAATGCAACAAGGTAGCTTTTGAGAAGGAGCAAGCTTTGTTTGAGGAAGGACAATGCTAAATGTTTTGTATGTCTGTGATAAAATACATATTTTCTTCTTTTGTAATTATTATTTAAAAAATGTTTTAGGTACACGACATACGAGTATAAACTCATAGTACACAATGAGGTAGGATATACATCAAGTGAGGAAGTGATTGCTACTACGTTAGCAGGATTTCCAGAGAAGGGGAGTAGCCTCACTGTGCGAACTCTTAACCATACGGCTATAGAAGTGGAATGGTCAAAACCAAGTAAGTGTACTTAGTATTTATTACATTAATTAAATATTAACCTGTCATCAGTTACCCTGATCTGCATTGCACTTTCAGGAAACAAAATCCTTATCTTGATTAGCTATTGCATTCACTGTCTCTGAAGGGGCCATAAAGAAAGTGGAAAGAACATGAAAATTTTGCTGTTTTTTTTCTTGGTCACATTTCTTTTTACTATACATTATTTTAATGAGGGGTGGGGAAAAAGAGAGAATTTAAGCTTGTGGAGGTTCTTTTAAATCTATGAAGAAAGAGTACACAATGTTCTGTTATCTTTGTGCATATTTTCATCCCTTTGTATGAAGATTTACACATTCCTTCAGGATGAGTGAAAATCTGTCTGTCTACTTATTCACTTATGCCTCTTAACATGAAGACCTACTATTACAGTAGTGGTAAACTTCATGACTTTCATGCAAATGATTTTGTAAGGACTGACTGGTGATGCTTAATGAATATAAGCTCTTTGTTTTATAATTGCATGCCTGAAGTAAGCATGCTTATAAAACCTGACAAACCTAATAGATCTGAAGCAGCTCACTGAAGTTTCATTACCTTAGTAATCTGAACTTCTAACCTTTTACATGTAGGTAATGCAATCTGGTTTTATTTTCATTCATACTTAAAAAATTTCCCAGATATCTGTTTGTGAATGCAAAGGTTAAACATCAGGTGAGGGTCGTTAATAGAAAGCCTTGTTTCACTATCATCCTATTTCATTGCTAAATATGTTACACTATGCAGATTAACTATTCTGTCTCCCTATAATGTTCCTTATTTTTGTAATATTCGTTTTTAAATCATTCTCTTGGTTTGTCAGTACCGAGGAAGACGTGAAGATAACTTGCCCTGAACTCCTTCTATTAGAGGGAAAATATATTGAGAATGACTGGCTTTTAGGGACTTAGGGCCTAATCCTGCATCACTGAAATCAATGAAAATGGAAGCAGGAGCAGGCCCTTAATTATGAACTTCTGCCACAGATACAGTATGTAATCTGAAAACATCTTTGCCTTCAACTTTTGATGATGTCATCATTTTCATCTCAGCAGGCTAGGTTGTGTTCACCTGGAAGAGCTATTGATATTTTGCCACCATCCTTCATTACAATGCAGTGTAACATAAAGTGGCATGTTCCATTTAAAGCAATATATATCAGGGCTGGTCAAAATGTTTCCGTCAAACTTTGTCAGCTGTGGAAATAGAGTGTGGTGGCTGATCTGATCTGAAGTTGCATTGTTTACCATTGATAAGATAATTGCTCCCCCCACGTCACTAAGTGAGAGAAGGTATCAGGAAGTTCACCGGAGGTACATGGAATCCCCAGTTTCATAGCTGACCCTGTACAATGAATGTTCCTCTATCTTGCAGCTAGTAATATTGTACTCAGTTTGGAAGGATAGACCTGTCTCCCTAACATCAGAGAAACATGTTAGTATTGGGGGCAAGTCACAATTCAGAGAGAAATATGACCTATAAATGCATTTGTAGGAAAACAACTTTATTGCACATATGTACCCAACATAAGAACAACCATATTGGATCAGACCAAAGGTCCATCTAGCCCAGTATCCTGTCTTCCGATAGTGGCCGATTGCCAGGTGGTCCAGAGGGAATGAACAGAACAGATAATCATCAAATGATCCATTCTCTGTCGCTCATTCCCAGCTTCTGGCAAACAGAGGCTAGGGACACCATCCCTGCCCATCCTGGCTAATAGCCATTGATGGACCTGTCTGCCTGAACTTATCTAGTTCTTTTTTGAACCCTGTTATAGTCTTGGCCTTCACAACATACTCTGGCAAAGAGTTCCACAGATTGACTGCTGCTACATTAATGGTCTAAATTCTAAAGGCCAGATTCTCATTTATACTAAAGCCCCTTTCCACCTCTCTAGCAATGTAAAGGAGCCTTAAAATGGACATAAATTACATTCACACCCAGAAATTACATTCACACTGAGCACTGCCAGAGCGATGTGAAAGGGATTTGGGTAAATAAGATTTAAGCCCTGTATCTTAAATTAGTACCGCAGAAGAGCCTAATTCTGCTCCCCTCACTCACCCTCTCTGTGAGGCTAGCCATAAAGCCTATGTACCACTTGAGTAGCAAATTTCACCTATTAATTAGTACCTTACTCCACAGGGAGTCCTGTTAATTTTGATGGGGCTACTCGCAGAGAAATATACTAGTCTGGTAAAGATGCAAAATCAAGCGATGAAGGTTTGGGGAAAGTATGGAAGTACATTATTTCTATTTATATGGGGGGAATTTCTGAAGAATACTATAGTGTTTTTAAGACGGAGAGATATCAAGGAACATTGTTTAGTCAGCAAAACAAATTCTATTGATAAGAAAGTATATTTTCAATTTAATAACAAAAAGAAAAAGAGTACTTGTGGCACCTTAGAGACTAACAAATTTATTTGAGCATAAGTTTTTGTGAGCTACAGCTCACTTCATTGGATGCATTCAGTGGAAAATACAGTGGGGAGATTTATATACACAGAGAAAATGAAACAATGGGTATTACCATACACACTGTAACCAGAGTGATCACTTAAGGTGAGCTATTACCAGCAGGAGAGTGGGGGGGAGGGGACCTTTTGTAGTGATAGTCAAGGTGGGCCATTTCCAGCAGTTGACAAGAATGTCTGAGGAACAGTGGGGGAATAAACATGGGGAAATAGTTTTACTTTGTGTAATGACCCATCCACTCCCAGTCTCTATTCAAGCCTAAGTTAATTGTATCCAGTTTGCAAATTAATTCCAATTCATCAGTCTCTCATTGGAGTCTGTTTTTGAAGTTTTTTTGTTGAAGTATTGCCACTTTTAGGTCTGTAATCGGGTGACCAGAGAGATTGAAGTGTTCTCCAACTGGTTTTTGAATGTTATAATTCTTGACGTCTGATTTGTGTCCATTTATACTTTTACGTAGAGACTGTCCAGTTCGACCAATGTACATGGCAGAGGGGCATTACTGGCACATGGTGGCATATATCACATTGGTAGATGCGCAGGTGAACGAGCCTCTGATGGTGTGGCTGATGTGATTAGGCAAATCTACTGAATATGTCCTCTTTAATCTCTCAAAATATTTTTATTCGTTTATTGATGTTTCTTTCTTTCCCAGCACTGAAAGATTTGCAAGGAGATGTTGAATATTACATCCTCTTCTGGAACTCCCCTACGTATAACAATTCTCTGAGCATCCAGGCCAATGTAAACTATGCTGTCATTGGCGACTTGCATCCCAACACAGAGTATCAGGTTTTTGTTCAAGTTTTCAATGGTGTCCACAGTATCAACAGTGAAGTGGTGCACGTGAATACTTCAGATGGAGGTTGGTTCATCCTGATCGCAGCTTGGCTTAAAATCTGAGAATGAAATTGATTGATTTTTGTTAGGGTTGAGATCAGTCATCCTTTCATTATAAAAATTTCCGGTATAAAAGGAAAAAGGGCTAAAACACTAAAATGCTTAAGTGCTAGTTGTCATCAAGTGGCAGATCAATAAAATATCCCACTGAGACAGAAGCACAAAGCTCTAATAGCGGATATTAACCCAGTTTGTTCTCATCTTCCTTTGTGTACTATGATCTATGTACACTACATTTGGAATAGAGTTCATGTCAATAAATAGTGAAATTTAAAAACAATCAATGGTTTTTAAAAAGATTTGCTCTGTGAAGCGGCGTGCTTTTGACATGACAGTCAAATGCAGGACCTTTCCTGAGTCACCAGAAATGTTAAGGTGCAAGTTCAGCCTCTGAGAAAATTTCCTTATGAGTCATTTCCAAGCCAGTTGGCTGGCGGGGGAGAGAAAAAAATACTTGTGAATCTGAAATGTGTTTGGAATGGTCTTTCTAATCTTTTTGGCTTTATAAAGTCTCATTATAAACATTATAATATCATTATCTCAGAAGCAAGTGTTCCAGGTCATTAGCAAAACACTTTAAGTGAGGATTCCATTTCCTTGGTGATGCCAAAGGTTAGCACCTTTTGTTTATAAAATAGAATTGATTGCAAGGGCAGTTTTTCAACTGGTTAAGATGGGCTCTTAGGATAAAAATAGGTCTTTGCATAGTTATTTCTGACATGGTTTAATAATTATGTAATTTAACGCTAAGGAAGGTTTTTTTTTAAGCGTTAGACTTCATCATTGCCTATGGTAATCAACATTCAAAACCATTTACATAATGACAATATTGCATATTGCTTCATATTGCTTGACTTACAAGGCTCAGAACATCAAAGAATTTGTCACGTTCCACCAGACGCAGTGTATTTTTGTGTTTGTTTTTGCTTAAAAAGCAAATTGCATGTTTTTGAGGGGGATGGGGGGCATAAAAATAATAACTGTGTGTTAGCAGTACAGATGGGTGAATAATTTATCATCATATCCCACTGGTCACATACCATTGAAGATTAACAGTATGCTGGTGGTATAAAGCATTTTACCACCGACTCTCATGGTTTCTAACTGAGAGTATAATAAGCCAATTTATAGAGAACTACAGACTGTGATAACTTCATCAGAGGAAAGCAGATAAGCAGTGAACCCTTTGCTAAACCTAAATACTAATCTGCATTTGGTTAAACAAGTGCTTTTACAGAGACAGCTGGAGTTTATTCAGTTTCTTCCTTTATTTCTAGAGCCTGAGGGCATGTTCCCTCCAGAGGTTGTCATCATCAACAGTACAGCTGTACGTGTCATCTGGACATCGCCTTCAAACCCAAATGGTGTTGTCACAGAGTATTCTATCTATGTAAATAATAAGCAGTACAAGACTGGAATGAACAAACCTGGGTCCTTTCTTTTAAGAGACTTGTCTCCATTCACTATATACAATATACAGGTCAGAACAATTTTGTTTTGCAGGCTGTGCAACTTGTATTAATTTTACATAAAATATGTGTAGTTCAGGGCAAAATTGTGAATATAGGGACACACACGTCTGTATGGATATAGGGCTGGAAGTGACCTCTCTCTCTCTCTCTCTCTCTGAGTCAATAATAGAGAGATGAATACATGCCATGAATATTTGTATCTTTATATAAAAATACTCATACACAAATAATATATATATTATTTATTACTATTATATAATATTAGAGAGAGAGTATACATTGGTTCATATATGTATTTGTAGACACATATTTTTACACATACACATTTATTTTCAGCATAATTTTGGGTGCATAACCAGTTTTCATATTTCCTCTTTTCACCCTCAGAACTCCATTTGATTTCTCCTAAATTCCATATGCTATGACATTAGCAAAGCCCCAATATATATATTACAAGAAGTAAAAGACTCTACTCCTACTCATTAAAAGAAAATTGCAATTGTTTTAGAAACATCAGGCATGCATAATATATCAGCACAGAGAAATAATGATATTGCATTTGTCATCCTTTTATCATCTTTTTTCCCCCCTTGTCTTTCTGTGGAGGAAGCAGCATTGAGCCATGAAATCATAATGGTACTTTCTTATGCAGTTGAGAGCGACATCTTTTTCTTTCTGTCTGTCTCTGACTCCCTCTCTTAGGTATCTATCAAAAGTCAAAACACTGTAGGCATTTCCTAGAATATAAGCTCACGGAAAAACTTAAATATTTATCTATTTAGTGAATTGTATTGATACAGTTTAGAAAGTGTGGTTTGCTGGCTCCTAATTGTAACTATTTCAGACTTAAGTTGTGTTAGGTATGGAAAGATCTTGGTAGTAGTCATCTATACTCTGTTCTAAAATTTGCATCCAATTACTACATGCCATAAATAAACGTCACAGACAGGCACTCCATAACAGATTTCTATGCTCCAGCCCCTCTGTAACAGCAAACCTCCATCCATAAATACTCATATGACTTTCCCAATGCTTCCTGAAAACACATTTTTCAATAGTAAAGCAAATTCAGAGTACTGCCACACTTATGGACTCTCAGTATTAATATACCATAGACACCTTCTGTTGCTTGCAATATTAATTGTTTTCCTCTGTAGCACTTCAGCTTTCCCAATCTTTGTATTGGGCCAACAATCTATTAGGTAAAATCAGACTATTCAGCTGGGATCTTTTTTTTTTTTTGATGTATCATTTCCCCCTCCCCACCATGCACCTTGGAAATAACATTATCTGGATGTGTGTCTGTCTTACTGCTTATGTTCATGTATGAGCTCTTGTTTGTTTCTGCTTCTGTGTATTGCATGACCTCTCTGTTGCTAATGCAGGGGTGACATTACCATTCTTCACTTGTCATCTTTCTTCTATCTATTTAGATTAGTCTCAGGAATTGAAGGAGTAGGTGATTATTTTCTTGTGAGATTTTTAATAGCAAAATATATTATTTATGTAGGATTTTTCATCTTCGAAGTACAGTACAAACATAAAATAAACATCCTTGTGAGGTAAAATTGCCTAAGTTTTACAGAGAAGAACCTGATAGACACTGGAAGGTGAAGTGACTTGTTTTAGGCCAGACAAAAAATCAGAGTCAAAATGAGAATTTAGAAGTTTTTGATCTCCTAGTCCAACTGCTTCTCAACATTATGTACCAGAGTCTGCTGTTACGAACATCAATACAAAGCTGCAGTAACTGTATTGACTCCTGTGTAACTGAGAGCAGAAATTAGATATATAAATATAGTCGTACCCTGGACAATAAAAAAGCACACTATCTGAGCACTTATCTTAAAATTATTTTTTCCTGGTTATGTAGAATTCAGTGATCAGGAGGAAAAATTACTTTAAGGGGGACAGGAAGGGTAAACAGGTAACAGTGTTAGTTAACTTCTGCAACTAGATTTTTACAAGTATCATTCTTTTGCACCAAGGTTGAAGTCTGCACAACGTATGCTTGTGTGAAAAGCAATAAAACCCAAATTACAACTGTGGAAGATGAGCCAAATGAGCTGTCAGCACCCATAATACACGTCCTCAGTCCAAGGTACTGTACTCTGTTTGTTTTTGTTAAGGCAGAACTACTTGTTGCCACAGTGAAAAATATAATTTGAGGCTATTTCCTTCATTTCAGAATAAGGAGCATTAGAAAAATTAAAATATAGTTATAAGATCTTCCTAATCTCTTTGCTACTGGTGGTCATTTTTGATATTAGAGTTATGGCCAGCTGAGTGACTGAAAAAAAAACACCTCTCATCTTTAGCTGGCTGCATGTACCTGGTTATTGGTCATCAATTTGTGATATTACTAAATAAAAGGCAATATAAATGTAAGGCAGCTAAATGAAGGGATGTGGGAGAATGAAAATCATCAAACTTACTGTTCGGTAAGGGGAGGGGAATGAATGTGGAAAAGAACCATTTGACACTGATAATGGAAGCTGAGGTAACTGTGAGAGAAATAGTCATACATCATGACAATAACAATTAATAAACCATCTTAAAAGGGGTGTGTGTCTGTGCCTCCTGAAAGCCCTGTTTGCTATCTGTGTCTCCTCTCCCTCTCTTTCCCACTCATGGGCAAACTTCTCAACAGTAATAATAGTGCGAGGCTGGCAGACTCCAGAGGCAGCCAAGTAGTGACATACATAGTAATTCTTTTCGTTAAAAGAACCATGGTGGGAGCTAACATTATCCAAAGGAGAGGCTATAACTAATGGACATACAGTGCCAAAACATTTATCAAAACTACACTAACCATAAAACAGCCTCCTGCATGTATGTTATTGTTGGTGTAATTTTATTACACTTCTGGGCATGGAGGGCCAGTTAGCTATGTTTCTTTTGCAGAAACAACAAAATTATCTTTTAAATAACTAAAATCTAATATCTAAGCCTTCAGAAATGGTCAGAAGAATGGATTTACTCTCCCAATGTTTAAAAGGAATTTCTGTTTGCTGTTTATCATTTCTACATTTTCCTTGAATTCTATATTTGGCTCTGAATAAGGTAATCATTGGGTGAAATTAAGCTTGCTATTTTTCTGTCACACATACAGATACAGTGAAAGCTTGTTTGACGATAAGAACTCAATTCAGGATTTCATCTTTTGCCCTTGGCTTTAACTTTATGTATGCCTTTGTTGTATTGCAAACACTTATGTGTGTTTCTGCTATTGTTTACAAACTAAATATGTCATAACACATGAGTGCAAAAAGATCAGAAATACCTTCCAATTTTATAATCTGTTCAGCCAGAAATAGACTGTTTCTACATTGCCTTTCCCTGCATGTCATATTATCATCAGCTGTTCTTATATCCCAAAAGAATACTAACTACTGATCGATTGCCCGGACATGTCTGGCCGTGGCCTACATGTGCCCCGGGTAGTTCATTTATTTGCCACGGTGGATTTGCTAGAGTGGAATTTAATCAATAGCTAATTCATTAATTCTGGTCCTCGAGTATGTAGGGACTGTGCAGTATAAAAATGGCTGGCTGGCTTCAGCTTTGATTGAAATATGACAAACGCAGCAGCTGACAGCTTCAGCAGGCGCTGGACTGAATATGAATTTTGCTTATTTATCCTCCGTAAAGGAATAAGCTTAGGGGGAAAATTCCAGTTCGTACAAACAAAGGGACATTTTTAATATGTATTTGCCCACAGACCCAAAAAAAAAAAGGCATTTTTAGAGTATAGGCTCATAAGAAGGATGAGATATAGCATAGATCATGCAGTTTATTGTCTTTAGTTGGAACTCTGGCAGTTTCTCCATTTCTGAATCAGTTTTGGGGGCTGTATTATTGATGAGAAAGCTGTAGGATAATGTCTTTGTAGCATTCACAAATAATTGTTTTCAAATTTGCCTCCAGGTGCTGTATGACATAAATTATAATTTCACCCACCAACTTTTTAGAAGTCTTTCTGATAGCAGCTCCATCCAGGCTGTTCTGATGAAGGTTATACCACCATCATCATTATGAATACCCTCTACTGCCAACACTTAGTAACTCAGCTTCAGGCTGAAACTTGGTACAAAATGTCACAGTCCAGTATTTATTTATTTTTTTAATGCCAGTCTTGAAATACAAAACAGTATGGAACCCATTCATGAACATCTTGTTCAGTATTTTCTCATTCTTATTCAGTCATAATTCCCATTGCAATCAAGGGTGCAATTTGCCTGAGTAAGAAGCTCAGGATTAATCCCTATGTGAGAGCATTTCATTTCAGTACTAGAAGCATGGCGCTCTTCTCTCACCATGCCATGCACTTTCCAGCTGACTACTAGTTTGGGTAGTGGACTAATCACTATCTCTGTTTTGAAATCAGTTTTCGCTTTTTAAAAAATAATTTCATTTATTTATTTATGTATTTATTTATTGCTCTTTCAAAGATGATAAACTCAGCCCTCTGGCAAAGTAATGGCTGTGTTGCTTAATAACAACTCTGACCACTCCAGACAAGTAAGGGACAGTGCAGATGAACCCTATTGGGGATTCCATCCTGTTCTGAATTAAGAGGTTGGTGGCTGTGATAAGGAGTCTGAGGGATAGGGCCTACACTACAGAGGACTCCTCAGAGCTGTCTGAAAGAAATGAAAAGCCCCTTAGGTGCTTTTGGGGGAAGCAGAATTTGCAGGTGCACATGTGGATCAACCCAGACCGTGACAAATCAGTAAGAATTGTCTAAGGATCTGTGACCTTCAAACTAAAAATTCTCTAATAATAAATACTTAGCTGTATAGCACTTATAACCGGTAGCTCTTAAGGAGAAAAGAACTATTTATCTGATTCCCAGTCCCAACAAGTCTGTATCTTGGTTATTGTGTCGCGCTGCGTCCCTAAATATCTAAGTACCGTTATCCGATACAAAAGACTCCCTCTGCTATGAAGAAGTGGTGGTCTAGAGAGACAATAATTCAATACATGTGATCTGTAATTAGGAATTTATTTGCCCCAATGATCACAACTAGTAAGAATAATAACAGTGTCTCCATCTTTTACTATTTTATTGTGAATCTCATAATTTTTGGTATTTTTCTTAAGCCCCCAACTCCCAAAGTCAGTGGATTATGTGAGAATCTCAGATTTCATTTTTTTAAAAAATAAATGTTTAGCCCTCATCCTTGAGGAGAAAAGCTTGAAAATATGAACCATAAAGACTAATGTCACAACCCCCAAATTACTTGTTTTTAAATCTTATAATGTTTAAGACAAATTTATGATTTTTGGGATGGGTGGAGCTGGCTTATGATTTTTGGATCCTTGTGATTGTTGATACTATAATAATCAAACTCCTAATAACTAGAGCTGATCAAACTTCAGATATTTTAAATTTTTGTTTTATTCTCTATTGCAGGGGTGGGCAAAATTTTTGGGCTGAGGGCCACATCTGGGTGGGAAAATTGTATGCAGGGCTGGGGCAGGGAGTTGGGGTGCGGAAGGGAGTGCGAGGTGTGGGAGCAGGTGCAGGAACAGGCTCAGGGCAAGGGATTGGGACAGAGGAGGGGTGTGGGTTGTATGAGGGGGCTCAGGAAAGGTGGTTTGGGTGCAGCAGGAGGCTTAGGGTAGGGGGTTGGGGTGTAGGAGGGGTGTGAGGTGTAGGCAGGGGGCTTAGGCAGGGAGTTGGGGGGTAGGGTGCAGGATGGGTTAGGGCTCCGGCCCGGCGTCACTTACCTAAAGAGGCTCCAGGGTGCCAACAGCATGCACCGGGGCTAGGGGAGGCTCCCTGCATGCCTGCCCTGGCCCCATGCTGCGCCACTTCGGGAAGCGGCCGGAACCATGTCCCTGCATGGCCCCTGGGGGAGGGAGAGGCACAGGGCTCTGTGCGCTGCCCTTGCCACCCCTCCAGGTACCTCCCCCGAAGCTCCCATTGGCTGCGGTTCCCCGTTCCCAGCCAATGGGAGCTGCGGGGGAGGAGGGGGGTGGTGCCTGGAGGCAAGGGCAACACACGCAGCTCTCTTGCCCCCCACCCCGCGGGCCACAGGGACGTGGTGCTGGCCACCTCTGAGAGCAGCACGGGGCCGGCACCTCCACAGGGGGCAATCCTGCAGGCCGGATTCAAAGCCCTGAGGGGCCGGATCCAGCCCGCGGGCCGTAGTTTGCCCACCCCTGCTATGTCGGGGCAAAAAGTTTCCATTCTTCAAATATTTCAATATTTCAAATTACTGACTGAAACATTTTCAGAATATCTGATTAAAATGAAATATTTCAACATTCCAAAATCAAAATGTTTCAGAACATATTGTTGAGGTCAGTTTGAAATTAATATGTCCTCCTGAGGTGCTTTAGTGCCTCCTGGGAGTTGTAGTTCTGGTGCCTCATGTCTTGATTCTCTTCTATGGGCCAGACTCTCCAGCATGAAGCATCGGTCCCTGGTTCGATCCTTAGTACGTTAGCCAAGATGACAGTTATCATATAAGTGGGGGTTGAACTCTGCTTGGCTTTAGCTGCTTGGGATGAGTTTCCTCTATCCAGAGGAAATGTGTAAATCACAGAGCAGTGTGTAATGCGTCCCCATCTGTGCCAGTCCAGAGGATGTGATTCTGTTACAGCTCCCAACTACAGAGTCTGGCTATTTAGCTCAAGCAGTGGACACTCAAGAATCTATAGCTGTGGAGGCCCCTAGTTGAGTCTCATGGCCAAGATGACATTTGTTACACAAGCTTATGTGCAACATAAGTCCTATTCAATCGCTGCTGAATATAAGTCTATTTTAAGTGGTGCATAGTCCTCCTGTTCCTGTGGACAGGGGTGAATTTCACCTGAAAAGGACACACTGAAGGGTGTGAAGGGCTGAAACAAATGTATTAAAGAATTTGTGCAAATATTTGCAGTTATTTTAAATATTATTTGTGACGGGTTAGATCACAGAAACCCTCTTGGGGTTGCCAACTTATGTGCCAAGACTACTTCTGCCCCTGCTTTCCCAGCCAGCTTGGGAGTCCAGCACCCTGTCTTGCTGAGCCAGACACACCAGTCTGCTCCAACACAGACCCAGGGTCTGAACCACATGCCTCAAAACTGCAGACTTAACTGAAAGCAACTTAAGAAGTGTTCCTGTCTTTTACACTCAGATGCCCAACTCCCAATGGGGTCCAAACCCCAAATAAATCCCTTTTACCCTGTATAAAACTTATCCAGGGTAAACTCATAAATTGTTCGCCCTCTATAACATTGAGAGAGATATGCACAGCTGTTTGTGCTCTCCTCCCCCCCACCCCCGGTATTAATACATACTCTGGGTTAATTAATAAGTAAAAAGATTTTATTAAATACAGAAAGTAGAATTTAAGTGGTTCCAGGTAGTAACAGACAGAACAAAGTGAATTACCAAGTAAAATAAAATAAAACCCGCAGGTCTATGTCTAAGAAAACTGAATACAGACAAAATCTCACCCTCAGTGGTGTTCCAGTAAGCTTCCTTTTACAGACTAGTCTCCTTTTAATCTAAGTCCAGCAATCACTCACACCCCCTGTAGTTACAGTTTGTTACAGTTTTTTTCAGGTATCCTTGGTGGTGGAGAGGCTCTCTATTTACCCAGCTGAAGACAAAATGGAGAGGTCTCCCATGGGCTTAAATAGACTTTCTCTTGTGGGTGGAGGCCCCCTCCTCTCTCCTATGCAAAGTCCAGCTTCAAGATGGAGTTTTGGCGTCACCTGGGCAAGTCACATATCTATGCATGACTCAGTTTTTACAGGCAGCAGCCATTGTTCACCTGCTACCTTGAATGTCCTCATGTAGACTTCTTATGTGGATTGGAGCCTTCCAAGATTCATTGTCCTTAAGTGCTTCTTGGTTGAAGAAGCTGACCAAATGCCTTACTAAGATAATTTAAAATCCAACAAGTATACAGCCAATATTCATAACTTCGAATACAATAATGACACATGCATACAAATAGGATGAATAAATTCAGTAGATCATAACCTTTACAGAGATATGTTACATGGCATATGTAGCATAAAACATATTCTAGTTATGCCATACATACATTCATAAGCCTATTTCCATAAAGCCTTATGGGGGCACCATCACAGTATTCACTTAGCTCTAGTTGCATCTGTGTAAATAGTACAATAATAAAGTGCTTGCTTTTTAAACAGTAGCGTACATTGAGCCCTACATAAGGGGTAAAATGCTCAAACCATTGTACGAGGTTTTAGACGAGATTCCGCTTTACTTTAGTGAGAAATGTGACTTGCAAACCTGTAAAACCCTGCACAATGCTTTGAAAATTTACCCTGATGGTCTGAGTGGAGTTCTCGAACACAAAATCATTCAGCAGTATGGCTAGAAATATTGGCTTTGCCATGGTACAGCAGTGTGCAAAGACTGGAAGAGAGTCACAATGGTATGAATAAAGGTTGAAGTACTAGCCTTTCTTTCCTTTCTTCTCCCCTCTTTAGCTTTCTCTGGATATTTCCCTGCTTTTGTGGGTTTAAATCAGACCCTGGAATGTTACTTAAGTGTAGAGAGGTTGTGTTGTTGTTTTTTTTGATAGTTGAATATGCAGTGAATACAAAATAGCCATCTACAGAATGTGGAATTAATTCAGTGAGTCAGATGAAGACCTCAGAATAATAATAGTGACTCTACAAGTCACCTATGAAGTTATTCCTTCATAGGTGACATTAATTCTCTCTCTGCAGATGCATATTGCTATGTGTGTTCCTCTGTTTATACCTCAAGGAAGTGAAATAATAGTGTGCTGTTATTTTTATTCTGTTAAGATGTCAAGGTTTATCGCAGCTGCTGCTGTTTGAGTGTAACTGTCTTCGTTTAAATTAATGCTAATTTATGATGTCACTGGCATTCTGACAGTGGCTGTGTAATTGGGCTATGGAGATTTTTTTAAAAAATGTATTGTGGGAATAGTAAGTACTTGACAATTTTATATACAGATAGGAGGACTGGTATGTAGCAGTCCTGAACTGCACTGCAATCTATTACCTAAGTGAGAATGTCACCTGGTGTACAGTGAGAATAGCACAAAACAGCCTAAATATATGTAAAGTGGTGATCATGATTGTGCTAAAATATGAAACTTTAAATTAATAACATTTTCATTCATTTCATGTGAAAAATGTTTTAATAAGAACATTTTTAGGGGAGAGGGTGGCAATTTTATTCCTTTTAGAGATCTTTTTTGAGATCTTTCCTTTGGAAAAATAGAATGCTGTTTTTAGGAATGCTGGGTCAATCCTGGAGATAATATTCATGACTTTTTAATGGTGACCAGTGTTCTACAGACTAGACTGAATTTTTTCCTTTAATGCACTCGCTCTCTTCTAAACTGGATTATCTGATGCTAAATATTGAAACCAAGGACTGGATTGTGCCTTATAGGCGCAATGTTGAATATAGTGCAGAATCACACCTTTCCCACTGGAGATCCAGGAGACTTGAATCCTTCACACCATACACACTTTTTTTCCCCACTTTTCACTTTATTTCTGAATGAAAGAAGTTCAAACTTAGAATGAGGAATATTGCTTACTGAGACACATTCTAAGTCTGAAGTTTTTAAAATTTGTCATGTTGAGTTATGTGACCACCAAAAAGATAAAACCGAACCATTTTGCTAATGCAGGAAAAAAATACATATTTTTTCATTCTTATCTAACTCAAAGGGCTCAACACATTGTTTTTGTTAATTCTCCAATGAGGAGGGAACAATTAGAAGACATTTCAGACCAAAAGGAATTATTTTATGAAAGTTATTAACAACTGAAAAGATTGGTTTACAATGGAATGTCTAGCTCAACTTTGGCAATGGTGCTACTGCCCAATGCTACAATACATCCTAGAGTCATAGAAGCTGGAGATAGGAAGTATCTATTAGGTCTTCTAATCCATTCCCCTGCCAGGTATGACTTATTCTATATTAAACTGGGCAAAATGCTAGAAAATGTTCTGAAAGGAAAAATCTTATGTTAGCAGATACCTAGACTGGATGATCTAATTGGTCTTTTATAGCTCTAAATTTTTAGGTGCTTTGTCCAGTCCTTATAAGAAGTTCATTTTCCCAAGTATTATCAGATTTTGCTAGTTTGCTATTTTTTTGTCTATTAAAGATTTTGTTAATTTGACAGTTTAGAAGGGGATTTTTTACACTTTTAATAATTCCACTCCATGTGACCAATATAAAAAGAAACTGCTGGAGACTTCTAAATTAATGTGAATGTCAGCAGAAGCTCAACTAAAAATAGGATTATTAAATTAATTGTTGTACCAGACTTTATTCTTTTTACTGTAGATCTCTTCAAATTGACTGGGCATCACCAGGACAACCGAATGGCATTATTCTTGGATATGATCTCTTACGTAAAGCCTGGCGGCAATGTACTGCAGCCCAGCAGCTACCAATGAACCAAAGCAATAGACCATGCCTATCACTGGAATGTAAGATACATGAAAACATCTGTGGAGACTTGTGCTATCATCCAGAATCTAAGGTACTTGCAAATTGCATATATTTAACTTAACAGTCAAGTGCAAGATCATACATCTAAAATCAAAGAATGCAGACTGTACCCTGGAAAGCAGTGACACTGAAAAGTATTTAGGGGTCATAGTGGACAAACAACTTAACATAAGCTCCCAGTGCAATGCTGTGGTGAAAAAGGGTAATGTGATTTTTGGAATTGTGAAGAGGGGAATAGTGAGTAGAAATACAGAGGTGATTTTTACTGCATACAGTATTGGTGAGAATGGTACATACTGTATCCAGCTCTGGTGCCCACATTTAAGTACCTTTACAGGGAAAAAGTATGACCTTTTTTAACCTTTGGAGAAAGGCATAACACGAACCAACTCCTGGAAATTAAATTAAGCCAGAAAAATTCAAATTGTTAATGAGGCACAATTTTTAATAATAAGTGTGATTAACCATTGGAACAAACTCCCCAGGAGAGTGGTGGATTCTCCACTTCTCGATGTCTTCAGATCAAGGCTGGATGCCCTCCTGGAAGAGATGTTTTAGTCAAACATAAGTTAGTGGGCTTTACAGGCATAACTGGGTGAAGTTCTGTGGCCTGTGTTGAAAAAGGAGGTCAGACTAGATAATCTAATGGTCCCTTGTAGTCTTAAAATCTATGGCTATATGAACCTTCTTCTCTGCAAAATTTTCCAAGGAAAAGTATAAACTCCCTCTACTACAATTTATCCTAATCAGAAGAAATCCTGTAATTAACTAAAAAGAAAAGGAGTACTTCTGGCACCTTAGAGACTAATTTGTTAGTCTCTAAGGTGCCACAAGTACTCCTTTTCTTTTTGCGAATACAGACTAACACAGCTGCTACTCTAAAACCTGTAATTAACTAGTTAGTGTTTGTGTACCACTGCCATTGAGTGGATCCAATCAGAACTGCTCAGAGGTGTGTCAAATGCTTTATACTGCAAATAGCTAAAGGAGATACTTCATTAGCTCAAGTAGTAAGGAACTGTGCTTTTTGAAGTATATGAGGATCTAAGTCCTTTCAGCACTCTCACTATAAAGTTCTAAGTGGTCATAGTGTGAAGCACAGAGATCATAGTGAAGTTTCTAGGTTTGCAATTACACTGTAGTACACATGTCTATTTGAAAAAGCCTCTGGGGAAGGTCATGAAGTGAAGATTAAAGCTTCCTGGTATACATTTAACTCATATCATTCATCATAATTTTCATGGCAAATAATTGTTTATTGGGGTGATTAGGTGCCTTTCAAATTCTTCCTTGATTGAATGACTTGATTCTGCTTTACAGCAAATCTATTTAGATTCAGATACAAGTGGGTGGTTGTTTACATGACAATAATGAGCAACTCTGAATGGAACTATCATGATTTATCAGGAATATTTTTAAATTATGGTCATTTGCAGATTAATCATCATATTAGTTGCTGTTCAGGAGTTGGATCAATAGTGCAGCCAGACAGTAGGAGTCTGTAAATGATTTTTATTGACAAATGAGGTAGAAAACTCTTAGTTTGAGGGTAAGATTTAATGTAATGAAATAATGTCCCTATTTGTCAACAGCATCATCCCGCGTTCAGTGTCTAAAGCTAACTGTGTATTCACAAGATTCACTTTCAGAGGAGACAGTAATTAAGACAGTGAGTTATTTGAGGGATTCAGATCAAAATATAAATTATTCCAGCTGACACAGGTTTAGCTTTGGTTGCATTCAATGGAGTGCCATGCACCTAGCATTTGTGAAACCTTATTGCTGACTTATGAGCATGATTTTGTTTTGAAATGTAAATTAATTTATGGGGTTTTTTGTTTGTTACTTTTTGAGAAACAAATGTAAACGTTTAATAAAATGTAGCATGTAGCATTATTTTTAATACTTCTAGGGATGACGTAAAGAAAAATATATGTATCTACCCCTTACCTGTGATACTTACACCAAATTATTAATACTGACTTTAAAAGATATTTTTTCTCAATGAATGCGGGTTACTTTGTTTACTTTAAAAGATATTTTTTTCTTAATGTGGTTTACTTTGTTTTTCTTCACTCAGTTTTCACAGTGACTCTTAGGATGGAAAATTTTAGTCTCATATATAGAGAGATATAAGGTGGTGAGGCAATATCTTTTATTGGATCAACTTCTGTTGGTGAAAGAGACAAGCTTTCAAGCTTACACAGAGCATTTCTTCAGGTCTGGGAAAGGTATTCAGAGTGCTGCAACTAAATACAAGGTGGAACAGATTGTTTAGCATGTGTGGTTTAATACATTCCAAGGTGAAGTGGCCCGATAACACTTCTTCAGTCATAGGATAACAAGGAGGTGCGAGGGATAGTGGCTTACAGATTGTTGTAACCAGATATAAATCTGGTGTCTTTATTCAGACCATGATATTTAGTGTCTAACAGAGTTATGAGTTTAAGCTCCCAGGTTCATCTTTTGAAGGTGTTGTGCAGGTTTCCTTTGAGGACAAGGACTGAGAGGTCAGATAAGCAGTGATGGTTTTGTGAAAAGTGTTTGCCCATGGGCGATGTGGTGTTTTGTCTCTTATCATTTTTCTGTGTGAATTAATTGGAGTGTAATGATTATTTGGCTTCACCCACATAGTTGCTATTGGGGCATTTAGTGCACTGGATGAGGTATGGCATATGTCGTGATAGATCCAAAGAAGGCTCTGAATAGCTCTCTTTCACCAACAGAAGTTAGTCCAATAAAATATATTATCTCACCCATCTTGTTCCTCTAAAATCCTGGGATTAACATGGCTACAACACTTTAAACAGTCTTGTATAGTACTTGCATTTTCTATGTTTTAAATACATCTTTGTTAGTTTTATTTTTCTGCTATGGGGTTCATCATGGTACTAACTGTGCACCTCACAAACACTAATACATTTAGCTTCATAACTGCCTTCTGAGGTAGTTATCCTCATATGACAAAAAGGACACTTCATGTTTGTAAGCACTACTGTTATTTACTGAGTCCGCTCCACCAGAGGTTGTATTACGTATTGTTTGCACTTTGGTAGTGCTCAAGACTTCTAGAAGATGCTTCTTCTTCTTCTGGATTTGGTCCTATCGAGCTAGGTGTAGTACAAGCAATGGTAAGCATTTATGTGACAAAGTTCCTCCTCTGCCCTGGTGGGTCCTGTGGCTTTTTGGCAGATTTGCTCACCTCAGCGGTTCATGGCAGCCCTCAGTTTGGCCGCTTCTGCTAGAGGCTCAAACCTGCCATTCACTCAGCTAACCTCATCACTGGCCAGCATGGGGGAAATGGAGAACAATCTCTGCAGTCTCTGTTGTCTCACCTAGGGGTCGGTACAGGCCAGATCTCTTTCCAAATTAGACCTTCCCTTCTGGTGTTGCTCACAGACCAGGTCAACGCCTCCTGTGTCCAATCAGGAGTTGGGAGGAACCCAGGCCCGCCCTCTACACTGGGTTCCAGCCCAGGGCCCTGTGGATAACGATTGTCTACGTCTCCTGTATCAGCTCCATGACAGCTACAGCTGCAAATCCCTGGGCTACTTCCCCATGGCCTCCCCCCAGCACGTTCTTTATCCTCACGACAGGATCTTCCTCCTGAAGCCTGATCACGCTTGTACTCCTCAGTTCTCCAACAGCACGCCTTCTCACTCCCTGCTCCTTGCACACCCTCCCCTAACTGATGGGAGGTCCTTCTTAAACCAGGTGTCCTGATTAGTCTGCCTGACATAATTGATTCCAGTATGTTCTTAATTGGCTCCAGGTGTCTTAATTAGCTTGCCTGTCTTAACTGGTTCTAACAGGTTCCTGATTGCTCTAGTGAAACCTGTTCAGCCAGTGGCCAGTAGATCTGCCTCTGGCTCCTCTGCTGAACCCAACTGGCCTGGCGGAAGGAGGGAGGCTGCTGCTGCTGCTGCTGCTGCTGCTGGGCCTTGGGCTCTTGCTGCCACCGCTCCAGCTACTTCCCTGGCTGGGCTGGGCCAGACACCACCCACCCCCCTTCTCTGCTACCTGGTTGCTGAGTAGCTGCTGGGCTCCCCTCCCCCCCTTAAGTGCTGCTGCTGCTCCAACTGCAGCCCCTTGGGAGGGGAGGCTGCTGGCCCGCTCCCCGAGGGGGGGAGTGAGGGACCCCTACCGCAGCCCTCGCTACTGCTGCTGTGGACACCACCACCTGTGAGGGGTCCTTTCTGCCTGCCTGGCCACTGGGCTGCTGCTGCCTTTTCTGCCTGGGAGCTGCTGGACGCCGAAGGAGGAGGGGACGAGGCCGTCTGCCACTGGGGGAGCGCACAGGGCCTCTGAAGACCACTGTGGAGGGGGCCTTAAGGCTGAGTAACTTTTGAACTGTGCTCTTGTGGTGGGGGTTTTGACTGTGTTTGTGGGGACACCAGGGGTGTGGTGTGGAGCCTACCTCCCAGTCCATCTGTGTGCCAACCCCCACCACCGCCTCCATCATTGCTGCCCCCTCCACCACCCCCAGTGGACACTTACCATCTGCCTCAGGCTCCTGCCTCTGGGACTCTGCTGCTTGCTTGGCCTGCCGCGCCCTTTCACCACCTTTTGGGCCTGAAGCAGCAGCCAGCCCGCACTGACTCTTTGCAAGCACACGTTCCCCCCCCTCCGGACTGGACCCCTTTCGTGAGCCCCCAGCTTTGTCCCTTGCTATTTGCCCCTTGCAACCTTTTTGCCCTCCCCTTTACCCCAGCACCTCACTGGCTTCAGTTTGTTTGCCTGTCCTGCCCTTTTCCCTCTGCAGCTTTTGTTTGTTTGCCCCACCCCGGAGCTAGCTTCTTGGTTCCCTGTCCTGCCTCCAGCCTGGTTCTCCCCCGTCCCCACGGGGTACCCCTTCCCTTAGCCCCTTACTCAGTGTGCCCATGCTCCCGCCCATGCGCTTGTGTCCTTCCCCTGTTTGAGTGCCCTATCTCACTGCACTCCGCTAACGTTGTTATGACCTCCATCCCCTAGTGCAGCTAGAGGAGCCGGATTCTTATCATGAGTCGGTGACTGTTCCCTACAAGCCCTTGATAGCCCCCCTATCCAGCCCACCCCTTTTGGCGTCCTCCTCCCCTGCCTGCAGCCTAGCGGAGAGGAGTGGTCGACCTGCCTCCGCTTTCCCCTCCTCTCTCTGGTGTTTTTCCCTCCCTCCCTGCTTATTATGGTGTGGGACATGACGGGTGGGGCCCCTCCAGCAGCCCCAGATACCCCTGCCCCTCCGTCACCCCCCCCAAGCCTCTACCTCAACCGCTGCTGCCAAACCACCTGCCACCTCCGCTGCTGCCATGTCCCTCGCCCCCTCAGATTCCGGGGGAGCCCCCCCAGCTGGCGGGAAGGGCCAGGGTAAGAAGAAGGGGAAGGGCCCCGCCAAAAAGACCAGGCCCTCCATGGCAGGGACTGCCCCCACTGCCGTGGCCCCACCACCAGCCACGGCATCTCTCCACCAGCTCTGCGGGTGTCCCTCCCCCGGCCCCCAGGGCGTATGCCCAGGTGCCGGCAGCTCCCCCACCTGCCGCTATGTCATCTCTCCCGCCCACCGCCTCCGCTATCATCTATAGCGGCCGGGGCCCCTTTCCCACCATGACCAGGAAGCACAGCGTCCGTTGCCTCCTAGTGCCCGCCTTGCTCCACGTGGATATGTACGTACGGCCATTGTGGTGGCATCCAAAGTGTACGGGAAGGTCGTCTTCTTTTTAGCACCGGAGACCGCCTAGGAGGCGGTGGAGAAGGGCCTGGCAGTGGGGGGGCATGTTTGTCCCCCTGGAGCCACTGGACGACCTGGGCATCCGCCTCATCCTGACTTCAGTCCCTCCCTTCCTTCCCGATGCCGCCCTGGGGAAACCCATTTCTGTCTTGAGCTCTCTCTCACTAGGATGCAAGGACCCTGCCCTCCGTCACATCTTCTCGTTCCGCCGCCAAGTGCAGCTTCAACTGCCGCCGGCGGCGCGTGACGGAGAGGCGCTTGAGGGATCCTTTTTGGTCCCCTACCAGGGGGCCCATTACCGGGTGCACTATTCCATGAGGGAGGCCCGGTGCTACCTCTGCCGGGCAATGGGGCACGTCCGGAGGGACTGCCCCTTGGCCTGGCAAGGAGGGGCATCCAGGACCCGTGAGCCCCGGCGGGGCACCGGCCCTGACATTGCCGGCACCCCTGGTTCCCGGAGCCTGGAGCCGCCCCTCCTCCTACTCAGTCCACCATTGCTCCCGTTCGGGCCCAAGGGGCGCTCCCCCCAGCACGCCCAGACAAGCGGGAGAGCCCCACCTTTGCTGCCTGCAATCTAGGGGAGGGTGCAGCAGGGATACCGCCAAGCATGGGAGAGGGCCCGCCCCAGGGGGAGTCTTCCCTTCCTCATGCTGCCCCACCGCTGCCTCCCACAGTCCCTGAGGCATCGCCCCTGCCCCCCGACCCGACCCCGGTTAGCCGGCCCCCGATGATGCCATGGAGAGCTGGGCCCTAGTCCAGCGGAAGTGGGACAAGCGGAAGGCTCGAGCTCCGCTTCCTTCCACCGATGCGGAAGCCCCCCGGAAGACCAGAAAAGGGGGCACCGATGCTGAGCCCTCTGCCCTGCCCGCGGACACGTTCCATCCCCGGATACTGGCTGGGGAAGACGTGGCAGCACGGGAGGGCAGTACCATCCCTCCATTGGAGTCCCTTCCCTCCAAGGCCCCCGATGGAGCCCCTCCTGCCCCGTTACCATCCGGAGCCCCTGTGAGCCCTGAGGCGAGCGTCACTTCGGGCATTGGTGGGGAGACCTCTGGGGTGGTGGAAGGAGAGCTCCCTTCCATCTACGAGGAGATCGAGGCCCTGGGTCTGACCCCAGGGAGGACGACCCTCTGCCAGTGGGCCTCGATCTGAGTGACCTCACCCTGGCCCCCCCTTTTCCATGCTGCCTCCCCTTAATCGTGCCCGGCCGACGCGGATGTCCTCCGGGAGATAGTCGACCATCACTCCCTGGTGGACGTCTGGCACGACCACCACCCGGACGACGTCTTGACATTCACCTTTGTCCGGGTGGAGGCCCATCGGTTGCGCCACTCCACGTTGGACCGCATCTACTTACCACGTTTCCACCTTTCACAGGCCCACTCCTCCAGCATCCGGCCGGCCCCGTTCTCCGATCATCATTTAGCCTCTGTGAGGGGACTGGCCTATTGGCATTTTAACAACAGCTTGTTGGAGGATGTGGGCTTCATGGCGTCCTTCCGGGAGTTCTGGCTGGCCTGGCGAGGGCAGCAGCGTGCCTTTCCCTTGGCGCGGCGCTGGTGGAACCTGGGGAAGGTGCGCGCCCGACTCTTCTGCCGTGACTACACCCGGGGCGCCAGCTGACAGAGGGATGCGACGATAGGGCAGTTGGAACGGGAGGTCTTAGAGCTGGAGAGGCGTCTGGCCGCCAGCCCCAAGGATCCATCCCTCAGTGGGACGTGCCGGGAGAAGCGGGAGGAGCTCTGGGCCCTCAAGGACCATCGGGCCCGCGGTGCCTTTGTTCAATCCCGCATCCGCCTCCTTTGGGAGATGGATCGCGGCTCCCGCTTCTTCTATGCCCTGGAGAAAAAGAAGCACATCACCTGCCTCCTCGCGGTGGACGGCACCCCCCTCGTGGATCCGGTGGAGATGTGCGGGAGGGCCAGGGCCTTCTATGCATGTCTTTTTTTCCCGGATCCGACTGATCCTAACGCTTGCAGAGTGCTCTGGGATGAACTCCAGACGGTCAGCATGGGCGACCGAGACCGGCTAGAGCTGCCTCTCACTCTGGCCAAGTTCTCGGAAGCCCTCCGTCGCATGCCCACCAATAAATCTCCGGGCATGGACGGGCTGACCGTGGAGTTCTACCGCATGTTCTGGGACGTCCTCAGCCCAGACCTAGTCACCGTCTGGGCCGAGTCTTTGCAGAGCGGAGTCCTCCCTCTTTCGTGCTGGCAAGCCGTGCTCGCCTTATTGCTGAAGAAAGGGGACCTTCACGATTTACGGAATTGGCGTCCCGTCTTGCTCCTCAGCATGGACTACAAGGTCGTAGCGAAAGCTATCTCGCTGTGGCTAGGGTCCCTGCTGGTGGACGTGATCCACCCAGACCAGACCTACACCATCCCAGGCCGCACCATCTTCGACAACCTGTATCTGGTCTGGGACCTCTTGGAACTTGGGTGTAGGGACGGTCTGTTGTTCGCCTTCCTGTCCCTGGATCAGGAGAAGGCTTTCGACAGGGTGGATCACGGGTATCTCCTGAGCACTCTACGAGCGTTTGGCTTCGGACCCCAGGTTGTGGGTTTTCTCCAGGTACTGTACGCCTCCGCAGAGTGTCTGGTCAGGCTCAACTGGACCCTGACCGAACCGGTCAGCTTCGGGCGAGGAGTACGGCAGGGGTGCCCCCCTCTCGGGCCAGCTGTATGCTCTGGCGATCGAGCCCTTCCTCTGTCTCCTCCGCAGGAGGTTGACGGGGTTGGCGCTGCGGGAGCCGGAGTTGCGGCTGGTCCTGTCGGTGTATGCCGACGATGTGCTCCTCGTGGTCCAGGACCCGGGTGACTTGGCGCGGGTGGAGGCTTGCCAGGCTGTTTACTCAGCAGCCTCCTCCGCCCGGGTCAACTGGGTCAAGAGCTCTGGCTTGGTGGTAGGGGACTGGTGGCAGGCGAGCTCACTCCCACCCGCGCTTCAGGCCATCCGGTGCAGCGTGGGTCCGCTGCTGTACCTTTCTGCCACGCATCCATCTGCGCCAGAGAACTGGCATGGTTTAGAGGGCAGGGTGGTAGAGTGGCTCCGGAGATGGACAGGGCTACGGGGGAGGGCACTGATGCTTAATCAACTAGTCCTGTCCATGATCTGGTACCGGCTCAACACCCTAGTCCCGGCCCCGGATTTCCTGGCCAACCTCCAGACATTGATTCTGGAGTTCTTCTGGTCAGGACTTCACTGGGTCTCTGCAGGGGTTCTCCATCTACCACTGGAGGAGAGAGGGCAGGGCCTGAAGTGTCTCTGCACTCAGGTCCGTGTCTTTCGTCTCTAGGTCCTGCAGAGGCTCCTTTATGGTTCAGGTAGTCCAGCATGGAGCGTATTGGCGCACGCCTTCCTGCGTTGCCTCCAGGGGCTCCGATATGACTGGCAGCTCCTTTATCTCCATCCGAGAGGTCTTCCGTGAGACCTCTCCGGGCTCCCGGTCTTCTACCAGGACCTCCTCTGGACCTAGAAACTGTTCACAGCAACCAGGTCCATGGCGGCCTCTGTGGAGGAAGATCTCCTCATGGAGCCCCTGCTACACAACCCCCAGCTCCGTGTGCAGGTGGCAGAGTCCCCCTCGGTGCGCCGGAGGTTGGTCTTGGCAGAAGTCACCAGAGTCAGAGACCTCCTGGACTATGATCAGGGAGACTGACTGTATCCCCTGACGCTCGCTCAGCGCATGGGGCTCTCCAGATCTCGTACTTCCCTGCACAGGAGGGTGAGGGCCGCTTTGCCGCCTGCTGCTCGGGTTTACCTCAACCGGGTCCTAAGGGAGGGTGTGCCCCACCCATCCTCCATGCCAGGCCCTCCAGATCTTTTCATTGGGCTCCTGCCCCGTGGACTCAATGACCCCTCTGCCCCTTCACCGCAAGCCAGCTAGAAGAGCTGCAGCCGGTCCGTTTCCAAACCGTGCCGAGGGAACATCTATACACACTCGTGCTCCACACCCTTCATGTCCTCACTCTCGTGTCCCACCCTGACACAAAGTGGCAGGACCTCCTGCTACCCCTAGAGGGTGAGGAGCCCCGGTGGGCCGTCCTCTATTCCACCTTAGTCCCAAGGCCCTCTGGGGATATCAGTTGGCAGCTCCTTCACGGGGCCGTGAGCACAGGCGTGTACTTGGCGCGGTTCACCCCAATCCCGGACACCTGCCCCTTTTGGGGCGTGAGGGAAACCATGGCGCATGTCTACCTGGAGTGCGCCAGGCTGCAGCCCCTATTCCTGCTCCTCATGAATATTTTGTTAAGATTTTGGTTGCACTTTTCCCCTCACCTTCTTATCTATGCACTCCGTGGCCCCACTAAGTCATGGGACCTCCTGGTCAACTTCCTCCTGGCCCTGGCTAAAGTGGCCATCTATAAAACCAGGGTGTGGAGGTTGACTGATGGAGTCTCCTGTGACTGTGGGGCCTATTTCCGATCCTCCGTCCATTCACGCCTCCGGGCAGAGTTCCTCTGGGCGGCATCCACTGACTCCCTTGACACCTTCAAGGAGCAGTGGGCACTGTCCGGGGTTCTCTGCTCGGTGTCCCTGTCTGGTTCCCTTCGTTTGACCCTTTGACCGCACTCTTGTCCCTGTTGTTCATTAGTTGTCCCCCGTAATTATTTGGCTTTCCAGGTCCTGTGGACCCCCCTCTTAGGTTGGGGGGGGGAATCCTTTACCAGTGGGGGATCCTTTACGAATCCCAATACGACCAGACTCTTGTACCCCACTGGTCTGTGTCTGTCACATTTATTACTATTAGTGTGGAATTAGAGCCTTGGGAGTAATTTAAAATAGATGGTGACAGAGTGCTAGCAGCCTAGAGCTGACCCAGTGTTCTGTTCACTAAGGTACTAACTATCCCTACCCCCTGGAGTGGATTTAAAGTGGGGGGAGGATGCATGCTTAATGGCTTGATTAGGCAGGAAGCTGATAAGCTAATAGGTATGTTCACCCTGGGATAAAAGACCGACAGCATGGCTGCAGCTGGCCCTGGCCAGATGACTTGGGTTGGAGGATTTGGGGCTATAAAATTGCAGTGTAGGCACTGGTGCTCGGGCTGGAGTCCTGACTCTGAAACCATGAGAGCGTGGGTCTGAGAGCCCAGGCTCCAACCCGAGCCCCCATGCCTACACTGCAATATTTAGCTTTGGCTCTGAGACTCTCTGCCATGGGTATTGGTTTTTGTTTTTTTCTTTCTAATCTCAGTGTAGACATACCCAATGACTGCAATCAGCCCTCAGCTGGGAACAGTTAAAGGATAGGGAAGAAAGTGCAAGGGAGGAAGGCTGGGAGGGGGGCACAGGAGGCAGGATATCAAGAGGAGGAGATCTTTCCCTTTCCTTCCCCAGAGAGTGGGCTAAGGGGGAAGTTTATTTCTAATTGTATGTTCCTGCCCAAGGTTGTATTGGTGAACTGGTGGAGAGGACTCCCTAAATAACACAGGGGTGCTTATAGATGTGGAAGTGCCCAGGCTGTTTGAAGTGGTCCAAAGGGCAAAGACTTCCATGTTGCATAGACCTGTATAAAATATCAACTCATTCATGCAGGTGACTTGATGAAAATATTGTCCCCCTATCTTCCCTATTGTGGATACTCATCACAAGCCAGTGCTTGGCCTGCTGTAATACACATTGCCAACAGTCCCTAAGGGCCTGTGGGAATCACTGTGGGGTACTCTATCACCACTTTATATGTTTGAATATAGCTGGGTGAAATTTTTCAGCTGAAAGTTTTTTTGAGAAAACAGGTTGATAAAACTTTAATCGATGTATGTTGTTTCAGCAAATTATTTTAGTTTAAAAAAAAAACCCAAACCAAACAACCCCGAAAAAAAAAAATCTGAAAAAGTCAAAACATTTTGTTTTGACATTTTTTAAAATAAACATTTAGATTTTTCATGTTGTTTAGAAATTTCCTTTCATTTTATTTTTATTTTTTTAAGTTTTAAAATTGCCTGAAATAGAAATGAAATGTTTGATTTCAGGTTGAATTAAATGTTTTGTTTGTCCTGAAACCTGAAATGAATTTTTTCCCAACTTTTTAATTGGCCAAAAATTCTGGAAATTTTTGATTTTGGGTTGATTGAAAACAATTTTTTCCAATGATTTTTTTTACAACTGTCAGCAAACCAAAAAATCCATGATTAGCACAATTTGAATGTCCTGCCCATTCTGCTTCTGAGATGCAAATAACGCTCCCAACATATTGATGGTGTTCTGTTGCCTTCCTCTGAGCCAGGCATCCACATATAGTTTGGCCACTGACGGGAGAGCGGGACTGTGTGTGAATGTTTTCGGGGGACAATATCCACACAGACCTGTTGGGGCACAGTTAAGTCTGAATGGGCTCTGATTAAATGGGTAATGAGACTTTGAAGAAAACCTGTGGATTTTCAAATGCAGTTGTCAAGATTGCTGTGCTACAGAGTTCTTTATATGGCACCCTCAGAAACTACCATGTTGAACCACATTTGGTTCTTTCTTTTTCCTCTTACTCTCCTTCAAGTGAAACTTGGTTACTTCATACCCTCCCTCCTAAGCCAAAATCAGCTTTTCCTAACTCCTCTTGCTCCCTTTTTCTTTAAGCTCTCAACTACTTCAGCCAACGCATGCCTGCTTGCTCAATAGCAATCATCTAACTTTGGTCACAGACACCCAATGCTGAGCTGCAGTCTTCTCTTTCCTTCTCCTTCCACTTCCTTTCTTATGGGCTTTAACCAGTGGTAATTGGGGCAAACATTGGCAAAGTCACCTTTGAAATGTGGCATGGAGTCTCCCTCAAGCAAGCTGGCATTTCACTCATTTTATTAATTGTATATGTTATGCAAGAGACAATGGGCCTGATTTTCCTCGCACATCAGTTTTATCCTGGTGTAACTCCATAGACTTAAATGGGGTTATACTTGATTTGTGCAGGTCCAATCAGTCCATTTGTATGTAATTAAATTGGAGATCCAGTGTTATGTGTTAACATTTTTCCTTATCTGTTGATCAAAGGGTGACATTTTGCAATATCAGTTTGGTTGTTATGGAACACTGGAACAAAGGGACTGTGTTCTTTTTTCCTTGTATACAAAATACAAATGTTAAAACACAATTCCACCCCCAACAAAGAAACCCACACTTCAGTAATAGGAATGTAGTGTCAAATAATCTTTTACTCTGTATGAATCACTGTCTAATTTTAAATCCATGCACAAGCAAAGGGCCATGAATGAAGTAGTTTAAAGCCTCATCCAAAGCCTCCCATTGACTTCAATGGGCTTTGGATCAGGTCCTAAGTTTAGTCCTACGTAATTTGTTCTGCACTTGTTGAATCTTTTAAACCTGTTTGAACTTATTGTAATAAAACTCCTTGGGATGGCATTTCTTTCTTTCTTCATCAAAATACACTCTTGTGCCATCATTGGATAAGTGTGTGATGCTTGAATACCAAAAACCATAAAAAGACAAGCTTTACTGAAAAGCTGAGTGTCGAGCTCCTGGCTTACAATACATTTGTGGTTTGCCTGACAGGAGGGGCCTCATTTGTATAATCACATATGAAATATACATTATGTGACAATACCTCTTTTTCAGTCCCAGGATTGTTATGCCGGTGTTTTCAGCTGCTGAAGTTCATAACACTCTCTTGCCTAGGTGTCGTTACTAATGTGCATTTCCCACACAATCCTATTCACACTTGAAATCTTTAAAAGGACATTAGCCAATTGAACAAACATCCTCTGGAGTCCGAGGAAGATATTCAAATTACTGGTAGAGTGTGGTACCACCCAGCAACTAAGATACCAGAAGTGCTGAAGGCACGTCTGCATTGCCTGTGTAGCTATACTACCTGAACTGTCTTGCTATTGCTATGTGCATCCTGAATTTAACAAAGCAAGCAATCAGAGATTGTCACAATAAAAAAATAATTAAAATAGTGGTGTATAAGGAAATAATTTCATTAAGCAAAGGCTCATGAGTTTGAATAACAACAATGGTTACAGTGTACAGTTCAGTGCCTAAAAGGAGACTGAATGGAAGTGTTAATACAGCTGCAGTACTTCTATTTTCAGCAGTGGCAAGCTACATAAATCTGCTGTTAATGAACTAATCAAACATAGCTCTGGCATTACTAGGAAGTCCAAGCTTGCCCCTTGACTCATCATAATTAATACATGAATGCCATTTATTCAAAACATTGTCAAGACTCATTTCTTTAAGAAGAACAGTTGCAAAAATAGTGGTTTTATACCTAGCCTCCTGAAATAGCTCAACCTCACAGGCAGGATTCTCGGACATAAAGGCAGCATCGCAAGGAACATTCCATTCAGGCCACAAGCCTGTCAGCATTCATGTGAACATTAGCAACAGTGTTGCAAAGTCCATTCTAGGTTCGCTCAGGGCTTGGGCAAGATGCTCAGGTCAACATCTGCCCCCCAAAAAGAGGACAATACAGAAATATAGTAAGCTTTGGTCAATAACATCCCAAATGCGAATTATTCTACTAGGGCAACGTACAGCACTGCAAACAGAATTATTACTCACAGGTTTTAAAATTCACATCTGTGTTAATTGTCTAAGGAAAGTAACAGCTTGGGAAGAGGAGTGAGTGGCCTCATTGAACTCGCACCACAGCACCAGGTCCCTGAAATGTAACACCAAGAGATGCATTTTCAGTTCCTATGGTCTGGCCAATGGACAGCAGGGAACTTGCACAGTACTGGGGACCAAAAACCAAAAAATAGCAGGACTTACTAATAGAAGAGATTTCTTTTCCCTATGAGGATGTCAAGGGTCAGTCATTGCTGCAGTACTTGCTCCACAAGCAGAAAAATGTTTTTAACAAGCTCATAGCTCATAAGAATTCCATCTAGTCTTTTGAGACTTGCCATTCTCATAGGTGGCTCTGGAGGAGTGTGTGTGTGATAAGATAGATAAACATGGCTGCTCCCTGCCTTACACAAGCGCATGCCTGAGCAACCAAGTGCTCACAACCTGAGGATGCCTGTAGTGAGCAGAGGGAACATGATCACCACCTGCTGTTCATAGAAAATACAGCCCAAGAGTGATTTACCACTGTGTGTGTGATAGTAAGATTTTTACAGGTATCAATTTGCAAATGAATTAATGTAACAACATGCTTAAGTACATTGACTATAGCTAAGGACCTGTTGTCTAGTCTGTACGTATGTCTCAGCCTTCTGCAGGGTTGAATCTCAGGCCTGGTCAAGTATTTGAGTTACTGTGTCTGATTACTACAAGGATCTCAAATTGCTGGGCACCATTACAACATCCAGTATGTGCTGCCACACCTAAATATAAGAGGATGAGATAATAATAACCTTTAGCCATTACTTTCAATGCCTTTGCTGATTTGGTTTGTGACATAATCCTAATGCTACTTGAATACAATTTATTTTATGGGTTGATAATGCAAATTCTTTGAGCTTAATACCAATGCAAATAGTAACTGACTGTCTTGAGAGTGCTGCCAAAAAAGTGCTATTTCACAATTTACAGCTGGCTGCAGAGGATATTATGGAGCTACATAATAATAATAGTACCAAGTGCATCAATTGGTAACGCCAGATAAAAAAGTCCAGACGTATTTTAGCTCTGACTGGGGATTTTTTGGGGGAAGCTCTGTGTGGGGTTTTGGAAGATCCTGACAGAAAGACTTGAGTCATTTTAAATAAGAGTGTGGAGCTAGTTACTGAGGCTCAGAGAACATAGCTGGTTATCTGACAGGGGATTTCCCAAGGGAGTTCAGTTGGGAAAGAAGAAACATTAATAATTATACTTTACACTTACACAGCACCTTCCATCCAAGGGTCTCAAAACACTTCACAATCAGTAATAAAGTGAATCTTACAATACTTCTTTGAGGCATGTGGAGTGGCTGTGCCCAGTATACTCGAGGCATTATTTGAAGGAAGAACATCAGCTGGACTATAAAATGGCTACTGCAGGATCCAGTGCTGGCTATTTCAAAGATGTGCAGTACTTCTATTTCTTCAAAGTCCAGGGGGACAATATATGGATGAAGTTCTCACTCTTTTTATCCTGGGTGATAAGGAAACATTGATAAGCAACTGAAGCCTGTGAAAGAAACCAGAGAAATCAAATTAGGTAGATTACAAAGAGAAGCACCATCAGAAGGGACCACCAGTGGGAAAGAGATAGAGAAGGGTTGAAGACTAGGTTTTAAGCCATCATTTACTTGGATAACTAGATTGTATACTGTCTCTGGTGTCCCAAAAGAAGTAATATGAAAAGAGGAACAGAGAATACCCTTAGGAAGGCTGAAGAATTTCTAATTCATGCAGTCTACATTGGAACCAATGATGCACATATTGGCTGATTTGATAGAGCCAAGGCTACTTTTAGGAACTTGGGAAGGTAGAGACACTGTAGCTAATCTTCTGGGTCCATCTGGTGACAAATGTGAGTGAAGAAGGAAGAGTGGCTTAATACTGACCAGACCTCATCCATCTTTATTTTTGAGTAGTAGTAACCACCAGGTCATTTAAGTTCAACCCTGCACTGGGGTTGATACAGAGCTTCACCTTCTCAGAGGAGCACTGTATGGCAGAAGGAGTGTGCCTATCACAACACTCCTTTATAAGGTGAACCCATTCTTTATAATGCTTTACCCATCTCTGTCCCCTTCAGGGCATTGTATGGTCCTGTGGTGAGAGAGAGATGGAGCCAATGCCTTTCTGCCTGGCTTTTTTGCAGATCATGGAAAGTCAGAGGCAGTGGTTCCTTGCTTTCTATATTCCTTTAACCTCACTGCACTGCACACCCCCATGAAAGCCAGATGGAATCTGGTGATCAGAAATTTACAAGATAATTGAGAATACAATTTATTTTCTTACATGAACAGTAAAAGAAAAGGTGTCATGTACACAAGATAGTAGCACAGAGTAGAGGGGAGTGGCAGCATGGATTGTGTGTTTCTTCCAGGAAGGATATACATAGTGTTGTGTAAATGTTATATCTACAATTTTATTTTTATCAGTTCATACCACTTGGTCCATCATTCCTCAAATAATTCAGCTGTTAATCTAGGGAGTAAGTCATTCCACTTCTCTTAATTATTTAATGTTGTCAATCAGTAATTAATTTAAAGGAACTAGACAAACAAAAGCTCCTTTTGAACAGATAGAAACATTCTTTTCTTTTCTTTTCTTTCTCTGTTGTTGTGATGAGCTGAATTAGAAAAGAAAGGAATGATAGCTATTATACACTTGTGCTGTACTGCCAACTGCATTTTCCTTCTAGCCACAAGAGGCAGCCATTCTAACTAATATAGCTGCACTGAACAGGTTCTGAGGTTACATTTCACTATGATTCTCCCAACTGTGCTATATGATTTGTTATATATATATAGGATGTCAGTCTATCTGCACAGGAGTAAGCATACAAATAATTATTTGATTGTTCAAGCATATAATTTCCTCTACAGTATCTGGAGAGAAGACCACAGTTAAAAGGCCTTTTCAAAATTCATTTCCATGTAAATTTTATTTTGAAAAAAGTATATAAATTATATTCTCTTGAGATCACATTGTCTGAAGACTTGTGGTAATAAATAAGTAGTTTTCTTCTTATAGCATATGATCACTTATTTTAATGTGAAAAGGAAACTCAAGAGCTCATATTGGGAAGTCCCTGTTTTTCTTAGTTGTAAGGTTTTTAGATCAGATGTCTCATCAAAATAAAAATTGAATATGGGAAGGTGAGAGCAGATTATATCTATATATGGAAATCTACTCCATACTGAGAGACTCAAACATCTTAGGCGTCATGTGAAGACAATTCATATTAATGGAGTATTTTATTAAGGTGCAGCATGGTCAAAGGCCACAAAATAGCAGCATTCTGTCAGATGAACAGTAGTTTATTGAAGTCTAATAGTGCTGGAGGGCACAGGATTTTAGCCGTGTTGCATTTTGTTTGTCTGCATTCTTATTAACATCAGAGCTAGGATTTATTGTACACATTTTTCATATACATTGTTTTGTCAGCGAGTGCATTATGTTTTGTTTAACAGATATTGGCTTTCTATTTTTTTAAACTACTTTTAGGTGTGTTGTAATGGGATTCTGCACAACAATAAACCTGGCTTCCAGTGCTGTGAGGACAAGTACATTCCATTTATTCTTAATTCATTGGGGGTTTGCTGCGGTGGTCAGATACACGCTGTGCAACCAAAGTATCAGTGCTGTGGTGGCTATTACACCAGGGTATTAGCAGGTAAGAGGCAACTTCTTTCAAGCATTTGAAAGAAATAAAATTGCACAGTAGAGTTGGTGTACTTCTTAAACCAAGGAAGGTGAATAAATATTAATATGTTCAGCATTTATAGAGGTTTTTGGTGTCATTTATAGATGAGCAAGGGTTCTGTGCTGACATGGAATGGGCAATGAGAAACTGTCTTGATATTGCTGCCTAAACACAGTGCACTCCACTTACATAGGAAATGCATAACTGATAAATCTTCCTAATTGAGTCATTTCCCAAACGAATTTAACATGAATGATACTTAACAGCCCCAACTGTTGCTTAGTGGGGAGGGCAGTTCTGCTTAATAGGGACACTGTCAGGCAATTTTGTGGTGCTATGTCTTTTGTGTGACTTAATCTTGTGTTGGTCTGCCTGTCTGCTCCTGTAGCAAGAACTTGTAGTTCCTCCATACCTGTGATACATACAGAGAAGTGTGGATATCTTCACCACTACCCAGTGATGAGCTGCCAAAATCTTAACAACGGGTTCCCTCCTCACCCCAAGAGGGGGTCATTGCCCACCCCCGCTCCCTGGGACTCCTGCCCCATCCAACCCCCTCCCTGTCCCCTGACTGCCCCCAGAACCGGGCAGGAGGGTCTCATGGGTCACTGTAGTGGGTGCCCACCCCACCCCTAAGAGCCAAAGGCACCTACTGGGGGGTGAGGTGGGGAGTCCCAGTGGTGCTTACCTGGGGCAACTCCCAGGAATCATCCGGCAGGGCCCTCTGGCTCCTAGGGGCAGGGGAGCATAGCTGGGGGGGAGAGCAGGGGGAGCAGCCACCCCCCCACTGATCACATCAAAAGTGGTGCCTTAGGCGCCGACTCCCTGGGTGCTCCAGGGCTGGAGCACCCACAGGGAAAATTTGGTGGGTGCAGAGCACCCACCGGCAGCTCCCCACCCCGCACCCGGCCCCAGCTCACCTCACCTCCGCTCCGCCGCCTCCGCTGAACACAGCGCCTCGCTCTGCTTCTCCGCGCCGCCCCCACCGGCTTCCCGCGAATCAGCTGTTTGGCAGGAAGCCGGGGAGGGCTGAAAAGCAGGTGGTGGTTTCCCGCTCAGGCCGAGGGTGGTGGAGGTGAGCTGGGGCGGGGAGCAGTTCCCCTGTGCGCCCCCCTCCCCCCAAGTTACCTGCTGCGGCACGGGCGGCCCTCCTCATGCCCTCCCTCCCCCACCCCAGCTCACCTCTGCTCTGCCTCCCTGGGCCTGAGTGGGAAACCACACCTTGCTTCTCAGCCCGCCCCAGCTTCCTGCGCGAACAGCTGATTCGCAGGAAGTGGGGACGGAGAAGCAGAGCAGGGCAGTGAATTCAGGGGAGGAAGCAGAGGCGGAGCGGAGATGAGCTGGGGCCAGGAGTGGGGCGCGGAGAAGCGGGGGGGGGGCCGCGCGTTCAGGGGAGGAGGCGGAGCAGAGGTGAGGTGAGCTGTGGCCGGGGAGCTGCCGGTGGCTGCTCTGCACCTACCAAATTTTCCCCTTGGGTGCTCCAGGGCTGGAGCACCCATGGAGTCGGCGCCTAAGGCCCCACTTTTGGCCAGTTAAATTTAGAAGCCCTTTTAGAACCGGTTGTCCCTTGCAGAACAACCAGTTCTAAAAGGGCTTCTAAATTTAAGAGCCGGTTCCAGCTCACCACTGCCACTACCTGTTTCTGTCTGATAGTTTGCTCTTTCTATTGCAACTATATATGTTGGATGGCAAGCTCAACATTTCTCAGATGCTCCTGAGATGTTAATACTGCTGCAGCTGAGTTCCTCTCCAAATGCAGAGTACGTCATCATCTTTTTTAATCCATGGGACTGTTCAGTAATGTGATGGTCTCTGCAGATCCCTGGACAGCACCATTACTGTCAAAATGGTGTGGGGTTTTCTTCATAAGGAATTCCTACTAATGGTGCATATAAACAAAACACTACTGTATTAAATAAAAAAAGATTCTCAGGTGAAACACATGACAAGTTACAGGTAACTTTTATAACGTAACCATTACTTTTAAACAGTGCATTTGTTTTTCATTTTCAGGAAATAAATGTTTTTGGTAAAATTTTCACATTCTACTTCACATTGAAGACTTCCAGTTATCCATTTCAAATTACATTTTACATTTACATTTAAAATATCATTTACTTACTAGTAAACATCATTGGGTTATATAGTGAGGGGATAAGGAGAGACATTAAATATTTCTTGTTGCTTCTGACTGCTATATCTTAGGTCTCCAATTCATTGGTTGATTGATTTGATTTATATTGTGCATGCATCATCCTTATCTATAGGCACCTACTACAAATTTGAAAATAATGAAAAAGAAAACTTGACAGACAAACTGATAAAATGTCAGTACTACATAAATTCCACCCCTGCAAAAAGGAAAGGAACAGTCCCCACTTAACCCAACTCCTCAGAAAAAGCTTGAGTAAAGAGGCTCTGCAACATGCTCAAACTCTTTTGTGACATGCTCATTTGACCCATTTACAACAAACACACGAGAGTTCTGTGCACACACCAGCTTCTTCAACAACACAGCCCTATTGCCTAATTGTGTCTGCATGTGTGCAATCTAGGAAAATCTGGGAAGCTGCCCCATAGTGCCTCTTTTGTGGAAAGAGGCTCTGATCCTGCATCATTAAAGGCAATACAAGCTTTGCCAGTGACTTCAATGAGCATAGGTTTGAGCCAGAGAACATGGTACAAAGTGGCACCAGAAATATATGAGTCTATGCACTCTGGAATGTTATGTGCTGATACAAACCATCATTAGAGTCAACCATATTGCTAATTGGTTACCACATCAGTTTAAAATTATAGTGTAGCTGAAACCTATAGAAAAATAAATTCCAGACCCTCTGGAACCTCAGATGAGAACTCCCTACACTCTAGACTTGTTGACTATACAGACCATCACTTCAAGCACTCAGATGATCTCACTGTTGGGTAGAGTGATGGGTAGAGAGGTGATGTCTCAGCAGGGTACCAGTGTTCCCACTCACTTTCACCCTAGGGACTGGGCAGTAATGCAGGACTGAAAACTTAGAAATGCAGCTCAGGAATACCATGTTATCACATTAGGAAAGGGTTCTTTGCAGCTAATCACCTAATTGCTAAAATGCAAGTAATCTCCCCATCACATCCCAATTATCTGGCATATAAACAACCAAAACTGGTAGCCTCGTGCAATATTGTAATGAACTATGATGGGCTGCTTTTCTCACCTTTTCTGATGTGTTTATAAGATAAAATTTGAGCTTGCAAACCCCACGTGTATTTTTTCCTGAAATATGACTTTTAAGTATTTTTCCCATGTAGGTTACTGATTTTTATGCAAATACTGTAGGCCTGGTCACCCTCAAAAAGATTTTTTTGTTGGGTGTTTAGTACACAAATCTCTTTGCAGGCAGTTGATAGGTCAGGAGCTAAAATGCTTGCATTACCCATGAGATGTCATGCACTGTCTATGCTCAGAAGTGCTTGAATTTCTGCCAAAATGTTCAGCACATCTCGAGCTCCAATCCCTTGAAAAGGAATTCATATATCACAATATTAGAATATCTACTATGATGTCATCAGAAAAATGCGCTCTCAGAAAAACCAGAGAAAAGTATTTTGCTGGCTCATTAATCTCAATGTACTGAAATGGGAAGATTATATTCTGTGACCTCTATCCCCATCCAGTGGTCTGTGTTAACTAGCTTAATGTTGTTTACATCAAGAAAGAAAAGCACAGTGACACAAACCATCTTGTATTTGAAAATATTTCTTGTTCAGTCAAAGCCCTTAAGCGTGAAGCCATGAATATTTGTACATGATTTGCAAATATTTTTTTCTAATATACTTAGTGCATTTTCCCTCTTTTTTCTTATTCTAAAGGGCAGCAACATGACAATGTTGGTCACTTTTCTTTCTTTTTTTATAAATATGCTAATAACCCAAGCTAAATGTTAATGTGGGTCATTCTTTGATAAGGATAACAATTAACTGGTAAGACTGCATGGTAGTTTTAGAGAGAAAACATATTCAAACCTAGCTTGGAATGGATCCCATTTTGAGAGGTTATGAGAAGGTTACTGATCCTTGTGTCTAATGTCTAATAGTCTTTTACAAAAAACAGTTTATTTTCAACTGATGTAACCTACATTCACTGTTTAAGGCCTATTGCTGTGCAGTCACTAAATTAGATTCTGAGGAATGAAGGAAAATATGGCTAGTATCTAACAGATAATCTATTATACTGGAAAGATTTGTTCTTTTCTTTTTGTTTATTATTGACTTTATTTGATAAAGATATTTATACAGGTTATTCTCTAAGCATACATATTTCCCAGATGTTGTTTGGCCAGCTTGATGGCACTAGATGTACAGCAGCATATTGTGCTAACTGCATGAAGATTACAAATTAGGAAGTCTCGGTTCTGTGACTCTGGAGCAAGCAGAAGTGCCAAAATGTATCCCAGAGCTAAAATGGGAGGATGCAATCTCTAAGCAGAGTGAAACAAATAATGCTAGCACTCCTCACATGCCACTTTTTTGACCACAAATACTGAGTGAAGAGAAATAATGCTCTGCCTTGAATGTCATCAGTGCATATTTGTGTCTTGCAATAAATAGCTGCATGGGGTTTAAAGTCATTATTGGAACACTCATCCTTTCAGGAGAAGAGGATTCGAGCTGTGTCCATCACAGAGGAAAATGAAGCTAAAACGACAAGAGAAAATTGCCTAAAAAGTAACAAGAGTTCCAAATATTTTTGTCAGTATTGGTGTCTGTCCTGAAAAGCAGAACACCGCCATCACCCCTATTCCGTTTCCCCGCTTCTTTTCAAATCTCAAGGTATCAGCATTCAGGTCACACAAATATTCCAGTTTAGGTAGATACTATAGAAACCCCACTCTTCGATGACTATTTCAAATCAAGCCTAAATGGTAGTGAATGAAAATTGTTACCATTTGATAGCTACTTTGTGTTCTGTATTGAATGAATTAGCAAATCTCCCTCGCCATTTCTGGGTGCACAATTAACCCCATCAAAACCCACCATCATAAATGGCGGTAATTGGCAACCTTTAAAGTGAAATCTCATTACTCTGTGGCTGCCTGTGCTAGCAAGTATCAAACCAACACTAATCTAGTTTAAAGTGCTTACAAATATAGAAGCTTTTTGAAAAGTATGTTGCTTTTCATAGAATCATAGAATATCAGGGTTGGAAGGGACATCAGGAGGTCATCTAGTCCAACCCCCTGCTCAAAGCAGGACCAATCCCCAACTTTGGCCCCAGATCCCTAAATGGCTCCCCTCAAGGATTGAACTCACAACCCTGGTTTAGCGGGCCAATGCTCAAACCACTGAGCTATCCCCCTAACCACTGAGCTTTTCCCCCAATGCAGACTTTGTCTTGCTTATATTGCAATAAATGTCTTATGAGCCATTTCATTTCCAAGAGCTCTAACTTAGACTCTGCTTGGTGCCTGTGTGTTTGTGGTGGGTTATAAGCATTTATATGTTACAGCACTCTGAAGTGTAGTAGATGACTCTGTGCAAAAGAGTCTGTGTTTTCATGTGCAATGATTTGTATGTAAAGATGATAGACTATGTCCCCAATTCAATATCCACTGCAGTCAATGTGAATTCTCTCATAGATTTCAATAGTTGCAGATGCACAAAATCATCAATTTTGTACTTAAATTAACAGGAGAAGTGTGCTGCCCTAATGAAGAACAAAACAGGGTTTCGGTTGGAGTTGGTGACTCTTGCTGCCAGGGCACTCCTTATTCCACGTCAGGGAATCAGATCTGCTGTGGTGGATCACTCCATGATGGCTTCATTCATCAGTGCTGTGGTGGGCAATTAATAAGTAAAGACCTGATCTGCTGCGGTGATGGAGACAAGGGAACTGTACACAGACCTCTCCCAGGTAAGCTCTGACATTACCACCAAAATGTACTGTATAGAAAAACTAGGGCTGGGCATGGATGGCTCTCCACCTCCCCAGTCCTAGTCAAACATTGGCCACTCTGCAATGAAGCACATAGATGTATGATACATGTGCCCCTTTCATTAAAATGAAGACGTAACTCCCTCCTCACCCCACCGTGCTACCTGAAGTAGCATTCAGGGATGTGGGTCATTTCATTCCACATCCCATTATCATCTCTCTCTCTTCTTTGCATTTTGAGAAAAAATTACGTAGTCTAATATTAAAATATAGGGCTACGTTGTGGCATAAAGCCAGGGCACAGCCCCAGCAGGCACTCCAGGAGGTCCTGTGCTTCAGGCAGGTACAACACATCCTGGAGCTTCAGGAAACCAAGAGGAGTGCACCCTCTGCCCCCCTCTCTGTGTCTGTCCTCACTCCACTCCTCTCTCCACCCCCCTTGCAGATACTTGTCCTGAGAGTGGTACAAGCCTTGCTAAGTCCTTGTGCCTCTCAGCACCAGGATTTCCATTGTTCCTGGGTCTTTGGGTGTAAACAAGTAGGAAATAGAGGGGATGAGTCTATTTGGACCCTCTCCCTCATTTGTGCACCAACACGGGGGCTGGGAAAAATAGCCCAGAGATTTTTTTAAATAATCAGATCTAGTGATGAGATCAAATCACCTGTCCCCACTCGCTGTACCCAGTCCACCTGTCACACATCAAGTTCCATTTGATAGAGCGGATTCAGCTCATGCGTCAGCTGTTTAACAGTTGCACATAAAATTGCAGAGACCTAAAATTAAGATCTTAACGGGGGAAAAAAGGTAATACTCACACCTTCCTGTCAACTGTTGGGAATGAGCCACATCCACCATGATTGAATTGGCCTCATTAGCACTACAAAAAGTAATTTTCCCTCTGTTGATCTTCACCCCCCTTCTTGTCAACTGTTGGCAATGGCCACTGAATTGGCATCGTTAGATCTGACCCCCCACTTGGTAAGACAACTCCCATCTTTTCACGTACTGTATATTTATACCTGTCTACCTTTTTTCACTCCATGCATTTGATGAAGTGGGTTATAGCCCACAAAAGCTTATGCCCAAATAAATTTGTTAGTGTTTAAGGTGCCACAAGGACTCCTTATTGTTTTTAAGAAAATCACTTTGCCATTGTGTTTCCCCATCTGTAAATGAGCAGTGATCCTTACCTCTTTTGTAAAGCAGACTGAGATCTACAGATTGAAGAGCTAGTTGTTATTAACAATCATAAGTAGGTATTCCAGTACAAATATCCTTCTTAACACAGTATTCAGAGAAAAAGTAAAAGCCTGATCTTAGGTGTAAAAGTTAATCTTAGGTGTTTTCAGTTTGAAGAAAAATATTCTTTACTAATTGTCATTTAGAAGGGAAGCCCAATTTTTAAACATGGAAATCATAAATCGTAGCACCCAGTTCCACTTTTGTGTGTCCAGATTGGCACCGAAGTGACTAAAATAGGTATTTGGCCACCTACATGTCAGTGAGAGCATTTAGCTGTGGAATGAGAACCCTAATTTTGATACCCAGATTTGAAAATCAAGGTCATAATGTCAGGTATCATTAAGTATAAGTCTCCATGAACCCCTTGGACAGGGAATCCAGTGCCCTTTCCCACCAAAAACAGGTCAACCTTTCTTCACCTGAGTTCTTTCTCACTTCAACCCCATGGTAACATTAGATGTATTCTTCCCCCAAACCTATAGGATTTCCCATACCACTGTGATAATTGTTGGAAAAGGGCTAAACCAGACAGCATCACAGCTTTCCCAGTGGTTCCCATGCCTTTGTTCCATTCCAGTGGCGAATTACACAGCTAGAATCCTCTTTGCTCCTCGTCACCCCAATCCTTACTTGTCAGCTGCACAACATCAACATAGAAATCACACAATATCACTCCTGTACCAGACCCTCTTGCATGGCAGCTCATTGTGCAGCTGCCACAAGATGGAGCTGACTCGTAAAACATCTCTTTATGTACTTTATTACTTAAACTCTTTTATTTGCCTGCAGGAGCCCTTTAACAAAATCACATTAAATTGACTTTCTCACACCAAATCAAATCTCCCTGGTCCCAGTTCAGTTGTCTTTGTCAATATGTATTTTATAAATGGAGTGAATTAACAGATGCTGTTGGAACAGAACTGCTGGGGTAGCATTTATGTTTTTACTGCTCTCTCTGGGCAGATGAGTTGTCTAGAAGTGTAATACAGGTATCTTGGGATAAAAGTCATGTTCTTCATTTCACTGTATGTGTATTCTTAACAGGTTTTTTTCTTAATATATATTTTAAAAAGCCTTTAAACATTTTTTATTTTTTATATAAGTGTTTGCCTATATTGCTCTATCATTTATGCTATTTTTCTTAAAAATCGGTCAAGATGACATTTCTGGCTATTAAAGAATAAAATCGGTAGCTTTTTCATCACTCATAGATTTGCTGTAAGGACATATTTTGCTGTGAGCCAGCATAAGACTGGGCACACACATATGTTTGAAAGACAAATTTGTTCAATGATTACTCAGTTTTCAAAAATTCTTATTTTGTTGAACTAAACGTAAAATAGGCTATGTTTTCATATATCATACTCAGTACACTTGGTGCTTAATTTCTTGTGGCAATTCAGCCTTGCAAAACCATCAAGAAAATGTACCAGACAGCCTTAAAATCTACTTATCTCCCACCCCATCATGCATATGATTGTAACGAAAAAATATTCTCACACAGAAGAACATAACACACTTATCTTAAGCAAATGGAATTGCTTCTTGTATAATAGTTCCATTCTCTACTTGGCCTTGCTCTAGAGCTGAAATGCTTTTGATGCTGTGCTTTGTACCTAGCCAATGAATGCTATGTTTAAAAAGGTAACTTCAAGTGAGGGGTTTTTTTATTGGAGAGGTTTTTTTTCTGAAAAGTATGATCGGAGCAAATCAATGTCAACAAATGTTGCAAACACTTGTGCATATATTTACACTTAACTTTACACACATTAATAATTCTATTGAAATCAAGGTATGTTTGCAGAATCTGGACACGCGTTTGTAATGTACATTTGGCTAAGGTCTTGTATGCTATCAATTTACTGTTTGCTTCTGTACAACGTTTTTTGGAGACTTTATCCTGCCATGGCAAGTGGCCCTTTCTATCTCAGATAGCTGTGAACTTATTTTCCCCCTCAATTTCTTATTTCATTTTTCCCTTTCACATTTTGGCTCTTTACTAGCAGGGTTGACCATAGAGACATCTACTGGCAAAGACTGGCAATGATGCCACTGTATACAATATATCCTCCCCTAGCCTCACAACTGCATACAAGCATCCAACGTTTTCTTGTGCTGATTCTTAAGCATAGAGTGACCAGAAACCACCTCATAATTTCTCCTATTTTCTCTAATAAATTATCCCTATGATCCCAGGCTAGGATCTCAAAATACGCTATTCTGCACAGCTGTGATTCCCAATCTGCGGTAGCTGCAGTATCCACCTTCAAGCCAAGGGTTTCTGGAATAGCTTGCAGTGTACACTGGCTCTCTATTTTGTTGATCCTCTGTTCTGGCTTTGAAGCTTAAGCCTTTTAATTCTCATTCTTCCTCTTGAAACCATTGGTTTTGCAGCTACACTAAATTAGTCATTCATTACTCAACCATGTTTGTAAATTCTTTCAGTTGTGGGGATGAACATGAAATAATTGTTGACAGAAATCACTATGAGCAAGAAATGCTTTTCCAGCCCATATATTTTCTCAATGCTGTACTGCATTTTCTGCCTCTAAAACATACATATATAAAACATGACACACACATTCCAGCTGATTTGCAGATAAATATTTAGTAATCAGTATTTTGGTAAAATAAGCAAATAGTGTAAAGAAATTCTCCATCTTTAAGCAGTTGTATGAAGAGGTGTTGGAAAGTAAATCAATCCATCAATATTATATGGACCTATTTTGTTTTTCTTGGGGCATATTTAAAATTGTACATTCACGGTGTCAAGGTTCAAGAGGCAAGTGCTACATGTGATAAATTAGGCTGGGGTCAAAGGCTATGCAATGCAGTTTCAGAAGATTGTCTATCTCTGCATTTGCAGCTCATTCATGCTGAAGTGATGCACTATGGGAATTACTACCAAACTCTGCTCTGCAACATCTGCTCTCCCTAAGTGAGTTAGTGCACGTCAGACATCTTTATGTCAGAATATTGCAGTGATGGATGCAGTCTTCAGAAAATGCTGCATAAAAATCTGGTGTGCCGTTCTGGCCATTAAGTGAAATTACTATTTAAATTAATGGCGCTGTCACAGTTTATCTGTGCAAAGAATGAACGCTGATTAGGGTATTAAGTAATTAGCAATTTATCACACTGGAACAAGGTTGATAATAATTAAAGAAGTAATGGTTTACCAAAGAAACTAGAAAGGGAGTCACTTCTTGTTATGTGAGTGAAATCTTGGCTGAAAAAAATTAATTCAGTTAAACAAAGATGAGGTTCTCAGCAAAAGAATGCAGAGTTGTTGTTTTTTCAGTATGAAAACAGTTCATTATCAAAATTTTAGTTTGCCTGTCAAGAGTCCCTCAGAGCTATCAGATGGCTGGTTATTAGTAATGAATTGGGTCAATGTCTGCATTTATTTATTTAGAGGAAAAAGAAAAGTATTCAACTCTTAGAAGGCTGGTTTTCACATTTTGATTGCTATGTAAGGTCCCAATACCACCAACAGGTAATGTACACAAATAACTTTACTCCTTAAGTACACCTAGTGATTTGAATGGGATATCTCACGTGGGTGCTTTCAGGATCAGTCCCTTAAAGAGCAGTGTGCATTGTCTATGGCTTGTTATAAAAGAATTGCTGCAATAAATGGCAGTAAAGGAACTCAAGGCTGCATTTAAATGTCTGATTAGGAGAAGAGACTAAGTCAAATATGAATTATTTTGACTATAGCTTTCATTTTACATTGTGGTCCTGTTTTTCATTATGGCACAATTCATGCCATCATGGTTGAGTCAGAAATGACATTTCCTAGTGTACCTCCCTAATTTTAAAGGATTTTCATAAGAACTTTCCCTGAGATAAAATGTACACATTCCCTTTTGGGGAGAAGGGACAATATCAAAACAAATAATTTACAAATGAGTAATTGTGCATGGAAAAATATGAACATTTGCCCTGATTTTGGGTGGCTTTTATGTTTTCATCACTCAAAAATATTTCATTTAAAAAGAAATTAAAAAATAGGGAAAGAAAATGAAATAAAATTTGATTATTAATTCCAATGTAGAAATTAAACTTTTAAAAGAGAGAGAATTGAATCATAGTTGTTGGTATCTTGAAAGTATTTACATTTAGTGTTATATACATAGTACAAGCCGATATAATGGGGCACAAAATATGCATCTCAACTTTCTTTAGCAGGCTATTTTTGTTAATATCTAACCATTTTGTTAATATCTAACCAAGAATAGTAAATATGGCAGGCGACCAGCTTGGCTTAATGGTGAAATCCTAGCGGATCTTAAACATAAAAAAGAAGCTTACAAGAAGTGGAAGGTTGGACATATGACCAGGGAAGAGTATAAAAATATTGCTCGGGCATGTAGGAAAGATATCAGGAGGGCCAAATCGCACCTGGAGCTGCAGCTAGCAAGAGATGTCAAGAGTAACAAGAAGGGTTTCTTCAGGTATGTTGGCAACAAGAAGAAAGCCAAGGAAAGTGTGGGCCCCTTACTGAATGAGGGAGGCAAGCTAGTGACAGAGGATGTGGAAAAAGCTAATGTACTCAATGCTTTTTTTGCCTCTGTTTTCACTAACAAGGTCAGCTCCCAGACTGCTGTGCTGGGCATCACAAAATGGGGAAGAGATGGCCAGCCCTCTGTAGAGATAGAGGTGGTTAGGGACTATTTAGAAAAGCTGGACGTGCACAAGTCCATGGGGCCGGACGAATTGCATCCGAGAGTGCTGAAGGAATTGGCGGCTGTGATTGCAGAGCCCTTGGCCATTATCTTTGAAAACTCGTGGCGAACGGGGGAAGTCCCGGATGACTGGAAAAAGGCTAATGTAGTGCCCATCTTTAAAAAAGGGAAGAAGGAGGATCCTGGGAACTACAGGCCAGTCAGCCTCACCTCAGTCCCTGGAAAAATCATGGAGCAGGTCCTCAAAGAATCAATCCTGAAGCACTTAGAGGAGAGGAAAGTGATCAGGAACAGTCAGCATGGATTCACCAAGGGAAGGTCATGCCTGACTAATCTAATCGCCTTTTATGATGAGATTACTGGTTCTGTGGATGAAGGGAAAGCAGTGGATGTATTGTTTCTTGACTTTAGCAAAGCTTTTGACACGGTCTCCCACAGCATTCTTGTCAGCAAGTTAAGGAAGTATGGGCCGGATGAATGCACTATAAGGTGGGTAGAAAGCTGGCTAGATTGTCGGGCTCAACGAGTAGTGATCAATGGCTCCATGTCTAGTTGGCAGCCGGTGTCAAGTGGAGTGCCCCAGGGGTCGGTCCTGGGGCCCGTTTTGTTCAATATCTTCATAAATGATCTGGAGGATGGTGTGGATTGCACTCTCAGCAAATTTGCGGATGATACTAAACTGGGAGGAGTGGTAGATACGCTGGAGGGGAGGGATAGGATACAGAAGGACCTAGACAATTGGAGGATTGGGCCAAAAGAAATCTAATGAGGTTCAATAAGGATAAGTGCAGGGTCCTACACTTAGGATGGAAGAATCCAATGCACCGCTACAGACTAGGGACCGAATGGCTCGGCAGCAGTTCTGCGGAAAAGGACCTAGGGTGACAGTGGACGAGAAGCTGGATATGAGTCAGCAGTGTGCCCTTGTTGCCAAGAAGGCCAATGGCATTTTGGGATGTATAAGTAGGGGCATAGCGAGCAGATCGAGGGACGTGATCGTTCCCCTCTATTCGACACTGGTGAGGCCTCATCTGGAGTACTGTGTCCAGTTTTGGGCCCCACACTACAAGAAGGATGTGGATAAATTGGAAAGAGTACAGCGAAGGGCAACAAAATGATTAGGGGTCTAGAGCACATGACTTATGAGGAGAGGCTGAGGGAGCTGGGATTGTTTAGTCTGCAGAAAAAAGAAGAATGAGGGGGATTTGATAGCTGCTTTCAACTACCTGACAGGGGGTTTCAAAGAGGATGGCTCTAGACTGTTCTCAATGGTAGCAGATGACAGAACGAGGAGTAATGGTCTCAAGTTGCAATGGGGGAGGTTTAGATTGGATATTAGGAAAAACTTTTTCACTAAGAGGGTGGTGAAACACTGGAATGCGTTACCTAGGGAGGTGGTAGAATCTCCTTCCTTAGAGGTTTTTAAGGTCAGGCTTGACAAAGCCCTGGCTAGGATGATTTAACTGGGACTTGGTCCTGCTTTGAGCAGGGGGTTGGACTAGATGACCTTCTGGGGTCCCTTCCAACCCTGATATTCTATGATTCTATGATTCTATGATTAGTTAACTGGCTGTCCTGATCAAAGGGCACTTGAAGATGAATGAGCCCATATTTAGTACACCTGTGCTTAAAAGCAAAAGAATGCCATCAGGAGGTCACTAAATTTCCTCATTCTAGATTAGCTGATCATTGATAGTCTGTCTTTAACTTAACATGTAAGGTACCATCCATATATACAGTATTTCATAGCAGAGTTCACATACCAGCTCGCAAGAAGTGAGGAGATTCTAGAGGACCCTGTCTTCTCCATTTGTTAATTGTTTTCAGGTTCATCTGGGAATAAGGACTCTCAGTTCAGTCACCTCACATTCAGACCTGAATCTCAATTTTTTTTCTCTTTGCACCATTCCAGCAGCTGCCTCAGTGTGACATTTTTATGCTCAACTGTATACTATTCTCAGTTATTTTCCTTTCTCTCTCCCCTCCCGCCATGTTTCATTTTAATATATAATGTTTTATTGTTGCAGGGATGTACTGTTGTGGGCAGGAATATGGGAATATGTCAGATATCATATGTTGTTCAGCTTCCAGTGGTGAGTCTAAAGCACATGCTAAAAAGAATGACCCAGTGCCAGGAAAATGCTGTGAGACTGAACTTATTCCGAAGAGCGAGGAATGCTGTAATGGAGTTGGATATAATCCTTTGAAATATGTTTGCTCTGACAAGATTTCAGCTGGAATGATGATGAAGGTAATTGATAGAAAACCTCTCAGTGGCTCTGATTTGACAATGGACAGAGAAATACATTGTTCATAACTATTTTTCTAAAATAGGAATATAAAAACTCCTGTGTGCATTATTCATTTTCACATTACATCCATATTAATACCGAATGAGTTCACCATGATTGATGTTATTGCAATGAATTCTAAAGGAATTAATAATGATTAGCTGCTTCTTGTGAAGTGTTGCCCAGCACTTCAGATTAGTATAGGGGCTAAAAGTTGGCATGCCAACAGGGTTGGCATGAATAACAAGTTTGAGTTGTGTGACCATTGTTGATCCTTATTGGCTCTACTTCAGTGGGAATAGAAGCTGAAGTGACTAAAGATTTATTTTGGAAATATCCCTATACATCCCAGTTTAGACAGGGTTCTTGTTCATTGGTTCTGAGTAATAATTTTTGAGTAGCAATATTATTTTGCTATAGCGAATACCATGCAGATGTTGAATATGATTCTGTACCAAATCAGCAAACTTTACACACAGCACAATGCTGATATGTTTTTCATGGACTAAATCGGGCCCTATTGAACTCAATGGGAACTTTGGCATTGACTTCAGTGGAATTAGGATATGTTGCAGAACAATGATGTAATGATGATGATATTTATTTTATACTTTTCATCTGAGGATTCTCAAAGCATTTAATCAAAATTAATTAATTAAGCCATGCAACCCTTTTTAAGGCAGATATTTGTAATTCTATTTCACAGAAGTGTAAACTGAATAAAGCTCAGATAAATTAATTACGACATTTTTCAAGAATGGTCAGTGATTTGGGGTATGGACATCAAACACTTTGAGCCTAACTTTCAGAGGTGCTGAGCACTCATAATGCTTGTGCTCAACACTGCTAAAAATCAGGCCCTTGGTGTTTCAGTAAGGGTATCCCAAAAATTAAGGTACCAAGAATCACTGGCCATCTTTGAAAATGTGACCACATATGACTTGTGCAAGGTCACACTATAAGTCAGTATAAGCTCAGAATAGAACCTTGGCATCCTGACTCGCAATCCCTAGCTGTAACCACTAGCTCACACTCCCTCCCCAGTGACATGAATAGAAATATGAAAAGGCTTCCATCTAATAGAATGTTAAATGAAGGCGGGGGGGGAATGAAATTAAATGATCACTCAAAAATGGCAGCGATACTGAAATCCATTTACAACTGTTTTTAACAAGAAAATGTGTAGAAAAATAGTTGGAATAACTTCTAAAAATAACGGACGGAGAACTACTTAGAAAGTGTAAAAATATATAAATCAGCTGGACTAGATGTCATGCCGCATAGAGTCCTCACCCCTGGAGATCTGCTTCTGGGATAGGGGTGACAGAAATAAGAAAATTAGCTATTGACCTAACTGAATTTTTAATAACTAATAATGAAAAATCATGCAAACTGGGGGAGTGCCAGAAAACTGGAGGAAAGCAAAGGGACAAAGAGTGATCCTAACAATTGATGATCCATAGGTATTACTTCAATCCCTAGCAAAATAATGAAACAGATATCCGGAGAAAACATCTATCCCAGTTCTATAAAGCACTCTGTGCAGGCAGGATCCCTAAAAAGCAACAAAACCCAGGGCATTGATCCTTACAGATTCATAATGCTCAGTCCTTCAACTCCAACCAGCCTCTTACAGGAGTACTCAGGATCTTGCAGGATTGAGACCATAGGGCTGTTCTAAAACCCAGTGGTTTTTAAAATACACAATTTAGCTGAAGATACAATTTCAATATTTTCTTCATACACTGTGAGAGCTGGTTGAAGGTTTTTAAACCAAAATTTTATTTGTGAAAAAGTCCTTTTTGGAAAGGAGAAATTTCACATTTTTTTTTATATTTCACAAAATGTTGGCAATAAAAATGTATAGAATTTTTTATCAAAACTTTTATTGAAAATACCAGAAACATTGACAAAATGGTCAGTAATGGTTCTGATTAAAAAAATTGCAAAGTTAATATAGGTCAATTTTTTAATCCTACAAAACTGAAACAATTTAGACATTAGATACTTGTTCAAAAGGGCATTGAAATGGTGACATTTTCATTGTCAAATCTCTTTTTGGGAAGTAAGGAAGGTAGGACTAAGCTTCTTTATATCTCTTGATTTAAAACAGTGTTCATTCCTTAGATAAAAGAAGAATGCAAAGCTAGCACCTTGTGCCCTGTATCCATGAAAGCAACAGCATATTGTGGAAGATGTGACTTTAACCCAAGTGTCCACATCTGTGCTTGGGTTAAAAGCTCTCAGAATGCTACAGAAGAGGAGGCAAATGATGGTGTATGTCCAACTGCAGAAGAGACTGTCTACGGTGGAGGCCCAAATAGATATTCATTTACAGGTAACAGGAAATGGGACCTTGGTTTTTAAATCACTCTGAAATGACGGGTTCTGCACTGGGCACCATCAGCTGTTCTGTTGTTATAGTGAAGAAGTTTGCTTTATAAAGTAATCTGTCTGCCAGGACTTTGGTAGTAATTTAGGCTTGTGAAACTGATCGTTAGTTAGAAGGTAACTGAACGCTTATGGCTCAATCCTGCTCTCACTGAAGTCAATGAAAGCTTTGCCATTGCCTTCAGTGGGAGCAGAACTGGTCCTTATTTAGTTCCTGACTGAGGAAAATACTGAAACATGTGCCTGTCTTTAAGCATATAGATATAGACATGTAACATTTCTTCTTGTGTATTTTAATAAAAAATTGAGATGACTAGTGTCTAATTTTCTCTTTTTAGACCTGAATCTAGAGCCCTATGTTACATATGAATACAGAGTAGCTGCGTGGAACAGCTATGGAAGAGGTTTCAGCGAAATTGGCAGGGCTAGCACTAAGCAAGATGTGCCTCAGGGTGTAAGAGCACTGAAATGGACCAAAGCAGAAAATCGGGAAGACATAATACATCTGAATTGGAAAGAACCTCTTCAACCAAATGGTATTCTTAAAAGCACAAACTGTATGCTCTGCTATTCAATATGACATTAGTTAAATGTATTAGACCAACTGTTCTGTTGCAATTACACTGAAACCTGTCTTAAGTATATTATCAAGTTAACTGTCAGCAAAATTTATATACTCATGCCTATACTGAATAAATGTGGCACTGATATTTTCACACTTGTTCTTCCTCAGACCTTCACCCTGGTTTGTCTGTTTGTTATCCTCATTCATCACAAATAAAGTTAGATGATAAGATCATCAGGAAGAGACCTGGTTTATTATCTATATGTAGGGCCCTACCAATTTCACAGCCATGAAAAACATGTCACAGACCATGAAATAAGCCCTTCCCCATGAAATGTGCTGCTGGGAGTGCCTCAGCTGAGGGGGGCTTCTAACTGCAGTCCCCACCAGGCTGGGGAGGGACAGGATTGGTCCTTCCCCTGCATGGCCGCTCTCAGGGGGAGATCAGACCCACCTCCGAGTGCTCCCCCGCTATAGGAAGCTCCGGTGCTGGGGGCCAGACCTGAAGGTTCCTGCAGCTGGAGGAGGCTTGTTGATGTGGGTCCAATTTCCCCCTGCTGCTGAAAGCACCCTAGCCATGGGACTCCTAGCTGTGAGTCCCTGCAGGGACAGGGCCTGTCCTTCCCTTGCATGGCAGCTCTCAGAGGAGGGGAGATCAGGCCTCCCCCTTCTGCAGGAAGCTCTGGTGATAGGCAGCAATCCTGAAAGTTCCTGCAGCTGGAGAAGGCTTGTGATCTCCCCCTGCTGTTGGAAGCACCCCAGCTGGGGGGCTCCTAGCTGTGAGTCCCCACTTCCGGAAAAGGGACCCGCTTACATCATGGTGAAATTTCAGATGTAAACATCTGAAAACATAAAATTGACCAAAATTAAAACCCTCTGGCCACAAAATTGATCAAAATGGACTGTGAATTTGTTAGGGTCCTATCTATCTGTAAAGCACACAGCAGTCTTTGGGGAACAGCTATAATTATAATTAATTAACAGAGCTGGTTGAAAAATTGTGACAGTTTTATATAAAATCAAAAATATTTTATGAAAGATTGTTTTCAGAATTAATTTTTGATGGAAATTTTATGTTGATATTTCAAGCATTCAGAACATTTTGACCAGATCTAGTAATTAAAGTGACCACTCAAAAGATTTAAACAATCTCTTGCGTCAATAGGGGTGGGTTTTTAAAAAGACACAGCAGAATAATAATCAATAGACTTGGAGTTATTTTGAACAGTCTCTTAAGTTAAATGATTGATTGATAAGGGTGGTGTCCTACCAGGTTCACTGTCATATTTTCGGTGTAAAATGCTATGATCCAGTGTAGTTCAGCTAACAAAAACAGAAAACTTTCTCTTTATGATAAGGTCTTATCATTCACTATATTGTTCTCCGAAATGGGATTGAGCGTTTTAGAGGAAGAGAACTGAGCTTCACAGACACAGGTGGTATCCAGCCATACCAAGAATATTCATATCAGCTGAGAGCCTGTACTGTTGCTGGTTGCACAGACAGTAGCAAGGTGGGTGATTTGGTCTTCATAGGAGTGGTAGTAGAATTTTAATAGCTGAGGAGGTATCATACAAATGCCACTGGAAAGGCATTTTTTCAAAGAATTTAATTAAGATTGTGGGTTGAATGGGTGGGAAACATCAGTAACCAAGTGACTTGTTTGAATTTAGCACCTTAACGTGATTGTATTAAATTACAAATTGTTGATTTTTGGCATAAGCAGACCCAGGCACTAAACTGTACCTCAGTCTTTGTAAATCTGAAATTATATGATATGGAAAGATTTAAAATAAACAAGGAGCTTCATCCTTGGCCAAACCTAGAAGAAAGTGTTGAAGACATGCTTTATTTCCAAACAGACTAAATCCATTCATATCTTTGTTGTTTCTCACCAGGATTACTATAACCTCATTTTCTCTGGTCTCCCCATAGCTCCTCTCTCCCATCTCTAGCCTGTGGATTACAGCCAACATCCTCTTCCTCTCATACTGCTCCAACTGCATCACTTCTCATCAGATCCCTTCACTGGCTTCCTGCTCCTGCATTAGATTCAGGCTCTTCATTCTCACCTTCAATGCCTGCACAGCCTGCCTACATCACCTCTTATTTTTAACTCTCTCTCTCTTTCGATTTGTTACTGCTCCTTTTACCACTCTGTTTCACACCATCGCTCAAGCTGCCCCATTATCATGTAACAACATCTCTCACGTTGCCCCATTGCTGTGTAACAACTTCCAGCTTCTATTCTACAAAGTGCCTTTTTCTCCCCCTGCAAATAACTTAAAAAGCACATTTGTTCAATGAAATCTTCCTTGCCAATGACATCCAAGCTTCCCTTTTTTGAGTTTTGTCTATGTTACAATATAGGGTCTCTGGGCAGAGATGTGGAATTGTGATTGTTGCTATGTTTTGTAAGTATAAAAAAAATCACAACCATGTGTAACCAGTAAAGTCATCAGTGGGAATTGAGCCTGGGACCTTCAAAATCAAGACTGAGTTTTTTAAACAAACCTAGGCAAATTCGGAATCCAAACCCCCTAGGTAGCTTTGCAAATCTCAATCCAAAAGTACAAGAAAATAGTCCCAGAGAGAAAAGGTGGGTGAGGTACTATCTTTTATTGGACTATCTTCTGTTGGTGAGAGAGAGAAGCTTTCAAGTTTACACAGAGCTCTTCAGGTCCGTTATGACTAAGTATCCAGCTGTTATAGGCATTGATGCTAGCCACTAGAGGGTGACACCCTCACTTACATTAAGTCAGTGTATTACAGAAGGCATGTATATGCTTACAGCATAATAAAACTCACGTATAGTGGTACTAATAAAAAGACATGATTCTCTAAGAGCATAGGATCTGATTCTCCTCTCAAATCAGAGTAAATCAGAAATAGCACCATCGAAGTCAGTGAAGTTAGACCAGTGTAAAACTGATGTAAGGGAGATGAGAACTGGCCTATATATATTCAGTTTTGAGAAAGATCTTAGTGAATTCTAAATTATCCAAGCTTCATATTTCTTCTTGAGTTCATTAGAAAAGATTCAAAAAAGCTATGAACTGATAAAGATCGGATTATACTGAATTCAAAGAAGTCTAGCTCTATATTTATTGGTGCTTAAAAATATGAAATCAGGCTTTTAAAATGCAAAGACATTGGCAAACCATATGGAAGACAGTTATCGAGTTCTCTAGCAAGACAGTCTGCCATCAGATTTTGCTATTTCACCCAGTTCTATACACTACAGCTGAGATGTTGTGAACCTGCTGTGACAAATTGTAGACATAGGCTTATGTAATGCATTCAAGGTCAGATTTCATTGTGTAAAAAGGAGTGTGTGTGTAGGGGGGGATTTAACTAGTTCTTCAGGCCCTTGGTAATGATATGCCAGACCAAGCAACAACGTTTTAAAACAAAAGTGACATTCTCATTGATTGTGGTATCTAGTGTACTATTACAGTAAATTGCTGTTTAATTCATATGTCTTCAGGTAGTTGCAGTCACTGTCCAAGGAATCCCAGAGAGCGTTCAGCCACCAGCAGTCACAGCTCTGAGCTCAACAGCATTGCATTTGAGCTGGATAGCACCCAGGAAACCAAATGGCATCATCAGAGAGTATCAGATCAGTCAAAGTGGGAAAGGGCTTATATACACAGACACTACAGCCAGAATGCAGCATACTGTATCAGGTAAGGATGGGCAGCTCTTTGAAAGACTAATGTCCTGTTCTTAGATATAAGACATTCCTTCCATAGTGATACTATCTCTTGTCAGTAACTTTTAGGTTCCCTGTTTTGCACGTAGTTCAGAAATGATTTAGGCTGGTATTAGAAACCTTAAGCTATTTTGGTCAGTCTTTTTTTTTCTAGGCAGTGTTTGTTCTCTGTTGTTAAAATGTGAATGAATCTAATTTCCAAATGTTAAAATAAACCACATACATTTTGATTCAGAACATATGCTTTGTAATGGGTAGAAGAGGGCCAGATAAATTCCATAGGTTTGATATACCCCCAATCAGATTCTGCTCCCGGGTCAATCTAGAATAACTCCATTGAAGTCACTGGAGTTATTCTAGTTTTGCACCAGTATAACAGGATCTGGCCCTGACGTTTAGGATAACAAAAATTAGAAACAGTTTGGCCTCAGCTTGAGAGTGGACTGTCAGACTGTGCTTTGTGAATCTGAGCTGTTTTGCCAATAACAGATTTTAGATTGGTTTCAGAGTAGCAGCCGTGTTAGTCTGTATTCGCAAAAAGAAAAGGAGTACTTGTGGCACCTTAGAGACTAACAAATTTATTAGAGCATAAGCTTTCGTGAGCTACAGCTCACTTCATCGGACTTATGGCAGCAGGAATAGTATCTTCCTCTGTCTTTTTCCTCAGCAGAGCACCTTGTTGATGCTCAAAAGAAGAGGAGTACTTGTGGCACCTTAGAGACTAACAAATTTATTTTGAGCATAAGCTTTCCTTGGCTACAGCCCACTTCATCAGAAACATAGAATGAAACAAGATATATTATAGTAATATAGTAAGAAGATATATATATACATACAGAGAACATGAAAAGGTGGAGTAAGCGGCTAATTAATTAAGATGTGCTATTATCATCAGGAGGGAAAAAATGAGCTGCTATTAGCAGGAGAAAAAAAATGGAGAAAAAAAACTTTTGTAGTGATAAACAAGATGGCCCAATTAGACAATTGACAAGAAGGTGTGAGGATACTTAACATGGGGAAATAGCTTCAATACGTGTAATGACCCAGCCACTCCCAGTCTCTATTCAAGCCCAAGTTAGTGGTATCTAGTTTGCATGTTAATTCAAGTTCAGCAATTTCTCCTTGGAGTCTGTTTTTGAAACTTTTCAGTTGCAAATTGCCACCTTTAAATGTGTTGTTGAGTGGCCAGAAAGGTTGAAGTGTTCTCTGACTGGTTTTTGAATGTTATGGTTCCTGAGGTCAGATATGTGTCCATTTATTCTTTTGCGTAGAGACTATCTGGTTATATATCTTCTTATTATATGTTCCATTCTATGTATCTGATGAAGTGGGCTGTAGCCCACAAAAGCTTGTGCTCAAATAAATGTGTTAGTCTCTAAGATGCCACAAGTATTCCTGTTCTTTTTGCAGATACAGACTAACATGGCTGCTACTCTGAAACTTGTTGATGCTCAATAATATTATTCAGAATCGCTTATGTTACTCTAAAGAATTTCCCACTCGTGCACGTCTACTGTAGAAGAGGGCTTAATAGAAGATTTGCCATTGATATCGAAGATGTATTATCTCCATATACTACTCTCTTAGTAACATTTCAGTCATAACATGAAACAAAACTCAACTTAGAAATATTTGCAGGAAGCATAAGAGGAAAATGGTACTTTTCAGGGATGTTTGCTTTCAACGTTTGACCCCTGGGATCAGATGCTCATCCTGCATTTTTATTTTTCTAAAGAAAATATTTAAAAGTTTTTTTTTCTCTCCTCACTTTGGCTGCAAACCTAAAGGTCCTCATGTTACAGTCACTGCCATTCCTGCTGAGAAAGATCACCCAAGATTCCCCTTCAACAATATCATGCACAAATATGAAATACACCACGTGTGTATTAAAACTCGGTCAGTATTCAGTGCATCCTGATTACATATCTTACTTAGTACATCAACTTGCTGTACATTTTGCAAAAGTAGTATAGATTTTAAATCACCATAAAAATAAAATCCCCACACAAATTGCTGCTGCAAGTTTGTAACAAAGTTCACTTGGAAAAAAAATATTGCTTTATCAATGAAACATGGTGGGCTCAATCCTGAGCTGTGCCAAACTCATATGCGGCCAGCTTGCGACGGGAGGAGGAAAAGAAAAGGTGACTGTCAGCCTAAGAGCTGTCCCATGTTATACCACCCAGAGGATCTGCAGAATACTGCAGCTATGTCATCTGTCACCATCCATGGATTCCCCTATGCTGAGGAAATACTTGGCTACCTGTGGCAGCTTGAACTGCAGTTTTGTGTTGCTGGAGCAGGTTCTTAGTGAGGGCCAAGGAGCTCGTCCATTGTGTTTCTCTATCTCTGTAAGAATTAGTGATGGGACTTGTCATGAAATTCCAGATCTGGATTTTAGATTTCACACAAAGATTGGGGATTTGGAATTTTGCTTCAAGCTAACCCCTAGTATATATTATATTATATGTGACTGTGTTTTGTATGGACGTGTAGGAGTATGGATGTATAACACTACCTGCACAAAAAAACATCAGCGCTCCTGTATTAATTTAGATGAAATATAAGGGCCCAAAGAATCAAAAGTGTTAACATGACCCTGAATCTGTCCAACATTAAATGGTTTTAAAGAAGGTCCAGGGTTTGGTATACAGAAACAACAGCCTGCTTAACACCATTTTAAGCACACTGTTTTAAGCGTTTATTAAAGATACAGAAAAGAAGGAAAAACAGGGCAGTGGTCCCCAAGGCGGTGCCTGCGGGCGCCATGGCGCCCACTGGGGCATTTATGTGCACTCGCCTACTGACAAAGGAGCGCTTCCGCCGGACAACCCACCACTGAGGAGCGTGGCCACCGGACAACCAGCCCCCGAAATGCCGCCCAGAAGCGGCAACCCCAAGAAGCGTCGCCAGTGAAATGCTGCCACTTCTCGGCGGCATTTCAGCAGCAATGCATCTTGATGACGCCACTTCTCGGCAGCAACGCTTCTTGATGATGCTGCATTTCGGCGGCTGGTTGTCCGGCACCCGCCACACTTTTCTGGAAACATGAATGTGCTATAGCAACAGAAAGGTTGGGGGCCACTGAGTTAAGGCATTTGAAATGTAAAGTATTAAATAAGGCAATTTTAACAACATCTCTTGTTCCTTTCTCCTTTGTCTGTAGAGAGCCTTTACAAATTAAAAAAACCCTGTTTTACAGTCTCTTAGATATCCTTTTTGGGGAAAAGAGAAAAAGTTAGTTAAAATGGGCTGGAGGTGCTGCTGTTCTTGTTAAAATCTGATTCCATTTCCTAGAAGACAAAACAAGACACAAACACATAAGAGGGGAGGGAAAAGAACAGCAAAGATAGAAAAAAGAAAAGGAGTACTTGTGGCACCTTAGAGACTAACAAATTTATTAGAGCATAAGCTTTCGTGAGCTACAGCTCACTTCATCGGATGCATTTTGCAAAATGCAAAATGCATCCGATGAAGTGAGCTGTAGCTCATGAAAGCTTATGCTCTAATAAATTTGTTAGTCTCTAAGGTGCCACAAGTACTCCTTTTCTTCTTGCAAATACAGACTAACACGGCTGCTACTCTGAAACCTGTCAAAGATAGAAAATGCAGTTTCTGTGTTTGGCATTGACTTTCACTTGCAATCTGATTGCTGGAGAAACACAGGCATGGCACATGGTATTATGGGCTACTCCAAGGCCTGGCAAACTTGTACCAGTATCAGGCTGTTTAGGGCCTTGCTTTTATCTGCCTCTGTGGTTCCAGGTTTACAGTAGGATTGTAAAATATACAGCTTTGGCTGGCTAAGCCAGACTCTTATTAAACAGAAGGCAAAAGGAGAGAGAGAGAGGAAAGAGAAGAAATAAGGTGGGGAAGGAAAAGAATACAGAAGGGGAGCAGAGGGCAGTTCTTCTCAGACACAGAGGTATTTGCGCACACACAGTCTCACACTGCAGGTGGTATTTGGCATTCAGCTTGAGCCAGTAGAGGTGGTATTGTCATCTGGCTTCTTCTCTCTGCCCTGACCTATTCAGGACATCTCTCAAGATCAGGAGGAAGAAAGCCCGGGATACCAGAATACAGTGGGGGTAGCAGATGGTGCAACTTGCTCCTTCCCCTTCTCTTTCATCTTTCGGTCAGCCATAATTTCAATAGCCAGCTTTCTCCCCAACAAAGTTCTTTTGTTAGGACTGTGATGGGTGGAATAGCCAATCCCCTTGTTGTTTTGGCCTAATTTCCAACACTTTTATTTTGGTTTGCTGATTTTCAGTTCTACCCTTTTTTCTTATTTATCAGGGATAATCTTAACACTGTCCTTGAATTATATCAGTAGGCCTATATTTTTTTTTTTTTACTAATTCAGTCTTTGTCTCACTTTTTCACCTTTTCCCATCAACTTTGTTGTTCTAGGTTACTGTGACATCTTATGAACTGTCACTCACTTTTTACCAGTTGAGCTCACAATTAGGGTAAAGTTGTAGGCCCAATTATCCAAGTTGAGGCATATAAATCCATATTTATTTAGGGAACTAACTAAACTGCATGGAGATAGTATCCCCAGTTTCTAACCAGAGTAACAAAAGATGGACAAACTCTGCCACCACTTCCGATTGTTTTTTTCCTAGCCTATCAGCATTATCTCAGCCTCGGACTAGGTCTCCATCTGCTGTCCCACATCAAAGCCCCAATACTGGTTAGGCACTGGGTAAGCAGGGAAACTGCACCATCTGGATCTTGTGAAATAAAGAACTTAATGTCATCTGTGTATTGGAGGCACGGCAGCCTATACTACCTCCGTAAAATTCCTAAAGGCCTCTGTACATATCAAAGAAGAAAGGGACAGAAACAGAACCCTGTGGCCAGCAGCTGTGTTCCCTCTAATTTTTCCCACCCATGTGCGGAATGAATTTTGTTATGTGCTCCAATATGGAGGTGACATGTGACACATCATCTTCATGTTGATGCACATAACAAAATTTATGTGGTGGGGGTGGGGCTCAGGGCTGGCACAGAGGGTTGGGGTGCAGGGGTGTGAGGGCTCCGGCTGGGGGTGTGGGCTCTGGGGTGGGGTCAGGGATGAGGGGCTCAGGGCTGGGGCAGAGGATTGGGTGCAGGGGGTGAGGGCTCTGGGGTGGGCCAGGGATGAGGGGTTTGGGGTGCAGGAGTGTGCAGGAGTGTGCAGGGAGAGAGGACTCCCCACAGCGCTCTCTCCCGGCAGCAACATTTGGGCTTTTGGAGAGAGGTGCTTGTCCCCACTGTGGGAGCGCTGGGATTGCAGCAGGATAGGCACCCCTTTCCCAGCCCCAGCAAGTCCGGGCTTTGGGAGGGCTGCCTGGGCCTGATCTGGCCACGGCTGGGTCCGTGCCGCTCCGCCATGCCTGGGCCCTATCCAGCCGGGGCTGGGTCCGGGCCTCTCCAGCTGCGGCAGGTCCGGGCCACAGGGTGAGTTGGTGCTGTGGGAGGGGTGCCCCTCCCATGGCAGGTTGGGGGCTGGGCTAGGGGAGTGATGCCCCTCCCCCGGCCACGGCAGGTCCCCGGGCGGGTTCCCTAAGCACCTGTGTGACTCTAAATAGGCTGCTGTGTGGCCGTGCAGCTTACAGGGAACTTAGGTCAGCAGTAGCAAAGGCATTTGGTGGAACCATCTTGGTTTTTGTCCATTGTCAAGAAGACACGAGCAACCCCTGAGACCAGAGCAGTCTCCATACCAGACCCAGATCTAAAATTGAAGTGACTGGGTATTAGGAAATCTGAGTATTCCAGGTAGTGCCAGAGTTGCTTTGCCTCCATTTTCTTTTCATATTCCCTAATAAAGGGAGATTAGAGCTTGGGGATAATTAGAAGATTCTAAGCGTACAGAGATGGCATCTTGAACAATTGCCTAAGAACTACTTCTTTGAGAGAGGCTGGCAACCTGCCCTACAGAAGGAGTTGCTGATAATTTGCGCAACATCTCTGGCTGAAACTCAAGGGGAAAATACCTCACATGTGCCCTCTCCTCCCACCTAAGAAATAGCTCTGCCTCCAGAGAGGTTGAAATTTTGTTCCTCATGCAAACAATACAATTTTTCATGGCACAATTGCTAGGGAGAATAGCTGAAGTTATCTCCTCATAAACAATGATCTATTTTTCTTTAGTGTGGCTCTCTCAATAAGCCACTGTCCACGTTGCCATACTAAGCCAGCAGAGAAATGGGTGATCATTACTTCTGTCAGTAAGAATCAAGTCTTCTGCTAGCTTAGAGGGGGACTTCCTTTGGTCACAGTGTTGAATTCATGACCGTGGTTTTGCAATGTGGATAATTACTTTGTAAATTCATTCAATAAACTAAAACAATCAATCTTATTTCACATGTAATCTCAAATGTTTGAACTAAGTGTTGTCTCAACCCCCATGGATGTATGGTTTGATTTTTCTCATCTTTTTTCAAAACCTCTGGTGTTCTTAAAGAAACAGTTGAACATTAATGAAGCTGTAGCATTAGTCTTCTCTGAGACTTTGAATCTAGGGCCTTACAAATAACAGATGAATAGGCTAGCACCTTGCCACTGCATCTTTGTCTTGCTGCTTATTTTTAATTACATCAAAGCTTTGGAAACATGATCCCATAAATGCTTTGTGGGAATAGTGGTGAATGTGTTCATCATGTGAAATCCATAAATTACTTATAATCCTCTCAAGATGTTAAAAAAAGCATTAAGTAATTGAAGACAGGAAGTCCTCAGTTAATTATTTAGAGGTGTTATCAATGCTTTAAGTAAACTGAAGCATTTTCTGCTATCTCACTGAGTTGAATGCCACTGGGACCTAGGGGCAGCAGCCATCATCTTCTCATATTCTCTAATGCAAACAGCACATGGCAGCTTGTCAATAAAGGACCTTTTTATATCATTTATTACTGAACACTTCCACTACCCTGTACAGAACAATTTGGATGACAGTTATGGCATTGTTTCACTTTGTGTTACTACTGCTTTACAAATGGGCCTGCAAATGCTCTGCGGTAGGGGGGAAGGATTGACTAAAATAATTAGTGGCATTGCTGTAAAAGAAAGCTTAGAGTGCCCTCTTCAGCAGCAGCAGGTGTGACAATGATTCTTCTTAACTCTATTTTTATATTTGACTAAAAATCTTATCCAAAGTCACAGACTTCATCAAGAGTTTCTGTGAGTGATCAGATTTAAGTAAGAGTCACTGACAGGCAGTTTCATAAATGAAATAAGACTCCAGCGTATTTTGTGATAGAGTGGTTTGAAATTATTCTACACACATACACATGCACACTCTCTCTCTCTCTCTCTCTCTCTCTCTCTCTCTCTGTACTTAAGGGTAGTGGAAAGATGTGTGTGATTCAGTAGTGCTGCCATTGGACAACCCTATCTCCAGGCAGTGGTGACTCATTAGCAACATTTTTTTTCATAAATAAAAACTATCAGCAACTTGACGTCCTCCTGAGTGAAATTCATGTGGTGGCCCAGGACTGTCAGCACTGGAGCTAATTGCTGACCCGGCTGCAGCCAGGACCACAAGCAGAGACAAATAGTGTTGGAAATGATTGACTGATTGATAGGATAATACATTCTTTAGGAGCTGTTTGGCAACCACTTGGAAAAACAGTGGATGATACAGTAGTCCAGTGACTGATCACCTCAAAGTAACAATTTCAGAATCAAACTCCAAGGGAAATGTCTCCTTGAAGTCATATCCACAGGTGAAAATTTTTAAAAGCAAAGTATTGTTTGCATTTCACAATTATCATATTATGTTTGTTGTCATTTATAATTAATCACATGCATAGATTTGTACAGGGCTCTCCAAAACATGCACAAGGTCCTTATAGCAAAGAACTTATAATCTATCTAAAATCAACTACATGTATGACTAGAAGTTCCAGGCACCAGAATTTTTCCAATAAATTTAGTGAAACCATGCGCTCTTTTTAATGCCCATTTTTCTCTTTAAAGTGTAGCTGTAAATGAGTATTGCTTTATTATGCGTGTTTCCCTTAAAAGTGAACATGACTCCCTTATGGGGAATTCAAGTAATTTGTTGCCACAGTAATCTTTCTTAGCCTGAAATGTTAAATTATTGGCTTTCCTCCATGCCTTTGCTTCTGTCTAGTCTGCAACTGTCATTTCCTCCCCTCTTACTTTTATCCTGAGTGTTTGGATGATTTTTCTTCTCTTCCAGTTCATGATTAGGTTACATTCAGGGCTGTCCCCCTGAGTCATCTCTTTATTTTCTTTTCTTCACATCCTGTTCTGTTTGTGAGCAGCTTTTGTGTCTTCCATTCATTATTTTACCTCTCTAGCTGCCTGTTGCTTATTACTGCTCTGTATGTACAAACCATTCCTTTTAACTGTGAAAATATGGCCTAACTGGTTTTGAACAAAGACTGTTATCCTAATGTTTTTTTCTTGTTGTGGGAGTGTATTTTTAAAAATAATTACAATTACATGTACACGCTCTCACATGAATCTTTAAAGAACAATATTAAAGTTGCAATGTCAAGCACTCAAAAGTAGGAAATGCCTGAATTAAGGTTGCCTGTGTAGCCCTTGTGCATATGCATTATACAGTCTTTAATTATATGATCACATACTATTTTTTTCCGTAGGATCTCTTCTCATTAAGAATGGCAGGTGCTCAATTAATGAGAAGCTAGTCAATATTTTTTATCCTCATTGGAATGTGTAGCCCCATGCCTTTTTTACTTCATGCCATTCAATTCCTGCTCTGAAGGTAGAATTATTGGTTTCCTTATGATGCTCATCACAGTAATATCTGAGGAATTCAGAAAAATTAATTAATTTATCTTCATAACGCCCCTATGAAAAGAGTGGGGGAATTATTCCCATTTTACAAATGTGGAACTGAGCACAAAGAGATTAAGATCAGAAGTATGCACTAATTTTGTGTGCTGAATTTGAGATGAGAGTACTTAGCATTATATAGTACTTAATACATTATGCACCAGCTCCCATTGTCTTCATTTGCAGTTGTGTGTGTTCAACCCTCTGTAAATCAGACCCCAATGTCTCTGGTTGGGCATCCAGAAAATGAGGAATGTCACACGATTAGTGACAGCCTCTGAAAAGTTTGGTTTAAATGAGTTGCCCAGCATCACACAGGAACTCTGTGGCAGATCCAGGGATAAAAATCCAATTCTCAAGGGCAACATTCAACTGTCTTAACCATGAGACCCTCCTTTTCTCTTGCAGTCCCCTGACTGCTTCACTATACACCAGCCAATTTCTGCAACAAATTAGGTCAGGGTCCAATAGATAACAGCCTCCTTTACTACATAGCCATGATTCATCCCCAGAGCAGGTGCACTGAATGAGCCAGATGTCATGTGTTAAAAATAGAATATAATAAAAGACTGTATCATCGCGCATACATGCAAAGGAGCCGAATTCAGGATGCACAGGCAAACTTAATTCTGGGAGTTCCTAACTTTTGAGAGTTTGATTTTGAAACCTTAATATTCTTCCAGCATAGCTTTTATGTATAATTTCCTACGTTTTTAAAAACACAAACTGGAAAAAAAAATCTGTCCTATAGTGTTCTGTTGACACCAATATGGTTCATAGACAGGTTTGAAACCTTTAGATCTTTGTGCCAATGGAGTACTGATAGCAGTAGTAAATTGTCCTCATCTATGTGGATCAGCACTACAGGAGGGTGAGGTGCTTACTTTGTCAGTGGCTTTCAAAGATATTTGCTGCCATCGGAGGAATGGTGAAACTCAGAAATCCTGGGTTCTATTCCAGGATCTGGAGGGGAAGTGCCTTGTCTTGCAATGTTGAAGAAGCCAGTGATAGTGTCACAGTTATCCTTGGAATTTAGTCATTTTCTCTGTTTTATTTTGAACCTTTGACACTTCCTGGTTCTGGCTAGAACCCAGGACAGGAGTGCAGGCTGGTCTTGTGGTCTGCAGACATCTGAAGTTGACAAAGTTGCAATGTAAAGTTTGTGATGACTAACATGATGGGTCCTGCCCTACCTGCCCCAAAGCTGTGGGCAGGGCACACTTCCATCAATGGGGAGGAGGTAACCAGGGCTGGGTCACATAAGGGCAGAGCCTCTTCCCTCCGGCATGATGGAGGTTCATAGGCTCCTGCTCCCAGTCCTGGGCTCCACTCCATGAGGTTTCATGAGGTAACTGAAAACTCACACAACTCGGGCGTGAGACTCACAGTGTCTGGATGGATATGTATTATCAGAGTGGAAGTGGGAAATACCAAAAATATCTTAAACGAGTTTGGGTGAAATCCCATTACTTCAGTGGGGCCAGGATTTCACACCTTGTGCATAAGAGATTTCCAAGGCAATAATTCAGACTTGTGGGGACAATTCTTCCCCCACTTTCACCAGTTTGACACTTATGTTACCCCTATGTATTTCAGTGGAGTTACTCCAGATCTACACTAGTGCAAGTGAGATGCAGGAGCAAAACTCTTAAGCTAAGCATTCAAATGTTCTGGTACTTATCTATATGGAACCTCCAAACTTTATGAAGATCACCCAGGACTAACTCTAAGTGGTTTTGCCACACTTCTTAAATTAATATGACATTGCTTACATCCAAATTTGTACTATTTCACTAATTTCACTATTTATGCAGACTTAGGGCCAAGTTTTTAATTGCCTCATTCTTTTTATGCACAACTTGTGTATGCAAATAATTGCAGTCACAACCAGAGTAATTTAAACATTTTACTGGTGCACTGCACACAATTAGATCTCTAAAGCAGGCCCTTACTATAAATTACTCTATATACTAACACCAGATACCATATTTTCCCTTCCAACTGTACCTTGGAAATACGGATTTTTTGAAGTAACCCATCTCTGATCCGTAAATTCAGCAACTTTCCCTCTACGGTTGTAATTCTCAGAATATCTAAGGTCAGCATGTTTAGTATGATTGTTTATTTTGTTTTTAGGTCTCCAGCCATACACTAACTACAGCTTCACACTTACAGCATGCACATCCGCTGGATGTAGCTCTAGCCAGCCATTTGCAGGTCAAACCTTGCAAGCTGCTCCTCAGGGTAAGGAAAAGGCATTCCCATAATATTAGAGGGAATCATTGGGGGCAAAATCTTCTGTAAATGGGCAAAACTCCATTGACATTGATGGTGCTCCCAAGCAGTCATTTACAACAGGTAATTTGGCTCTACAGTGCAATAATTGTATTATAACCCCATCTGTATGCTGAACCACAATGTTTCAGGTTCTCTGTTTTTTGTGAGAACAACTTTCTGGCGTCATCTTGAAGTAAATGATTCCCAGAGACAATTGTAATGGGCACATTTTTGTAAAACAAAAATAAATATATGCTGACACATCAGGCAAAGTTAGTCCTGTGATTATCAACTTTTAAGTCTGATTCTCCATTGATCTGCATCTTATATATTTATTTATGTCAGTGCTAATAGAGGGCAGAATATGTGTAAAACTACCTTTCTGATCTGGAAGTGGTCTATACTCACTTTGCACTGGTGTAAATGACTGCACAAGGGAAATAGAGAATCAGGACCTTTTATATTTAATTTTATGATATGCCTGAAACAATGGTATGCTGATGTTAACAGGAGTATGGCCGAAGCCTCGTCATGTCATAGTCAGTTCCACACAAGTGGAATTCTATTGGGGTGAACCAGAAAAACCCAATGGACTTGTTTCTCAGTATCGATTCCTTCGTAATGGAGAAGAGATTTTCCAGGGTGGCAGCAGAGCTCTGAATTTCACTGATGATGGCCTGCAGCCCAACAGTAGGTAAGGCCTAATAAAGAACTTTGGTAAGCTTCAAAGAGTGCTTAAGAATTTGATTTTGCAGGAGAAGAGTAAAATGTTCAAAGGTGTCTAAGATGAACCCGAATCCAATTTTCAATGTGCAAAACCCGCTGATGTGCTTTTGAAAATCCTGCTAAGCACCTATCTACACCTTGAGGTGCCTAAATACTTTGAAAATTTGACCCTGAGGGCCTAAGCCTCTTTTGAAAATGAGATGTGGGACTCCTAAGTCACCTGGGCACTCCTGAAAATGTTATGCATACACTGCTAGGATGATTTAAAAAGAGAAAAATCTCTGATTCTGTTCCTTAATCACTGAAAAATTGAAGACCTCCTTAAAGAGGCTTCAGATGAAGACAAGCCTTGTACCAAATTGGTTCATAGACTTGAAGGGCAGAAGGGACCATCATGATCATCTAGTCCCATCGGGAGTGCTGCCCAGCTAAGGCAGGCTGCTAGTGCCTACCTTTTCCGACGCCACACCGCACCCCGGAAGTGGCCAGCAGCGGGTCCGGCTTCTAGGCAGGTGGACACAGGGCCCCGCACGCTGCCCCTGCCCCGAGCACTGTCTCTGCACTCCCATGGCCAGCAACCAGCCAATGGGAAATGGGGGGTGTTGCCTGTGGGTCAGAGTCACGCGGAGCCACTTGCAAGCCTCCACCTAGGAGCCACACCTGCTGCCGGCTGCTTCCTGAGTGCAGGGCAGTCCGCAGTGCACCCTGGCTGTGCTGCTGACTGGGAGCCACCGGAAGTAAGTCCACGCCCCAATCCCTGCCCCAGTGCTGAGCCCCCCCAAACCTGGCTTTTGGAACTCCTTCCTGCACCCCAAATCCCTCGTTCATGGCCCCAGCCCAGACCCTGCACCCCAACCCCCTGACCCAGCCCTGAGCCCCCCCCCAAACCCGGATCCCCTTCTGAACCGCAAACTCCTCATCCCCAGCCCAGAGCCCTGACCCTCTCCTGCACCCTAACCCCCGACTCAACCCGGAGCCCCTCCTGACCCTCCTGCAACCCAGCTCTGAGGCCCCCCAAACCCAGAGCCCCTCCTGCACCCCAAATACCTCATCCCCCACCCCAAGCCCTGACCCCCTCCTGCACCCCAACTCCCCGCCCCAGCTCTGAACCCCCCAACCTCTCATCCCGACACCCAGTCCAGAGCCCTGACCCCCTCCCGCATCTCTGCCCCAGCTCAGAGCCCCCTCCCACACCCTGAACCCCTCATTCCTGGCCCCACCCCACAACCCTTACCCCCGCACCCTAACTCTCTGCCCCAGCCCTGAGCCCCTCTGACACCCCAAACTCCTCATCCCCAACTCCCTTGGGTCACAGGCATCAACACTTTTCTTCACCTGGGTCCCCAGAAAAAATTTTTGAAAACCACTGATCTAGTTTGACCACCTACCCATTGCAGGCTACAGAACCTCACCCACCCAGTTCTGGAATAGATCCCTAACCTCTGGCTGAATTACTGAAGTCCTCAAATCATGGTTTAAAGATTTCAAGTTACAAAGAATTCACCATTTACACCAGTTTAAACCTGCCAAAGCCCCATGTTACAAAGAAAGGTGAAAAACCTCCAGGGTCTCTGCCAATCTGATGGGTGCGGGGGGAGGGAGGATTCCTTCTTCGACCCCAAATATGGAAAACAGACCTTGAGCATGGAGGCAAGACCCACTAGGCAGATACCTGAGAAAGAATTCTCTGGAGTAACTCAGAGCCCTCCGAATCCTAGTGTCCCATCTCTAGCAGTTGGGGATTTTTGCTACTGGCAGTCGCCAATGGGTCACATGCTATTGTAGGTATTCTCTACCTCGGCATCTTTCTCTGAGCTTTAATTGTTCTGGCTCATAGTTCCACTTGTCTTCTATTGGCTTGGCTCAGAGCAGTTGAAATTCTTTACATAGCAGACTATGCACTGGCTGGTGGATAATGCATGTTGAACATACCAGTTTGAAAATCCTTAATAATAGCATCTCCTAATATTTTTGGAGGCCATTCTAAAATTGTTTTTAATGTGTCACATGGTCTAAGTGTTTCTTTCTTAAGATGCTATGAAATGTAATATAAAAAGTATTAGTTTGATTAGCAAGAGATGTGTGACTTTTGTTATCTGAAAAAGGAAAAAGTGAAAATCTGTATTTTGAAGCAATATATATTACATGCTTTGTGGTCTGTGCTTCCAATACTGGTGCAAAAGGGAAATAATTCCAGTACAAACATCCCTACAGCATTTAACCACTGTTTCTATTGCTGCTGTTTTTGTGTTTGTGCAGATATGTTTACCAGCTGGAAGCCAGCACTGGGCGTGGCAGCAGTACTAGTGACAAATACATTTTACAAACACCAGTAGAAACACCAGAGGAAATCCATGTTCCATATAATGTCACAGTAATGGATGCATATTCCATATTTGTGGCTTGGGAAACTCCAGGTAAAAACATACTTCTGTATAGTTCTTCTGGCAAATTAAAGAATTCCTTGTGGCAAATTAATGGGCATTGAAAAATAATACATTGGGCAAGTCTGCTGTTTCATTCTGGTTTCTCATTCATGTGTGGTGTCAAAAAGTGCATCTGTGAATTGAGTAGCTGGTATCCCATGCTGATGGATTCTTATAGAGATTTAATATAATAATATGGACTCATGTCTGACTGCGTTGCTGTGAGGATTGATTGTCTGTACATTGGTTTGAACATATAAACTACTATGTATGTACTAAGTATTATTGAAAGAAACAATTCAAATAACTGCATGTCAGAGAAAACTGAATGTAATTTTCCTTCTTTCATCTTTGCTGAAACTGGGTTATTGACAGGGGAGATACTTGTTGATGGTATAAGTTCCTATATTCCTGGAGCCTAAAATGCCACTTAGCCTGCAGGATGAACAATACTGAGTTCCTGTAACAAAGACACTCCTTTCCTGTATTTTAATTTTAAGATTCGTTAATTATACATGAAATGGCTTTTCGGTTGTCTCTCTTTCCCAACTTGGTCTTGATGCTCCTGATTTTTAAATGTTAGCAACTAGTCATAGGTTTGGCTTGCTATCATCATTGTCATCATCATCAACATCATCAAGAAGATGGTATGGCGAAGTCAGCTATATCCTGAATTAGAGAAATCTGGATGGTTTATGGGACTGGTAATGGGATATCATAGAATCATAGAATATCAGGGTTGGAAAGGACCTCAGGAGATCATCTAGTCCAATTCCCTGCTCAAAGCAGGACCAATCCCCAACTAAATCATCCCAGCCAGGGCTTTGTGAAGCCTGACCTTAAAAACCTCAAAGAAAGGAGATTCCACCACCTCCCTAGGTAACGCATTCCAGTGCTTCACCACACTCCTAGTGAAAAAGTTTTTCCTTTTAAAACTTCTACTTTTATTTGTATATATCTGTAGAAGGTATTGATAAGCATATGTCCATCATATATTTAAATTTGTTAACAGCTATAACGGAACTTGTAGTTTTTTGTCATGTTAGGTCGCAACCCCTACAGTGGACAGCTTGTCACTTATGGGATCAGTGGTCGGGGTCATCAGTGTGTAAGCTTGTATGTGTCTGATTTTTTTCAGTGTGCTGTCCAGCTCTGTGCAGATAGCTGGTTCAGCAGACCATAATAGTACTACCCAGTGTTGTTAAGTGTTGAAGGCTGGAATGTCCTTGTCTTGGTAATGCTGTTCAGGCTGCCCAGTGCTTCTCTTCTTGAAGCTTCAGTGTTATTACTGTTAACAGCATATAAGGCGGCCTGCTCATTCAGCAAACCCCGATGTTACTTATAAAAAAAGACCACCGGCACAGCTTGGTAACAGAGGCACTTGCCCAGGTTTATTGCCCCCTAGGTCCCAGTATCAGTGCCCTGGTTTCGTGGTTACAGGTACACTGACACATGAGTGGCTAGGAGCAAGAAGAGGCTCAGTCAGCAGTGAAAATATCTGCTGTTCCCTGGGCCCCACAAAAAATTTCAGCAAAGTACCCCAGAGTTTATAGGCTAAAACTAACAATTGGGATACACAACTTACACACAACCTTATATATTTCATAACGTTTGTTACTTTCCCTTGTTCCTAATATCTTAAACTAAATTGGAAAGTGTCTGTACTAGCTGAAATACATTTCCGTAAATATTCTGGTGCCTAGTACTATAGCAACAACTTTGCCAATTTCATGTACTAAACAGTGAACTTCTAAGGATCTGTTTTAATACATGGCCTGACTTGGGTTCACAGTCTGTGGTTCAGGCCTTAAATCTTGCACCAGGCCATCTCTCCCTACTATGCTTGCCTTTTTAATGAAGCACATTAATGTGTTTTCAAATGTCTAGATAGTAGTTATTTTTCAGGTGACAATTTTCTTTGATATCGGTCTTTTAAAAACTTGAAATGTTTGTTTACAGCAGGAAGAACAGTGCAAGGTTTTTCAGTGAACTCCTTTTTTGATGTCCCTTCTTCCTAATTATTTAAGACATTTTCACCTTGCAGACTAGCCACTGGCTACAAGAAAGTCAGAGGGCGCTGACAGTAACCTCACCTAGAAAAACCATTTTGCATTCCAGTTTGGCTTAATAAGTATTGTGGTGGTGCTTGATGCTAATTCTGCCCATTTAACCAGTGGCTACTAGGTCTATAATACCCTGAGCTGTCAATCTTTTAATTTGCAGAAGCACAAAATCCATTATAGAAATGCTGGAATATATGAAAAAGATTAAAAATCTTAAATTAAACTTTCCCCCCGACTGCCAGGAAGGATTTAGAACCTCGCAAGAAGGGAGGTGAATTTGACTTGTGTATAATCTACAGCTGATTTTATTGGAAAGTGCCTCATACTCTGCTATAGTTTTGATAGTAGGTATCATTTAAGGTCCTGAATATTCAGTAACATTCAAAATAAGTTTTAAAACACAAGAAAATATTGAAATGGTGAACAAAGACTTGTGGGAGTGGGGTGTTTGTTGAAAAAGTTTCTCAACATAGTCTGGATCTTTTCATTTGTCTGTTTGAGTTCATTTAATTGGCAGTAGGTTAAAAGTCTGAGAATAAGGCTCCAGTAAGTCAATGGTCAACATAATACACATCATTATCTTGAGATTAGGGCTTTGTAAAAGGGCAAATGGGTTCCTGAAACCATCCACATTGTGGGATTGGGTTTTCATGAATATTTGCTGGACCTGGGTTTCATCTATGCACACAATTGTAGAGGTCCCCCTATAAGAGTCAGTGTTCTCTGTCAGTCCCACTTACCTCTTTAATGCGGGTCCTGGGGTGCACTCCAGACATATAATTTACTTATGTTGTCTTGATAGGGGCTGAATGACTGGATCCCTCTCACTTCCCTGCTGAATCCCAGTCTTCAGGCCTTTAAAGGGAATCTGAGTGGCTTCTCCCACAGCGTGGTCTTTGGGGTGGGCCATGAGGTAGAGGCCACCGTTTCTTCAGTGAAGAGGTCTTCAGGTGCACAGAATGCACCTGTTCTTCCCACCCCAGCAGAACAATGGCAGGGAAATGCTCCTGCTGCCAAAACACACACTGCGCACGGAGGCATAGATTCACACAGTACCCCTAAAGATTAATGGATGTTCCTTCATAATCATGAATTTGGGATTATGGGTCACTATAGGTTGTCCATGCTATAAATGTTTTCTTGAGGGAGAAGGGGAGATCCAGGGTTAAAAATGAGAGGAGGTAGGAGTTCCCCTTAGAGGCACTGATCTTTTGAGATGGCATGATCCTCTGCGAGTAAATCCTATAGGTCCAGAACATTTAGCCCAGAGAAGCTGAGACCTGCAAGGTTAGTCTAACACTACTTGTGACCCTTATTCACTTATTGTGAGGGACAGTCTTTTTCTGTTAGATTTACTTTTTCCATGTATGAATCCTAGGTTTTGCAACATACCCTATCAAAATACTGTTGATTTCCCCTTTTACATCCAGAATTGAGCCTTTATAATAAGGATTGGCAGTGACTCTCCCACTGAAACAGTCATTTTAATTGACATTGTTTCCAGGAATAAAATGGCTTTTTATTAATCAGGTTTTAATGAAAGGGTAGTTGGCTTTGGTATTTTCCTGTCTATGGATAGCAGAATACTTTGGTATTGGATCCGCTTACCTGCTGTAATAAATTTGGATCAAATATTCACCCTCGGGATTAATTATGGACATCCTATTGGACAGATTCTCCTTTTTGGGGTTTTAATTGTGATGTTTCAACATCAGTGATGTATACAAATTCCATAACTTTAGAGAAATATAACATTTTAAAACGCCTGACCTAGCTAAATGGCAAGGTGGCTGAACAGTGGTTAAAACGATGGATTCAGAAAAAATGTTTGACACACCTCACTCGCTAAGGAAAATAGGACTTTATTTTCTGAAATAGGTATCCCATGATCTTTGTGTTACCTTGCATCAGTGCACAGACCTCAAAGGTACAGTACATTTCACTGATATCCCACAGAAGGATATGTTACAATTATTATGGAACAACTGTCAATATCATAGATAGAAACAAAAAGCCTGAATGGGGGGAAAAACATAATTTTCCCCAGGCATATCCATAAACGTTATTAATAGGTACGCAGTATCCATCCTACATTTAAACTCATTAACACCACCAATAGCTCTCACTGTGGCCTAACCCTGCCGAGTGTCTTCAATTGCTACGAACTTCAGCGAAAGTTGACGTCCACCAAAACCCACAGGATCATGTCCTCTGTTGCCAGATTGCCTATTTCATATGTTAATGATCTTCTTCTTTTCTCATATCATAGAATTCTATTTCACTCCATCCGTCTGTGCTTCCAGGTTTTGCATAGCATGTACAGATTGCATGTTGTGTAGAGTGTTTGGATTTCTACCTACATTCTTCCAGGGGCCCCATCTGGTATTTGTGTACCAGACTTAGGTGTTCTGGTAGCCTGATTTCTTTTTGCCCCCCTAAGCCTGATATTGTCTTAGTTCTTGGGAGTATGATCTTATAGATAGCTCTGGAGATTGTAATTCAAAGGAATTAATTCTCCAGATCAGGTTGTTTTCTAGGATTTGCAATATGCACAAAGCTTGTATGTTACTGTGGTGGTATAGGCCAAAATGTTCAAACCTGGGCACTTAAAGTTAGATGTGTTATTCCATATTTAGGCTCCTAAATAAGTGGATTGATGTTCAAATGTGCTGAGCATTCAGAATTGTCATTGCCTTCAGTAGGAGCAGTGATTACAGAGCATCTTTCTCAGGTGCTTACATATGGATTAATGTAGGTGCTTACATATGGATTTAAAATACTTAACATTAGTTATCCAAGTATACTAGTTCTGGCTGTAAAGTGTGGTACCAGTTTGTTGTTCATCATAACAATTATTTGGCACATTAACCTCTTACTTACATTTTAATAAAAGACATGATGCTTATTTTTGAAGACTTGTTGGAATACAACTAGAAAACTTCAGTTATTTGCTTAATGGTGGTTGTATTTCACATTACATTAAGTAGTTTTCAGCAATTGACTTCAAATGGACCTTTGATCACCAGTCTTTAAAACAAGATTGTGATTTTCTTTTTCTCTTTTAATCATATTATGTTGCAAATTCTACCTTATGAGTTACCCTAGTTTTGAAGTAAACATGTCTGTCAAACCTAATTTGCTGTTTTTTTTTCACAGAATTGTCCATTATACATTATCCAAATACAACAGAAAAAAACAAGATTTCATTTGATTGACTTGTCCCATTGCAAAGTGTGCACCTGCTGTGAAATGAAGTTGCAGAGGAAAAAAGTGGAATAATTTAACTTTTTTATTTGTAAAGATAATCAGGGTTTTTCTGATTACATCTTAACTTCATAAATGTTAAATAACCTATCAGCATCTAGTTGTTGTAAATTATGAAAAGGAGCATTGCTGAGAATATTAACCAACTAAATCTTTGTTCTTTACTGAACATGAAAATATGTTATGGCAGGTTGTCATTGTGCTCATGGTAACTTTGACACCAAATAACAAAACTGCCATTTGCACTTAGGGTAAATTGGTTCACTTATGCTTTTACTGTTCCTTTTATTTTGACATAAATTTATGAACTCTGGAACTATCCAAGTCATGGTTTTTCCCAGCTGATTATAACAAATATGCCCATTTCGTTTCGTTCAGTCACCAGAGCACCTGGGGTAGACAGTTTCGAACTTGCTGCAGATCTTGTAGGGTGTGTCTGAACACCCTAAGTTTTTCATTTCCGTGCGTTCTAACTATTCATTTTTTCTCTTTTTCAAAGGGTAAAATGATCTCTTGGTGTTAGCACTCAGTGAATACTGGGAAGAATTTCCATTTAATATTCCTTTGCATTTTTCAGTGCACTTGTTTTGACATATTTGCACTTTTGTGTTCACTTTCTAAAATAATCTTCAAAATGAGTTTACTGTCATGACCATTCACCAATAAAGTAAACTTTAAGAGCATATTGTAGACTATTCATGTACAGTGAATTTTGAATCTATGATCACAAGCAAATGTACTGTATCTTAAGAGGTTATACTCAGTCAGAGAGCATAAACTTATCATGTGGCTTGTACGTTTCCCAATATGAGATGTATATGTAAATATAATTTATACAGTGATACTGACGTACACGATGCTTTGTGAATATAGAATGGAATAGCTAGTAAAAAAGGACTTATTTGAAGTCTAAAAATGATCACATCTGCCATGGCTATATCCTATAGTATAGTGCTGCTTAAAAATCTTGTAATAATACAAGTCTAAATATACACATAAAGAGTCAGAATTTTAGACACTAGCCTTCATTTTTTCCAGGTCCAAATAATTGTGACCACAGTCCTGATCCTGCAATCTATCTCACTAAGATGTATAAGGCCTTGATTTTTTGTGGGTGCAGTCAGAAAGGTAGAGGCTAATTCTTCCCACGCCAGTGCGGACTCGACACGGACCACGAGGGGAGACTTTATGTCTCTCTAATACTAGGGCTCAAGTGTAGCAAATCAGCTCTAGAGCAGGTAGAGCAACTTGAGGCTGCCCTAGCTTGTGGGAATTGCCAGGATTCAGGACTGCCACAATAATGCTTCCTGCCATCACTAATGTTTCAGCAGAAGCAATGCAGAACTAGTGAGGCGGGCTCTACAACTGTCAGAGAAGACTTCTGTGAGAAGCTTTCTGGGAGAAACACATTGGAGAGGCTACTTTCCACCAACTTAAAGTCCACAGTGCAGGGGTGAATCCCCCCCATTCCCGAGATGGTACATTCACACAGCAAAAGCTGTGCAAGGGCTAGCTTACCCAGCCTAGTGTGCATCTAGACAGTGTAGGTAACAATAACAATAAAGACAGCACAGTGCAGGCTTCAGAGCAGACTCACGAGCCAAGTATGTAGCCAAGATCTATACCAGGCTTATTCTACCTGCTCTGAAGTCCACACTACTCTGTCTTCTCTGCTACGTTACCCATGCTAACAGCATTCAAGCTAACTCAGGTAGGCTAGCACAGCCTTTGCTCTTTAGACATACCCTTATATATGTAAGGGCCAATTTTTCAACCCAGCTTCAATTGATCCTTTATTTTTGTAAGTGCAAAATAGTAGACACAAATAATTACAGATGCAGCCTTACATCTGCTGCTGTTTGTACTCCCAACTTAGGTCATATGCATATATAGGTCCTTCATTTGTGGGCACAATAAGGAACTTAAATGCTTAAGTGGCCTAAGTTGGAAATTTCAGTGACCCAAAGACCTGGTACATTTTGTCAGTTTCTGTGCTGTTTTTTTGTGAAAGTATAAAGTAGTTTCTATGGATTTCTTTCACAAACAAACCTAGGATACTTTATAGGCACAGATAACTGGAGATTTGGGGGAACTTTAGTGCCTCTAAAAATGTTAGGAATTGCCTTAATAAATAAATAAATGCTAAGTTTGGAACAGAAGCTCACTTATTTCATTTTATTAAGAGTGGACAAATTTAGTCATGGTACAAAACTAGTCACTAAAGCATTAAACATGGGCATAATGAACAACCTACAAATCTGAAAACAATTCCAAACAATGATCTTTACCCATGGTTTCTTGAAATGAAACATCTATAAGCTATGAATCCTACGTTTTGCCCTTTTATGCTTGTAAAGTCATACACTAGTTGAGCCTTGATTTTGATCTAAAATGTTAAAATTATGTTTTAATAGGACACTAGAGCACTGACTACACTCACTCACAGCACTGATTGCCATTAGCACCAAAATCATTTTTATCAACTTTACACTTTGGAAAACAGCTGTTGTTCAGTTTGGCTGAGCAAACTGGGATGTTTCTGAGCTGACTTCAGTGACCTTTTTGTACATTGAATACTGGATACTATAAAATCAACTACTTTGAAGAAGTTGTACTTATGAAATTCCTTTGCTGAATTTGGATAGCTGGGTTGACCTCCCCTATTTGCATTTTCTTGGGAACTTTTATTTTCCTTGGAAGCTCAGACATTGTGACTATCTGCAACTTTAAATTTATTCTTGTGGCTTTGCACCCAGAACAAATTACAGCTTTCATCTGATTGGATGGACTGAAGTGAATAAAGTGTCATTTTCATAAGAGATTAGCCTTCTTTTGCTGAAACATCCAACCCATATTTAGGCCTTTTCAACCGAGTTCATTACCAAAGACGAAGTTAAACTTTTCCATTTGAGCTGCTAGGCCACTAAATTCAAGTTCTCATTTCAGGATCTCTCATTGCATCCTCCACAATCTCCCACATTCCACACAGTGCAGGATAGTTCTCAAATACTGAAGCCAGTGCTTCTGCCTGGAGGGTCTACCTGGTAGGACAGAGAACCCAAATACCTGGTGATATACTTAACACTTCAAATATGATGTCCTGAACTATAGCCCCTCATTTGTGTGATATTTTTAAATTAACTTTGCAATTTTTTAAACAACTTCCAAAGTATCTCTTAGGGGATTGTATTATTTTTAATAGCGTCTTGGCATGCCAAATTCCAAGCAAGCACATAATGATGAGTATATGTAGCCTGTGGTTTTTCCTATTAAAATTGGATTGCTGTCCCTGATACTAGGGACTTGTCTACATGAACGCTTAGTTCATAGGATGCTGGGGTGTAAATCTACCCTGCAGCATACTTAGTGTTCATGTGGACCCTGCTGCTGTATGCTAAAAGTTCCCTAGTATGTTTTGATCTACTCCATTTCAAAGTGGGCTGGATACTTAATGCATGACACACTAGTGAGGAGTGGATTTATACCAAAGCTTGCCATGACCTAAGTGTTCATATAGACAGGCCCCAAGCCTACTGTATTAATGGCACATCATAACATTGTCTGCAAAAGGTATTGATCCCCACTCAGATTAGGTGCAATAATATATCTCTAATTAGATCCCACGGTGTACAGGCAATTTTATACAATCCAATGAACTCTTCGTGAACATTCATATAATCATCCATGCATTGCCGGCATAAAAGCACTTGCTCTTTCTCAGAAAAGTCTGTTGTTGCAGCTACTCTAATTGCATACTGCTTTCCAGAAATTTCCCCTCATGATTTTAAGAGTCATGATTTCCATTATTTCACTTTGACTATCTGGATTGTGAATTTATCTAGACTCTTTCTCAGCCACTTTGAAATATTAGGATCTCATTTTGCCTGCAAGCAAAGCAGTTGGAAACAATGTCCATTTTGCCCACAAACAAAGTCAGTCTCTCCACTTAATGGCTTATTTTCAGCTAGATCAATCTAATGGCCTTGCAATGCAAGTCCTTGTGTAGCAAGATAATGTATACTTAGTATGCTATTAGGATCTTCCTGTTTTCTTCTTTCTTCTAAGAGTACTGATAACTTAGCATGTCAACATCATTCTTTGTGGTCTTTTGAAGAATATCAACTGCTTTGTGGTGATATGAAGAAGTTTGGTGCCTCTCAAATTTGTCATCAACCTTTTTCCAATTAGTGAATCCAGTGTGTGAAAGCTTCATCTTTTGTACTGTGCCTAAAAGTTGTTCAACAGTAGAAACAAAGTACATTCTTACCAGCTTCAGAATACTGGAGCCACTGAAGATCATCCAATCAGGATAAGCAAAAGGAATGGTCTCATTTTCCAAAGTTTGATACAGAGAAAGACTTAAGTCATGGTTGATGAGGTGGCTCAGAAATGCTAAGTTTCAGGCCACTGCCATTTTACTTCCTGTTACTAGTAACGGTGGAGACAACCCAGTACTGCAACCTGCAGAAGTTGATTTACTTTTTATTGAAAGTGTAGTTTCCTTCTTTTTAATCAGCCATGTTTTTTAAATTATTTCATTTTAGCACCTTGAACATAGACAATTTGTTATTGTACTTCACTCAGTCAGTAGTCTCTTGGTAAGAATGGCAGAGGACTGCAAAATTTAAAAACGCACACAATACTCTCTGGCAAACTAAAACATTTAGATGACCTCTTGGTTTTATATAGTCACTGTGTTTTAACAGTAATACTCAGACTTCAGTGGTTCAGCAGACAAATTAAAGAGCAACAGTACACAAAAGAGCCATAGTAGTATGAATTCATTGTTTCGTTTACTATATTCGCATTTAAACACTATAAAGGAAAATATGTAGTGTTTTTATTTATGTATATACACCAATCAGGATGCCTTTACTATGTTATTAACCAATTGTAGTTGATAAAATAATAATACTTGGTCAGTCATTTTTGCTGTGAGAATAATAATATATCATTCATATACTAATTCTCACACCAGATTTTATTTTTGTTTATATTTAAACAATTTTGGTTTCTAAAGCAAAGTCCCAACAGGGGCTTTTACACAAAGTTGCAGATAGTCAATGCTTCTTAGCATTTGACCCAAGCTGTTATTAAACAATAATTATCCTGTGTACTATTCTCTATCCTGTAACAGGGATATTCAACACCAATATGCCTTTGGAATATAATGTCTTACTAAATGCCGGCAGTACCTCACCGTTGATAAGACCAGTAGGTTGGCCCCATTTTGTCCTTGTGGATGGCCTGGATCCATACACACAGTATGAGATAAGGATACAAGCTTGCCAGAATGGTAAGATGGCTTCAAATGTTTCACTTGCATGATCGACAGACCAGATTTGCAAAATAGATCCAGTTCAACAAAATAGATATCTTATTTCTAAATTAAAGTGAAATGTTTACCCAGTAAAAATAAAGCCTAGCACTGTGGAGCATTATACATTTCCCTATATTATATCATGAATATTTTAAGTAGAGATTAAGATGTCTGTATTTCTGGGAATATATCCTGTTTTATCAAATGCTTTATGAGAATAGCTTAAGTGTTTTTGAAATATCTTGCTCCCCATAGGAGAAAATCCTTGCTCCAGTGGTGACAGTTGCTCCAGTATTTGGCTTATAAGGAGTAATAAACAACAATAATAACAACAACAAAAAGCTGGAAAGCCCAGATATTATATAGAAAACATTAATTTTCTACTTCCTTATTTAAAGTTATTGGGAATGTTCACAATCTGATCTGAGAAAGAAAATCTTGTCATGTGACAGACAGGGCATGGTTCTCTTCTCCCTTATGGTGGTGTAAACCAAAGTAACTCTGTTGAACTCAATGGAGTTACACTGGTTTAAATTAGTACTTAATTATGAGGTTAAGCACTCATTGGAGGCACCAGTTTATTTCCTACACACAAACTTGCTCTTACTTCATTGTTACTTTAAGTAACTGACGTCATGCATGCTAGATCCTGAAACTCCGCTTTAAAGAAAACTGTGAAAGAAACATGGAAGATTTGCTGTTGCCTTCAGTGGAAATAGAGTCAGGCCAACACTAAAGACTTTTAAAATTGCCATCCAAAGTCTTCAAGCTTCTTCCACTGATGAAGTGAGCTGTAGCTCACAAAAGCTTATGCTCAAATAAATTTGTTAGTCTCTAAGGTGCCACAAGTACTCCTTTTCTTTTTGTGAATACAGACTAACACTGCTGCTATTCTGAAACCTATTTTTGTTATTGTGTCTGTCATCATGGGACTTTGTTACACATTCTAAAAGCAATCTCAGATAGCTGGATCTGGGCACCTTGGCAGCTATGATGTAACACAGACAGTGTTTAAAAATACATATTAAACACTTTAAAATGGAAAATGAATAATTGGTTCACTTTTCACACATTGAATGCTCGTATTACTACTATCTTTATTTCACATCATGACACACGCCTTTTCCTTATGGCTAAAATATCTAAATTAGAAACCTCTGCTTTTATCCTCAGAAAACAGCAACTATTCAGATTAATGAACAACTTTTGTTCCTTACATTTCCATGCTTTAGACAATTAAAAGAGCCCTTTTTTGTTGTTGTGGAAAACTTTGACCTTTTAAGTTAATTTCTGATTTTCTTCCCAGGTGGCTGTGGAGTAGGCAGTCGGACATATGCAAGGACTTCTGAAGCACCCCCTAAGGAACTGAATCATCCTATAGTTAGGGCAACTGGATCTGGAGTAATAGAAGTAAAATGGTTACCACCTAGGAAACCAAATGGAATCATAATTAACTACTTTATTCACAGGTAGACTTTTTATATCTCTATATCATCCCCTTGCATTTAGTCTTAATAAAGCATTTACTTAAGTAGTCCAAGTAATACTGGTGTGTGAACATAGTGTTTAAAAATGTACAGCATGCTGTTTGAGCCATGAAGTGAAGTGTTGCCTGGTTTCTGGCTTTTTGAGTATTAAGTTAGGAGGACATTTGTCAATGGATTGACAAGTTGCTGATAGTACCTTCAATACAGTTTGTAATCTTGCTCCATGTTGGAGCTACCATAAATTACATGCAATAGGTAGACCCACATTTTATAAAAATAGACAGAGGCAAAATTTGAATAAACTGATGAAAGGAATGAATGGAGCCATATGCTTGTAGGCTTGGTGCAAAATGCCTTCTAACCACAATTAGGTACAAGATGACAGTTGGAAAAGAGCCAGTTTTGACTTGGGTAGGAGATAGAGTGCATCTGAACCAAACTAGTGATAATGTAGTTGAGTTACTAAGTCAAAACTGAAGCCAGAAATTGGAGACAGGTAGTCGAGGACACAGAAAGTACTCAAACATACATTAATGTATACTGTATGGCTGCTTAAATGCTGACCTCAGAATAGGTGCGGTGTTAGTTACACTGATAGGCATAGGGTCATACTGGGCAGGACTAGTGGTGGGTGGGCCCTCTGTTTAAGTATTTAAACTGAATCAGGGTGTTTTGGAAATCACATCTATTATTTGCCAGAAATAATTACATTGGGGTAGCATTACAGTGCTCTTCCAGGTAAGTTACACTGATGTATGTCTCCTAGTGTTAACCTATGCCTCCCTGTCAAACCTCTGCTCCACAGTCCACTGGCTCCTATAAGACTGACTGGCATGTCCTCGTTGTGCTCTGGATCTCTTGAGCCCAGCGTGCAGCCTTTTCTACCTAGTTAGCTGTCTCTTGGAAATTTGGCTCTGCAGGAGTCTGTCCTCTGCAATCAGCTTTGTGGAAGTCAACTGGTGGGATCCTTATTAATGCAATGTGGGGGTTTGGGGACTCAGAGCACAACCTCTGCACTAGAGCCTGCCAGCTCTGAATAAACCAGCTGGCATGCTCATGCATCAGGGAAGCTTGCACAGCAGGCTTTGAAGTCTGAGCTCCAGATTCTCTCATCTCAGAACTTCCTGTCTCAAAGCCTGCGGAGCTGGCTCCCCAAGTTTTCTGAAGCCAGGATTTTTCAAAAGCTTCAGGTGTCCCCCAAGTCCTTTGGATATTGGTTGCATTGTAATGCAGTTGTATATAGGGAGACGGCATTTCCAAAAGCGAGCAAGCCAAATTCCTCTTAGCAGATGTTTGAATGTGTAAGAATAATTAATGTAAATTCACATTTGCCTTAAATATATTAGCACTGAGTCTCTAAAAATGCCTGATCTCTTTAAATACCTTTTTCATCTGCTCACTGTTAATTGGATGAGAAAAATACATCAAGTCTCTACTTCTTATCAAAGGAAATAAAGTATCTTTTTAGCCCAAGACGTGGCTTCACTCTCTTGGTTTTGTAAATAAAGCTGATGATTACGGTTTCTATTCCATGGCAGGCATAGAAAGGGAAAACAGGAAACATAATGCAGAAAGCCTGCTTCAATGAAAAATACTGTAAATTGAATTTGACAGCATTTGATGGCATTTGATTATTCTAGTCACAGCCAAACAATGATATAAAGAGTAATATGAAACAGAATGTGTTACTGCCTAGCAGACTCAAAAGCAATAAACCTTCCTCCAATGTGACACAATCACTTCACAATCATAATTGTAGCCTGTTTGATACCTCTGAGTACAGCAGAAGGGCACTGACTGACATAGATACATTTTGTTTTTTATTTAAAGTGAAATGAAAATGGTGCACTGGGGCTCCAGATACAATCGTTATATTCACCTACATAGGCATGAATCACTTGGCAGTTATTTCAGCTGAAGTTTAAATGTGCTTAGACAACAACAATATCAAATCTTTCTCAGATAGCTGCAAAAAAAAATTAGAAATTTGTAAGGACAGAAATGGGATGTAAGCATATAGTTCTTTGTCATTCTGTAGCCACATGTAGGCTTATATTGTTATAGCAACAAGACTGCAGTATTTCTGGGGGAGGTTATGGCATGTAATTTCTTCTTCATCATTTGCCTCTTCCTTGCTGTATCTCCACCAAAACAAATTCATTTAACTCAAAACATTGAATGTTTGGGAAACCATCATGTGGAGATGTTTCCATTAAAATTGCAGGAGTTTTACTTGCCTGTAGAATTATAAAAGTGCTTACAAAATAATTGTAATTCTGCCAAAAACATTTGGGGTAGGAGAGTGTAATTGGTTGTATTTTACCTCTGACTGGTTGGACAGCTGTAAACATCTCATAGAATAGAGGCAGTCACATTATTTTCAACAAGGACCACAACTTAACAGAGATTGTCTCGTGAACCATGTCCCCTTTCATTCACAATCCTGCAATCCTCCACCCCTCGCATTCACCACTATATAACATCTCTGTGACAACTACAGCAGTTGCTAGTCTGGAAAAGGAATATTAGGGAAGTAGTTTAATGTATTTCTAGGTGTCTTTTAATGAGATGTAGTAACTGGAAACAAGGCGAGGCAGCATCATGTGACCACCAGTCACCAAGTTCTCTCTGGTCCTCAGTTTGAGAACTGATCATACAGAAAAAAATTACCTATAAAATATTAAATATAAAATAGAAATATGTGGGGTCCAATTCAGATCTGGATTAAGCTGGTGCAACTTCAGTGAAAGTATCTCAGCTAAATTCAGCAGGGGGTATTATTTAGAAAATAAATATAAGTGGGATAATAGTGTAACTTGCACACACCTGATATTCAGTGGGTGTGTAAAATGAGGCTGGGGGAGAGGGAAAGGGGTTTAACAAAAAATTAACAGGATTAATTAAGATACAGCCAATGTTATGGGCTGTTGACAGCTGTGATTTGCTCTTCCTTATTCTTCCTTTTGGTATGTCAGTTATGCTTATTTTTCACACTCACTGAGTGCCCATTTATTGTTAGTTACACCACTTTACTACTCTCCTGTTTTGTTTACACTTGATGTGCAGCTTACCAGACACTTAGATGTTACTGTGATATAAAGACCTATATCAATGGCTATATTGACCTATGTGAGTGCTGCATTTGGCTCATGATGATTATAATTTTTATCTGTAATTAATATAAACCATGGTCTAAGTTACTGTTTTAATGTGTGCCCAACTCGTATCCTTTTTGGGGTATATTTTTCCTACGTCAAAGTCTATATTTTTTAAAAAAGAACCACAATATAAATTTCTGGAGGTGTGTCATGATTGAATTATAACTAGGGCTACTCTGTTGCTCTGCATGGAAGATGGTATTAGGGTGCATTGTGAAGCACATCGTTCCTGCGAAAACTTGTGGGGGCATTTTGCCTCAGGCTTGTACAATGCTTCCAGAAGTAGCTGCTCACCACCTGGGCCTAACGACAACATGCAGCACTAGTCCATGTTCTTTTTTTGACTTTTTGAGGACTGGGGTCAGGATGGGATGTAGCTCTGTAGGCGTATTCTGAGCATGGCCTCAGAGGCAGAGCTGGTGCATCCAAAAGTACAAGGATTCACTATCTCTCTCTCTCCTTCCCCTGCCCCGTAAGTCTGTAGTCACTCATCGTTGCAGCCTTGTGGTTGTAGTAGTAGCTGTTTAGTCATCTAGCATGGAGGATGATGTCCCCTCCTCCCAACCCCTGCTAGAGCTTGGTATGGGGCCAGGGAGGATTTGCCCAGTGCTTAATTTGTAATGAAAGAGGTGCTGAGGGTCAAGCAAAGAGATGCCGGGGCTCAAGCAATGATTTACTTTCATAACTGGTGCAGCAAGCTCAGAGGTGCTGGCGCTATGAAGTGCCAAGCCTATAGGTGCCAGAGCTTAGGCCTGGCAAGCCCGAAACAAATTAAGCACTGGATTTGCCTTTTATAAAATAACTCTATCTGAACATCTTTAAATTGAGCATAGGCAGCAAATCAGAGTGTGCAGATTGAGACAGCTTCCAGCTCCTGGAAATGTTATTCTCCTATGCAGCTCACTGTACAGAAGAAACACTTCCAGTTAAATGAGCAGTTGAATCTTAAATCTTAAGTCGATTGAAATGATTACAAAGTGTTCAACCACGTCTGTTCAAAGTTTATTCATACATGAAGATATTCTAGGTTTTAGCACCACAGATGGAATCATTTACCTAACCATAAGTTTCATTCATTAAATATTCAGTAGTAATAAGATCTAAATACTTAACCAGACTACAATGTTCAGCTTTGCTTGCGGCTGAGCTTACGGTTGGTGGCATATTTGATCTTTCACTGTGGAGTAGCTGTTTCTCACAAAATTTCTAAAATGGTACTAAACATAAATTTGTGAATTCTAGCAAGTGCTTTAACGGTTAATTAAACAGTTGTGCTAAGCAAGCCCAGACACCAGATATTAAAGACAACTTTATTACACTTAAAATGACACCACTTTTTTACTTCTCTTTAGGAATATTTTTAAGTACATTGTGAGGAGAGCACAGTTACAATTATAAATAACAATATATTATTTGTGATGGTATAGGTGTGCATGACACTGTGCAGATAGAGTTGTTGCAGTCATGTTGGTCCGAGGATATTAGACTGATAATGTGGGTGAGGTAATATCTTTTATTGGACCAACTTCTGATGGTGAGAGAGACAAACTTTTGAGCTTACTCAGAGCTCGTCTGCAGAGAAACTAACTCAGAGTGTCACAGCTAAATATAAGGTGGAGCAGATTGTTTAGCATAAGTAGTTAACGCATGTTTCAAGGGACTCCAGGTGAAGTGGCCCATTAACACCCCTCCAGTCACAGGGAGGAAAGAGAGGGGGGAAGCAGCTGGAGTGGGGGTTGTTAGTGGGTTACGGATGTTATAATAAGCCATAAATCCAGTGTCTCTATTCAGTCCATGATTATCAGTGTCTAGCAGAGTTATGAATTTAAGCTCCCAGGCTCAACTTTTGCAAGTGTTGCGCAGGTTTCCTTTGAGGATGAGCACAGATATGGAGTGATCGCTTTGTGAAAAATGCTCACCCATAAGTGATGTGGTGTTTTTGTCTTTTATCATTTTCCTGTGTGAGTTCATTCAACAGAGTAGTGATTGTCTGGTTTCACCCACATAGTTGTTCACCCACATAAATGGGGCATTTCATGCACTGGATGAGGTTACGATAGGCCTGTGTAGAACTCATGGATCTTCAGAGTTGTATTGTGCAGGGCGTTGATCATTGTAGCAATGGAGATAAGTCTGGAGACGACATCTGTTCGTTTGGAAGGGTCTGGTGCCACTTTGCGTTGTTGTGTCCTGGTCTGTGGGAACATGCCACTGATGATAAGCTTGAAGAGTTTGGAGGGTTGTTTGAAGGCCAGAAGAGGAAGTTCAGAAAAGATGGGGATTTATTTCAGGATGGGGTTCCCATCAAGTATGGATTGAAGTTGTTTGATGATGCACTGTATGGATCCCTTTGTGGAGTGGTAGGAAACAACTAGGTGTGTGCGTTCAGAGAGGGGTTTATTTCTGTACTGAAGCAAGTTCTCTCGGGGTATTTGAATGGCCTCTTTCATGATGTAATCTACTTCTCTGGTGGAGTGTTCTTGTTTGGTGAAGGTGGTTTTGAGTGTGTTAAAGTGTATATCCTGGACTTTCTCCTCAGAGCATATTCTGTGGTAGCTGTGTGCCTGGCTGTAGATAGCAGATTTCTTGGTGTGTTTGGAGTGGTCACTATATCTATGAAGGTAGATGTGGGTGATCCAGGGGTTTTGGATATAGGTGTCTGTTGGGTTCTATTGCTGAAGCTGATTGTGTTATCCAGTAAGATGATGTTCATGTGGGAGAGTTCTAGAGAGAGAGTTTAATGGACAAGTGCTCTTTGTTGAAGTTAAGATGGAAATCTATGAATCTGTGGGGGAGTTTAGGTCATCTGTCCAGAGGATGAAAATATCATTGATGTATCTCAAGTATATCATTGGTTTTGTGGGGTGTTTTTGCAAATATACACCCGCCTTGTCTTGATACAATTATCTGCTACACTTGATTTTTAAAACCTATGGACAAGTTCTTTGTCTTCTGACCTATCTGAGGAATTTCTAAGATACCTATCATGTAAGTACCTAAGCACTGCAAGAAGGAAATACATCTTACCATGTGGAGCAGGGTGAGTAAACAACAGGAGAGAGGAGAAAGGTAAAGTATGCATCCATCTTTTGAAGGGTGTGCTTGACATTGATGAGCACAATAAATGACATCTGAATGATAATTCTGCATGTGTTTTTAATCTATATGGAGGAAAGTATGAAAAATCAAACTCATGGTGCTGTGCTGGAGGACACTTGATGATGTATGGTTTAGGGGTCAATGTGTAGGTTCACTCATCCACTCTCCTCCATCTCATCAAAGGCTCCCACTTCTTATTTTAGGGGCAGCTAGAGAGCCTGTCCTTCCTCCCCTTTACCCAACACCATCACCAGATCTTCAGTATCAACATGTTTTGTGGTTTGCTCACTCCCCCAGTCTGGAGGCGTGAGACCCAGAAAATCTGTTTGCTTTTCTCTTGCTCCCACCCTTTAAACTTTACAATATCCTGGGCTTACTACATCCCAGAGTTTGCTGGAAATTCTCCAATTTCTTGCAACTGGGAGAAATGGCGGGGGGGGGGGGAGGAAGGAGGTGGTTATGTACCTGTCTAAGGGCAGACACATCTGTGTGTGTACTTATGAATATATGCAGAAGTGAAAGTAAGCTGGTCTGGTCTGGTACGGTGTACCGGCAAGAGCCCGTACACTGCTGACAGTACTGGCTTCCCCAGGCCAGCGATTTAAAGGGCTTGGGGCTCCTGGCAATGGCTGGAGCCCCAGGCCCTTTAAATCGCCGCCAGAGCCCAGCTGCAGGAGCCTCAGGGTAGCGGCAGCAACTGGGAGCCCCCGGGGCTCCGTCACGATTTAAAGGGCGTGGGGCTCCGCTGCAATAGCGGCGACTGGAGCCCTGGGCCCTTTAAATCGCTGCACAAACCCCGCTGCCGAAGCCCTGGGGTAGCAGCAGTGGCCCAGGGCTCCGGCTGCAATTTAAAGGGCCGGGGCTCTGGCCGCTGCTACTGCAGCAGCGCCCTGGGCCCTTTAAATCTCTGACAGAGCCCTGGGGTAGTGGCAGTAGCCCCATTGCGAGAGCCCTGGGGTAGTGGCAGTGGCCGTGGGCTCTGTCAGCGATTTAAAGGGCCCCAGGCTCCAAAGGCCCTGCCTGTTCTGGTTGAGGCCCTGGCCCTTCTGGTTGAGGCCCCACCCCTCTGCTCACAACTCTGGCATACCGGTAAGTCCTTAAAGTTACTTTCACCCTGAATATATGTGCACATGCACAACTATGTGCATTCTTTGTTTATATTTGTATAAAATATACGGGAGTCTAATACTACAAGCATCTGAGATTGCTAGTATTTTTTTAAATAGTTTTGTTATTTATTTTATATCCTTAAAAATAGTGACTAAAGTTGGGCTAACAAAACAAAAACTGACAGAATTATTGAAATTCAGATTTTTATCTTGCCAAAGAAATGTTCTTCAGCCAGTGGGCATGTGAAGTAATGATGACACTTGGTAGCCAGACAAACCAGTTCCACTCCTGTGAATTTGCCGTATTTGCGATACAAGTGACAGATAATGTAATTTGCTTTTTTGTTTGTTAGAATGCAGGGATAAAATGGTTTTATTTATTGTGGAGGCAAAGGTTTCAGTTAAAAGTAAGGAAAATACCTAAATCCGTGTGAGGTGCAGCACAGTTTTCACTGAGATTTATCATAGTCTTCAACCACCAGGTTTCATTCCAGACAAATATTTTTATTCCACGTAAAGGTAAGTGATTTGGCAACTTCATCTAGAAACTTATGACCTGCCTTTATCCATCAACTCTAAGTTAACATCCTCGTGGGGCCAAATTGTAAAAGAGAAGCTGATCACCTGTAACCTCCATTGGAGCTTAGCAGAATCTTAGGAGTGCCAGTAGCAGAGCTACCCCTAACTGGAATAGATATATTAAGTGCATATGTGTGGACAGTGATGAGTCTTCAATTCCTGACATGGGAAAGTGCCTCAAAATATTTTAAGTAGAAAATCTCTTTGAAAAAGATACATATTTATATTATGGGAAAGCACCATGGGTCATATTTTTTAATGAGCTTTTACAATTACATCTGGAATACTGATGTGCTCAATCTGACTAAGAATCCCAATTTTATACAGAAATGTGGGGTTTTTTTCACGTTCAAACTGGAGTACAGGCAAAATGTATAAGCACAGTTTTAAAGGACTGTCTGAATATTTGGCCCTTTGTGTTCTAGGCCAGTGGTTCTCCACTGGGGGGCTGTAAGCAGGTTTCACGGAGTCCGCCAAAATAAATCAGCAAGCAGGGCTGGTGTTAGACTTGCTAGGGCCCAGGGCAGAAAGCCGAAGCCTGAGCAACTTAGCTTCACGAGGTGCCTTGAGACATGGGCTCCCGGACAATTGCCCTGCTTTCTACCTCCTATCACTGGCTCTGGCTTTTTAATCTACTGGATGTGCAGAAAAACAGTTGCGGCACATTTTATAGCATGTTAGGGGACCCTCAGAAAGAAAAAGGTTGAGAACTTCTGTTCTAGGCAACTAATTGCTTTCAATAATAAAGTGGGTCAAAGTCTTCAAAATTGAGTGTCGGGGTTAGACTCCTAAGTCCTGATTTAAGTACCTAAATAAGTGTCCTGATTTTCAAAAATGTTGAGAACCTGCAACACTTGAAAATTAGATAACTTGTTTGGGTGACTAAATATGGATTTAGGACAATATGGCCTCAGTTTAGGCAATCATCTTTGAATCCCTGAGCCTGGAATGTTCTATAATAAAGGACAAGGTGCTATTTCAGTGCTATTACAGTAGTATTGATTGAGTTTTCAGTTTTCTCCTAATTAAGGGCAAAGAGAAATTAGTTATTTACCTTTTTCCTTGAACGTTTTTTCAATAGTCAATACCTGACATAGGCTGGTGACTTTTAGGCAAAATAAGGAGGGCAGTTCCTTGCCTATACAACAAATAGAGATAAGATCTGTATTATTCTCAAGTATAGAGTGAATTTAGGACTTGTACTTCAATATCATCTGACTATGTTTAAGTCACTGTAAGTTTTAAATGGACTGGTTTTATTTGTATTTCAGACGTCCTGTGAACACTCAAGAGGAGTTGCTTTTATTCATTTGGTCTGAAGGAGCCTTGGAATTATTGATGCTTCTGATGCACTGCAGCCATTCACTATCTATGAATACCGTGTCAGAGCTCAAAATTCTAGGGGGTCAGTGGATAGTCTGTGGTCTTCAACACAAACTTTGGAAGCTCCACCTTGGGGCATGCACGCCCCTTGGGCACAAGCTACAAGTGCATATTCTGTGCTGCTGAACTGGACCCAACCTATATCTCCCAATGGGGTTATTTCTCAGTATCGTGTGGTCTACCAAGAGAAACGGAATGATCCAACGTTTAGCATCCCAGCTATTACAGCATTAACTGTAATGGTAAGAACTGGATACTAAAACCAGTGTTTGAGTAGTTTATATATTGGTTTTGACCTGTGTTACATTAAAATATTGATATGGGGTCATTTTTTCAGTTAGATTTCCACAATTAGCCTTTGGACACCTAATTTACATTCATATATATCCAGTGTATGCATAACAGTTACCTATGTAGATATCTAGTCATTGATATACAGATGTTAATGTATGATTTTGAGCACAAAGTAGGGTTTTTCTTGTGTAAATAGGTGTGCATATCTACTTGTGTGTACCTCACTTTGAAAATGTGGTCCTAAATCTTCTATTTAATTGGTCATAGATTCCAAGGCCAGAAGGGACCATTGTGATCATCTAGTCTGACCTCCTGTATAATACAGGCCATAGAACTTCCCCACAGTAATTTCTTTTAGAAAAAACATCCAGTGTAATTTTTATTTTGTTCTTGTTTTAAGAGGCTGCTCATAACAAGCTAAACAAAATCAATCCCACTTGGATTTAATGTTTTTATTAATCTGAAATCAATGTTGGTTTAAGCATGACATGAAAATTATTGTTAGTTCTACATATGTGATTTATTTACAGAATCTATGAAGATTTGCCTCATAACTCTTCTGAATTAGAAGCAAATCAACTCTTACAGGCACACAAAATACATAATAGCAATATTTTATGCTACCTTCTATTTAAAAGTGCTTTACAAACATTAATTAATGAAGTCCTATGGAGGTACTATTATCGTCATTATGGGTAAACTGAGGCACAGGTTAATGTAGACCAAGACCATGATGAGAGTCAGTGGCAGAGCTGGTAATGCTGTCTATGATTACTGACTAGTCCTCTCTTCTAACCATTCACTTCAAATCTTTCCATAAGGGATACTTTGTGGTCAACATAGAACCAGCTGAACTAGACTATATAATTCAATGTCAGCTGTTGCATTTGACAGTCTTCTGAAAACAATCTTTTATAGTGTATCTAGAATCTACTGTGTTGGTATACTTTTAAGATTCGTAGGAACCCAAACTTGAATACCTCATATACTCTAACCTTCCTTTTGTGCAAAACATGAACATATCCCAATGCCATTATCAGTTACAGTGATAACCCAAAATTATTCAATATTCCATTTATATTCAGATAACTAAAGTTGTACATAGTGGCATGCTGAGATTTAATATCCAGTATTAAGGTCTTACTGTAAACTTCCTTAGAAAAGTCGTCTTGACATAAATGAGTGGAATCCAGCTGAGGGATCTAAGGCACCCATAGGTATGTGATTCTAAAGCAGAACTCTATCTTTCCTAGAAGCCTTAAAGGATAAGATTTATCATGCCTCTTACTGTGAAAAGAGAGAGAGGTCCTGAGTTAAATGGCAGGAATGCATGCTTTTGGCCTTTGCGATCCATTGCTTCTGCAACGTACAGCATGCTAGGTTGTAAAAATATAGGCTGGGACTTTTCAAAGGAACCTAACTTCCATTGAATTTCAGTGGGATTTGGGCACCTAACTTCCTATGTTTCTTTGAAAAGCCAAGCTAGGATGTGTGATGTGATACCTAGAATTTCAAAATGGAGAAATATCGGAAGCTTCTTTTAACATCCTGTTCAGGCAGCATCCAACATGTTGCTGAGCATCAAAATGTCCAGTTATGCATTGCAATGTCTTCTAGGCATGCCAACAACAACAGAAAATATCCAAGATGGTTGTATTGTGGGTAATCAAATCTACTAAAATGGCCTTTTAAGTAATGTTATAGTGTGTTTCTTTAACAACATCATTTAAAAGCCTTTTAAATTAACAGTTGTTATTTGTTGAATTAGTATCTTTCTGGCTCCAAAATGCTTTATTTTTCCCAAACACTAAATGGAATCTCAATTACATTAGCAGCATATGCAAAGTTGTTTGACAAATACTAAGGTGACAATGACTTTTTTTGACTTTCCTGTATCATGTGTATTTATCCATTTTACTGCCTTTTTTCCTTTTTTTTTAAATATTATACTGCCCTTTGTAAAGAAATCTCTGCATTTGATTCTCCTGTCTTCTCTGCTTGTTTTACATTGGTGCAACTGCATTGAACTCAGTGGAGTTAGTCCTGATTTACACCAGTGTAACTGAGACCAGAATCATGCCTTTTGTGTTCTGATGATAATGTAACAACTAGAGCCTGGAATCAAAGATATTGACATAAAGGGCACTGAGTCCTGTTATCAAAGATACCATGAGGTCAGGTCAATTATCACAACAGGTGAAAACCTGGACACTAAGTTTTAAAGTTCTAACTCCTTGGAAATAGAATTTTATCATGAACTTGCTGATACACCCTTAACTGTAGCTTTTGTGAATGAGACACTTTAATTAAAATGTAATTGTATTGAAGGAACTAGCATTCCAATGATTAAACTTCTGCCCCTTTAAAATATAGCTTTCAGGGGTACGAGGCTAAATCATTTAATCTCCTAAAGCATTTCTATTGGAGCTCCCCATGGGATATGCCATTAGTCATTCTCTCACACAAGCTTCCATGTTACAATGCAAGACAAAGTATTGAGCAATCAGTGAGCTCTCTCCTTTATTTAATCTGTTAGACTTTTCTTATCACATTAGAATATTCCAGGGGAAAAAAGGAAATGCTTGTATTTTAAGGCTTATGGCCTTACGTGTTGTTGTTACTCACACCCATGTTACTCACATCCTTGCCTATTGGACATGACCTAGCCACTTTAAGCTTAACAAAAAAATAAACTTGAAGACTTTATTGGAAATGGCAATGCATAATAAAAATTTGAGGGTTGGTTATATCATTGCAGACTCCTCAATCTTGATTATTTCTTTTCTATCCATTTCCAAATCCAAATGAGATTTGCCTTGTGGGTTTTCAAAATCCTTGATAGATTTATTCTACCTCCCTGAAACATAGCCATTTACTTCCCTGTAAAGATGTGTTAAGCTATATTTAATTTAATATGCGTCAAATCCATGGCCTAGGCCTTTACAATTATCTGACCACTTTGAACGTTGTGATGCCAATGGGAATAGAATGCAGATCTCTATGTTCTAAAATCACAAACTCCTACCACTTGAACTAAAAAAGAATCTCCATTAGCTGCTGGCAGCATAGGGCCTATGACACACAGAGAAGTAATTCTGATTCTCTCCAGTAGAGAGCAGTGTCACTCAGATTACCCATGACAGACTGACAATATTCTGAACAAATCTTATGGAATTAAGGTAAACATGATTGAATTAAGTTAAACTTTATTGAATTATGGTTAATACCTTTGGAGTACATTGTATTAAAAATAGTGCATGTGGTATTGTGGCATTGTATGTACCTTCTCTAGTAGGGAGGGGGATGCTAATGTCATTCCTCTGATTATCAGCCCTTTGAAACCACCCCCCATAGAGATCTTCATATACTAGTTCAAACTGGATTCTCCAGGAACCAACAGACAAAGTATGGGGTTTTGGATGAATACCCTGGTTTTGAGCTAGCTCAGGGCCTTCTTCCTGATTCACCAAATGGACAGGACCCCTGGTCTGGACAGCCCAAGTCCTCAGGCTAGGGTTGTAAAGACTGGGCCTACTGAGGTCTCATAAGACTAGACGCTTTTCGTGAGCTGTAGCTGTGATGAACTTGTGATCACAAATGAAATTCCTTGGATGGGGAGTTGAAAGACTGCTCCTGCCAGAGCCCTTGTTAGAGTTGGGGTTAATTCTGGTTAGCTTATTAGCATGCGTGGAGGTTCCTTTATTGTTTTTAATATGTTTTCTCAATAATGCTTTTTACCATAAGAATTAAAGTAGATCTGCATAGGAAGTCTGTGTGGTAACTTATATCTGTAGCAGTTACACCTGTTATCCGTCTCTGATGAGAAAACAAACAGGTGTTCTTGGGCTACCTGCCTCTGCTGGGAAATACACAGTGTAGGCAGGGAACTGTGCAGCCTGGAAATAGCCTGGTCACAAAGGAGAGAGACATAGGTCTCCATCCAGAAAGGCAATGGCAGTTGAGCTGGAAGCCTGAGAGTAGGTGCTTTATTGGACCACTGAGCGGAAATACAGATACAGTTGTCTTGAACTCTGACTCTATATAGCTAGTTTATTACAATGTTTAGTGCTGATTGAAAGGTGGCAGCATGGTAGACTGAAGTCCAACAATGGCTGTCATGAAAAAGTAAAAGGATGCTACCGTTACCAGAGCTACTGAAACTGCTGTATGTCAAATACCACTATGAGGTAAGTGTGAGTAAATGCTGCCTCTTTCATGGATATACTATACCACATCTCCCGTGACCACTAGTCTAAATATTTGGCTGTTTGACAACCAGATGATCAGGGAAGGCCAGGCAAATCAAGAAGATAAGTTATAAGGAGTTCAGTATCTAAGAAAAGGTAGCTCTTAGAGTGTATTTTGGAGAAAGGGTGAGAGGAAGGAAGAAGGAAAGAATGTAAAGGCGGAAGTTGTAAAGGAAAACAAGACAATCGTGCAATATAGACAAAAGATAGGATAGAACGTAAGTGGGAGAAGTTGAGTACAGTGCTCTGCACAGGGATATATAGAATATGTGTGCCATCAGACTCTGCTTTACTGGAGATTTTATGGTCCCTCACCTCTGCAGAGATCCCCACTGACTTCAGTGGGACTCTGCCTAGGCTCCAGCAGTGTGCCTATGTGCAGTGGATTGCAGGATTAGGACATTTATGTGCTAAACCAATCACTCCTCAATAAAGAGCAACTAAGGCTGCCATGTACATTTGAAAGGATATAATAAAAGATATAGAGACTAGCAATTTTTATTTGATTGATAGATTTTAGTTTGTTAGGTCCTGATCCTGCAAACACGTAACCACATGAGTAGTCCCATTGGATTTTTTAGGAAGAGGGCTTTAGATTTGCATGTGGAGATTTTGTCTTCCTGTATGTGTTATAATAACTTGCACATTGAGAGTGCTACCAGAATATAAATTATAAACAATAGCAATGATCATATTCCTATTAATATAATATATACTAAAGTTTTATCTCATGAATTTTTAAAAAGGGGCATTGGATGGGCATGACAGCTATGCTCCAGTCATTATATCCTGCTTTACAGATCCCTGGAATGTAAAATAATTATATCTACTAGATAGTATATACAGAAATAAGCAATACATACTGTATGGGACTTTATTTTTTCTTCCATAAATACAGTGATGAAGCAGTTGTCAGCAGTAAATCTGACATAGTACAATTATTTCTACTTCTGGGTATATAGAAATACTGAAGTATCTCATATACCAATATATAGTAAACTGTCATTAAATAATTATTTTGTTTGGTGGCAACTTTCATAAATACCATAAAAACACACTGTAAATTTGAGGATGGAAAAAACCATAGAACAATATTGGTAAGACTTTTTCCTACACGTCTGTTAAGTTATTATGAAAGCTATTCAAGTGCTTAGGAAGCCCATGGCGTGTTGTAAGGAAACAAGATGAAATTAAATACTCTATATGATAACTGACACATGCCATAAATTCAGAATATGTGCCACTTAGCAGAGACCAAAAGCTGTAAATGGCACTGGAGGGCAAAAGTTAATTGAACTGCTGTCCTGTTGTTAATAAGTGGGAAGAATCCACCACTAGAATCAAGATGGCAGCCCCAAAAGTGCCCCGTTACAGCCAAGAGATCATATCCTTAGCTCTGCAAGGGCTTATGGGTTAGGAGGAAATCATACACAGATGACTAATTTTTTTATGGTTCACAGCCGATCAAAGTGAAATTCAGCAGCTGTTCAGGACAAGTGACCACTCTAACGGCTGTAATATAACCCACTAAATAGAGAGGGAATTGCATGAGAGCAAGAGGTTAGCAGTGATTATCGGCAGGTGAGTGCTTTATTGAAGTTGAAAGACCATTAACATTGATGGAGTAATTATTTCAACTTGAAAGTAATTACCTTGATGGGTGATAACTTCTCTAGTGTTCCCAGGTTTGATTGGACCAAACAATTGTGAACTCTTGAAGCCTAGAAAAATATTACAACAATACTGCAATGTTTAAATTACTGAAACCACAGCTAGAGTATTTTAATTATGCCTAACAGTGAAAAGAATTTAACTTACAACAGCCAGTGACCTCTCAAGTATAGAGACATTTGCTTTCTAATTCAAATGAAATGACCCACACACGCCACATGTGTGGCATATGTGATTGGTTTACAAATGAATCATTTTCTTTGAATGCAGCTTTTAAAATGCAACAGCTTGTTTGCAGAGTTTCTGAATGGTGCTGGATTGGAATTCCTGTCATTGTTTTATTTGGCTATGAACTGGGGAGGCCCAAAAATAAAAACATTTTTGTCTTTTGTTCCCTTCTGGGTCTGATAAGTTTGCATAACGTGAATGGGGACGCGGACCCCCGGATTTTGTTATATGAATGTGTTGGCTTTGGCACAACAACTGTGTGAATAGGTGTTTGGACTGGCAGTGTGATACCCCTGCAGAAACTGATTAAGTGCTTCATTAAGCCCCTACTCTGACTCAAACTACCTAAGAGAGGCTTCAGAGTAGCAGCCATGTTAGTCTGTATTCACAAAAAGAAAAGGAATACTTGTGGCACCTTAGAGACTAACAAATTTGTTAGTCTCTAAGGTGCCACAAGTACTCCTTTTCTTTTTACCTAGGAGAGGTGGGAGATTTACATTTGACCAGTTCCATATCCCATCACCAACAAACTGAGCCATCCAGTCCTTATATCTTACTGTACAAGTCTGGATCACATGACTAGTTTAAAAAGAGATAAAAAAGACAGTGATGATATACTGAGACTCTCCTTTGGGAGCAGTTGTTATTTCATACAAATATTTTTGTTTTATTTTTTTAATCTTCTAACCACCGCTTCATAAATCCTTGTGCTGATGACTGCATTGTTCTTGGTCATTCTGTTCTGTGACATGACCTCTCTTTTCTAAAAGGATAAATAAGAAGTAGACTTCTCAGGTTTCCCTTGTCATGAAGGATATGTTACTTTTAAAAGAAATTAGCCCCATATTTGAACATTTCTATAATATTATTTTATTCTTGTGTCCTGCATTTTTAAGGGCCTAGTACTTCACACATTTCAGGTGCCTTGTGTGTGTGAAATACTTACAGAAATATACCCTTATTGGCTTCCATATGTCTCACATTTGAGTCTTGAGAGGTTGAGAGTAAACTAATCAGCCAGCAGAGCAATATACTTGACTGAAAATTTGGTTGGTTTTATAACCAAAAAAATGCTTACCAAGGGGAAGTCAGTTCACAAATGTGATTGATAAGATATAATTTACAATGTAATAAAGTAACTTTTCCCCCCCTCATGTTACTCTGCCATGTTTGACTCAAATTTTAAAAGAAGAATTCCTAGTCAAGTTGAAGGAGCTTTCTTACAGAGATCAAACACATCTACTGAAATTGGCAAAGAGAAATGTACAGTGGGGAAAGAAAAAATAAGTTTTTCAGTTAACTTGTCCGTATTTGAGGTTTTTAAAATTACAGCTATTTAGATAATAGAAAAGGATAGTATTGGATTTGACCAAATTTTAGAAATAAATTAACCCAAGTTTTACCCTGGCAATATTAGGTGGTTGCAAAACATCTCTGTCTGATGGGTTCATGAAAATGTAGCTTAATTAAATATCTTGGTGACTATCATACATGACTACTGGAGTTCCAGATCTGAAAATTACGAAAGCTGTTTACTAACCTCCAAGTATCTTGTATTCATAATGACTAGGAATTCTAATCTGGTATTTTTATATCCTACTTGATTTTTTAAAATTAACTTGTAATTCTATAAAAAGAGAAATATTGCATCTGTTTAAAAACAAGAGAGCACTAGGTGATACAAAGATTAGGTAAAGGTATGCAGAGTCTTTTACCTCCAAGGAGCCAATCTGAATCCAATCCAGGTCTGCAGTCTCCATAATTCATTCTCATCAAACTGCTGTTTGGGTGTCCTATGTGAGATAAATTTAGTATTCTCAGTCCTGTCCTTTCTCTTTACTGCTCCCTTTCGACTCTATTCCAAACACTCATCTTCAGGCTGCCCCAATACATGTAATGCTCTCCCATTTCTTGCCTGCCAAATGGACCTCTTTCTCTTCCTTTCAGCCCTTGCTTAAAACTCCAGGAATGCATGTATAATCTTACCACACTCTCCATTTCTCTAATGTATTGTCTTGCTTCATAAATAGTAAGCTCTTTGGGGCAGGGAATATGTCTTGATCTGTTTGTAACGTGCCATGTTAATATACGGAACTATACAAATATTAATACCATTATAACAGTCATTACACTGAATAGTGGCCATATCACAGTGTTTTAACAGACTTAAATGTTACTTTTTGACAGGAAGCAAGTAAAAATTCTTTAGTACAAGTTCCTATTTTGGGTCATTATGGCCCTGAGTTTTATTTTTGCTAAAGCAATTACTCATGTAATGGCTGGATACTTGTGCCCACTAGAGCCTGGTTCTGTGATTTTTTTTGATTTTTTTTTAGGATGGTTATTGATCTCTTGCTGAGCTGAGATTTCAGTTTTATGCCAGATAGTTTGATTAATGGGTTGGTTTCTATAAGTGGACTGAATGGGGGTAGGAATCATGAGCAGCCCATACTGCCAACCTTAAATCCGTCAAGTCGCATAGCTCATTATGAAACAGTTATCAAGTGTACATGAAAATTAATTGGGCTCAGTTTGATTCTGAAAAGAATCAGCTTTCTATTTGGCGGTCCCCCCAATCTTTCCAGATGTTATGCACTAGCCCCTCGAGAAGCAGCAAAGGGAGATGTATTAATACATTGTATTGATTAGATCAAGACCCCTGACAGTTATTTGTAGAGATACCATCTGGCTGCTGTTAGAATTCCTTCACCAAAAACAGGACGTGACATGTTATTATCTCAACTCTCTAACTATAGACAGTTGCCTTTTCTGCTAAACCGCATTTACCATTCGTAGGAGATGGAGGCAGACCTGAAGGGTGCTGAAATTAAGGTTATTACACAAATTGAGCCATATGGTCCAAATATTTCAGCAAGAAAATTGCCAGGCAATAAAAATTGCTCCTGCTTTCCTAATGGTGTAAATTACAGTTTAACCATGGCTCTAATGATGACCTTCTGCCGCGCTTAACTACTGTTACATGAAGGACATTGTTTTAAAAATATAAAAAAACAAGTAAATGCCAGCAGCGTGTTTTACAATCTGTTAGTGTGTCATTAAGAACACTGTCAGAATTACATAAGCATAATGGCAGGCAACCTAGCATACAAAGGAACAAGTATGGAAATAGAAAGTGTCTTCAAAACTCCTTTAGCTCTGTAATGTCAAGAGCCATTTCCCTTTTGGAACTCTTCCAGTCTGAAAAGACCTGGCTTCTTATTTATTCCATTTCTCACACAGACAGTGATGGAAACTTAAAAACAGGAAAAAAGCATTCAGATGCATTGTGCATGTGTAATAATATGTGAGTAATTGTGCCTCTATATTACAACAGAGCTATAGAGAGAGCAGATTATATAGGAAAAGAAAAAAAATCATGAATATTTTTTGCCATAGAAGGACTGATTTTGATCTCTTATGATTTGTGGCTTCATATTTTTTTATTTGCAAATATTTGGAAAATTGCAAGGTATTCATGGAAATGTTCTAGAAGCCCAAACATTTCATGAATTTTTAGCACAAAGGTTATTCGTCTTAAAATTCCTGTGAAAAGTGTCTTTTCTCTTATTCACTCTTCCTTATTTTTTGTTCATTTTTAGAAAAATTGTATTCATCCAATCATGGAGCACAAATGATACCATGTGACAGTCAGGCAACATTGAGAAAAATAGTGCAAAATTAAAGTGAAACATTCAAAATAGCATCTAATTTAAAAATCATTTGTCCAAACTGTATTGTGACTACAAATACAAATAAGGAAGAAACTCCAAGAAAATAATTATTGGTTAACAAAACAACTAAGAAAAAAAGGGATATAAATTCATAGCAAATATTATTCATAATGTCAAGTTTGACCAGCTCTACTTCGAATGTTGTGTAGTTTTCATTCTACATATGTATATTGGCCATTGGATATTTCCTTAGCTGGTGGATATCATCATAGCTCCATTACAGTTGAGGATCTGGCCAGGTTGTGTACATATGTCCTGTATAGACAGGAGAAAAAGAAGTGCAGGTGAGGTTAGCTCACCAATTTCAATAACAAATTATACCTCAGTGTTGTCAGCTTTTGCAATTTTATCACATCTCTCATGATATTTGATGATTTTCTTAAATCTCAGCTTCTTGAGTCATGTGATTGCATGAGAAATCTCATCTTTCACATTTAAGTTGAGCTTTTCCATTGGGGGAAAAAAAGCATTTTCGACAAGCTCTACTGTCAACCCTACATGCTAAAGTCAAACCAAGCTTAAACTGGATTTTTTTATCAGAATCAATAACATTAAGAAAAAATATATTTTTTTTTATTTTCAGCTGCCTTTGCAACTTACTTGTAGAAGCCAGGACCATAAGTGGAAGTGCCAAAATATCATGAGTAATCCTTACTATATTTCCAAACCAACTGAAGGCATAAAGTAGTAGAAATCTCATGAGAGCTTCTTCTCAGGTTTTCTAGTCCAACTGCACAGCTGCAAAGAGCTCTGATTTGATTGTGGTTGAGCATCCAGGCTTTTCAGCACTTACATAATGTGATGAGTTCGGTCACAGAGACCCCCTTGGGACTGTCACCTGATGTGCTGAGACTACATCTGAGCCCATTTTCCATGCCAGATTGGGACTCCAGAATACTGTCTTGTTGAGCTAGACACACTAGCCTTCTGCAACACAGACCCAGGCCTGGGCCATGCCTCAAAAGCTGTAGACTTAACCAAAAACTGCTCAGCAGTCACCTATCTCCAGCACCCAATGGGATCAAAACCCAAATAAATTCATTTTACTCTGTATAAAGCTTATACAGGGTAAAACTCATAAATGGTCTGCCCTCTATACCACTGGATAGAGAGATATGCACAGCTGTTGCTCCCCCAGGTGTTAATTACTTACTCTGTGTTTACTAATAAACAAAAGTGATTTTATAAGTATAAAAAGTAGGATTTAAGTGGTTTTCAAGTAATAGACAGACAGAACAAAGCAAGTTACCAAGCAAAATAAAACAAAACACGCAAGTCTAAGCCTAATACATTAAAAAACTGATTACAGATAAATCTCACCCTCAAGAGATGTTCCAATAAGCTTCTTTCACAGACTAGACTCCTTCCTAGTCTGGGCCCAATCCTTTCCCTTGGTACAGTCCTTGTTAGTGCCAGCAGGCATCTTAGGTGAAAGCAGGGGCTTTCTCATGACTGGGACCCCCTTTGCTCTGTTCGTACCCCCTTTTATATCTTTGGCACCAGGCAGGAATCTTTTGTCTCTCTGGGTTCCCACCCCTCCTTCTAAATAGAAAAGCATCAGGTTTAAGATGGATTCCAGTATTAGGTGACATGTTCACATGTCCTGTGAGACCCCCTCCATTCTTCCAGTGCTGGTACGCAGCCTATGCAGGAATGCTTGTAGGTAAATAAAACATACAACCAATTGTCCTAGTCAATGGGAACCATCAAGTTTCTAAACCCCATTAATGGCCCACATTAGCATAATTACAGTAGAACCTCAGAGTTACACTGTATATTCCTAATTCAGATACAAGAATGATACATTCATACAAATAGGATGAACACACTCAGTAGATTAAAGCTTTGTAATGATACCTTACAATAGACCTTTTGCAATAAAGCATATTCCAGTTACATCACACTTATAAAGATAAAGCTTGTGGAGTGCATCCCACATATATGTAGATGGCCCACATTACAACCTACATAGATAAAGGAAGAAAGTCCCAACCTTTTGAGAGTCTCCCATCATAAGGTTATATCTCTCGACCTTCAGACATGCCAGTGTGACATAAAACTATCAAAATGTGTGACAAATGATTGGAATGTGGAGCACCTGGGTTTTGCTGTCCCTCATCCCATAATTGATTAAGTACAGTAGTTTTTAACTATGAAGCCAGTTTTTGTAAGGATGTTCCTTCTCTGTTACTCAAATAAGCCCGTTTTCTAATCTATTATGTGGTGATTGGTGTTTTGGGGGAGGGTGACCTTGTTCAGAGGCTGGAGAATTGGAGACGATATCCTGGTTAGGCTGATTGTCCAGTGTACCAGGAAGCAAGGGCCTTAGAGAGAAGGTCCCTGATCAGCTGCTCACAGCATGAGGAGATTGGTGGAAAACTGCATGCCCAAGCTTCCCCCAAATTCATTTACACGAGCGTCCCTGCCTATGCTGCCCCTCCGTCTTATCTGTATGTCTCTGCTGCTTCCCTATTGCCCTGCAAAGCACAAAAGACCATCAGCTGCGCTCCACCAGCAGCTCCCGGTCCAAAACTGCAGAGAAGACTCCCCTCCTTCTTCCTCACCTCCGCCTCTACCAGCTGCTATTCCCTGTCCCAGAAGCACTGCTAGAGAATGTGGTGCAGTGGGATAGGGAGCCCGAGTCAACTCTAGTTCTGAAGGCTGAGCAGAGAATTCTGCTCCTCTCTTCAGATACAAGTTAGGGAGAAGTTTGATTTCTACTCTCTCATATTATATAGCCCAGATCTTACACAAGCAGAACTGCTGTTTAAGTCAGGCTTGAACCCCAAGGGCCTTATTCTGTTGTGGGCTGCTTAGGTATGCTAATGGGGAAGAGCCTTGAGAAGCTAGTTAATGTCTACACTGCCGTCTACAGCAAGCCATAACTGGGGCATACCCTTGCTCCTTTCTGACCATGCAGTGCAGCTTCCCTGACCTCAGCTCTTCTGCCTTGCAGTGACAGATTGTCTCTTGTAACTGATCTACATTGGGCACTACTTTGCAGCCCTTTTGCTCCTTGTGCCCTGTAGGCAGCGCCTACCATTAAGCAGGATTTCTCCATTCGGGCCAAATATAGAGGTGGTTAAGATACCCGTAGGTGGAGTTACTGTGGAGCATAGTAGTTCAACATGCCAAGGGAATCAAAGGAAAGGAAAACTAACAGGAGGGTGTAAACAGGCATCCAATAGAGTTCATCTACTTATACTAACCTGCTGAGGTGAAACACAAATTCACCTCAGAATTTTGCCCTAAGTACTTAGCTGTAAACCGTAATTCAGATTTATATATTTGCAATGCTTCTTACAACCAGAGCTATGCAAAGAGTTAATCAGACATACTGTAAAACAATGCAACTACTTCAGCTTGAATGGAGTAGCAGCCACTTGCATTAGTTCTGCAGAGTCAAAATGACAATATATGGATTTTACCTTAGTGTGAAAGAATGAAAGACGGGATCAGGGGGGAATATTTTCAATGATAGCTTTTTCTGTGGTCTTGCACAAAGAAAAGTTGTTTTCACACACATACAAATGAATGAAAACTTTGTAGAACTTCTATTTTTAACCAGGTGGTTTATAAAAATATTAATGAGTAGTATGTAACATGTTTTCCCCAATGAGCGTAGTATTTCCAACTTTAGGTATATAAGCCCTCCAAATTGTGAATTTGGGTGGTGTTTTTGTTTTTTGTTTGTTTGGGGAAGGGGGAGTGGAGGTGGCTCTGTTTGGGGTTTCAAAGTCAGATGTTAACTCAGATTTCCTCTCTCGGTTTGCATAGATGAGTATAAATGCTAGACCTAGACTGTTTCAGTTTGTACACTATAGATAGTGAGACTGTACAGGCGTTAGATGTTTTTCCCCCCTTTTATGGGATGATGATAATTTATTTGCACTAAAGTAGTAACTTGAAGCCTCAAGCAATATGGTGGTAGCACTGTACATACACATACTAAGAGAAAGTCCTGTCCCAAAGAGCTTATGATCTAAGCAGATAAGAGAAACAAAGTGGGGAGGGAAGGGGGAAGAGAGCTGAAGTGACTTGCCCAAGGTCACAGAGCTGGTTGAGCTGGGATAGTACTCAAGTCTTCTGATTCCCCAGTGCAGTGCCCTCTCTACTTAATCAGCTACCTCAAAGCATGTGTAACTTCCAGTGATGAATGGAGTCTTGGAGTCTAGGTGGTTTAAAATAATTCCTGAAATGAGAATACATGATACCTATTAGTGTTTTGTATCTGGCTCCCTTCCTGTTCTGCACCAAGCACACCACACTCACAAACAACGATGTAGAGGTCATCTTTAAAATCCTTTGCGGCCTGGTGGGGGCAATTCAAGGTGTTGCACGGAGTTTTAAAAAACAAACTCTCAAGTAGCAATATCCCAGATTATGCAGAGGTTTTGGAAGATCCTTGCCAACACCTTGAAAAAAAATTGTACCTGAAAATGAATTAGAAGTGCAGTGCAGAGATGTGCGCATCGGTAATATGGTCTTGTAATGGCTCACTGCATTATCCACGGGCTGGTATTGGGCTCTCAAGACTGGTCATAAGTAAGCTTGATCGTGGTAGAGTGCAATGTGAAAAACCAAAAAGCCAAAGGTGGATTCACTTGTCTGTAGTTTGAGAGCTTTAGTATGAGTATTATCAGGGAAGAGGGGTGCAGAATTCAGCTTAATGTTCCATTTCGTGTTCCATTTCCATCCCCTCTCTTTCTCAACTGTATCAGCATTTCTCTAATGAAAAGCTGTGCACAAAGTTTTTCTTTCGTTTACCTCAGTATGCATCTACTCTAGCCAAGATCAAAATCTGGCCTTTTCTGGACTGAGGAACTGCAAGCCCTTTTAGAATGGTCCTAACTTCAACAGGATCTATGTGCAGCATTCACAATTGTTCTCCCAAGCACATAGGGCCTGCTCCATAATCCTTTGGAGCCAATGGAAAAAGTTCCACTGATTTCAATAGGCTTTGGATCAGCCCTGTAGAAAGACTGCAGTTTAATTTCTCAGCTACTGGAACTTGGTTGCATGTTTTGCATTAAAAAAAAAAGACATAGTTCTCCCATCTCCAACTTGCTGATCAAAATGATTACCACTGACCTGACTGAATCTTTCTCAAGACCTAGGTGAACTGAAAGCAAAGTCACAAATTCTAGCTACCAAGGGAGGACAAAAATCATTTGCAGTATTCTTAGCCTACAGACACCTTGTTTAGAGACATAGGGCCGGCTATTTAAAGGGCATCTAATGAACCCAATAGGCATCTAATGGGATTTTAGAAACACTGAGGCATGTACATTCTATTGAAATCAGATAGAGTTTAGAGTCTGGATGCTTTTGAAAATCCCGTTATGCGCCTGTCTGCATCTTTAGGTACTAAATTCCTTTACACATCTGGCCCATAATAACTAAATCACAGTAATTTCTTTGTTTTCTATTTATAACCCAAATAATGCACATAATGAGATACTATGTTGCAACTAGTGAGCTTACAAGTTAATACGTGTTGCGTCATACATGTTCATAAAGAAATTGGTCAGTCCTGAACAGAGCCTAATTTGTTTTGCTATAAAGCTGCTAGATACTTGTTGACTTAATTCTTTATTTTAAATTCCCATGTTAACGGGAAATGTCCAAGGAAAAGACAAAATCAAATAAGCCGATAGTTTTTAAAATAATTTTAAAGTAATAACCCAACATAATATATTAACTTCTCTTTGCTCGCAGCATCTAATTAACGTAAGCCACAGGATGATCAGCTAAGAGAAAGTGAATTAACTCCTTTATACTCAGTGGTCCTGTTCTGTGGCTAGAAATGAAGATTGTGCTGGGCAATCCTGACTCACAGCAGAGGGGTGTTGTGCAAACTTTCTGTTTAAACAGCCAAAAATATGGGATTTTATATTTTTCCAGACCTGTCTAGAGGTAATGATTGGAGTATTTAATACATGGAAATACAAACAAAAATAACATCCCGACATAGCCTGTGTTCCTACTTTCCCTGTTTACATTGGAGTGTCTACACACCAATTTGTCTACTGTTCATTTAAGAGTGACTGGTACATCTGCTTATATATGTATGTGAATTAGGGTGACCAGATAGCAAGTGTGAAAAATCGGGACTGGGGTAATAGGTGTCTATATAAGAAAAAGCCCCAAATATCAGGACTGTTCCTATAAAATTGGGACATCTGGTCACCCTAATGTAAATTTAGTGCTGAACTCTTAGCACAGGAAACTCAAGTCCCCACTCTGAAGAACAGGGACAGCAGAGACTGTCACTGCAAGCTTCTCTTCACTACCTTGAGCCAGAGGGACTACATTTGTAGGCATAAGAACAACATAGGGACTCTGGAAGCAAACACTGCAACTTGTTCACTTGGGGATCTGAGTTCAAATCATTCAAATCCCAGGGAACGTTTCCCGCAGTAACTCAACCAAACCTCAGGTTTCCTTTTCTTCCTGTAGACATGTTCTTCTGCTCTCTGGGAATTGTGGGGCTTCATTTCTTAGCATACAGTTGCTAAGGGACATGTGAGCATTTTCTTGTTTCTGTAATGAGCCTTATGGAGCAATACCAGAAGCTTAGTGCAGAACTGCTGCAGTGGGGACAGGGGTTTCTCTCATGTGTGTGAAGGATGGTGTTCAGGCCACTTCCTGGGACCCCAGTAGGCCTTTAGGATTGAACAGTGATCCAGAACAGAAGCCTCTCACCCAAAAATGGGGGAGCATCCAGCTGGTGGGGCCCCAAAAATGGTGAGAGGGAGAAGACAGCTATCATACCTCCCCTGTTTAGAGGGGTGAGAGCATGGGTTGTTGCGGGGAGGGGTAGTTGACTGAGGGTTGTCTTTGAATTTCTCCATTGGGTGAGGTTCCTTTGCTGAGGTTCACCCAAATATTGAACCTTGGCCGGAGACTTAATTGAAGTGGGTTCAAGGTTTGATACAAACATTTTGCTCTGCTCCAATCACAGACGGGTGAAAAAGCAGTCCAGACGCCGCACCCACCAAGTCCACGGCTCTTTGGTGAGAATGGCTGCCAAACAGAACAAATTGTTCTGTAAGGTTATTTTTTATGATGTGGACACGTAACTGGACTGAGCCCACAAACTCATTTCCCATCCTATTAACCATTAACAGCCATCAGAAGGCAATGACTTTCATTCTCTATCAAACAACCCGGATTGAACTGGAGACTCAGAGGTGAAAGGCTCTACATCCAATTACCAATCCCAGGAGCCAGATATTATGTTTTCCTGTGGGAAGTATGATTAGTTAAGGCCCAAAAAATACACATTTAAAATCCTGAGGGAAGGTCTTTTGTGGCAGGTGAGGTTTGCTTGGACCATTCACTGAAGTGCAGAGGAAAAGAATAATAAAACGTTAGTTTCTTCTGCTTTAAAATGTTGCATCTGTTTTCCATTGTGTTGGTGGAGAGCAGGGATTTAAAGTTGTGAATTGCCTTGTGGCTGTGTTATCTTCCTCTACTTAGCAGCGGTTAGAGCTGCTCTTTTCGTGTGTGCTGGGTGAAAGTGACAAGGACTCAGAATGATTGGGAAAAGGGAATAAAATAAAGCTGTGATTAGTAACAATATGACTGCCTATTGTACCTATGTAAAATAGGAACAACAACAATAATAATACTCATTTGTAGCTGCAAGCAGTAACTCACAGGGGTGTTGTGAAGCTTAATTAATGTTTTTAACATGCTCTGATATCCTGGGATGGAAATTCCTATATAATTGCAAAGTCATCTTATTTTTATTGTGCACAACTGACATAGAATGACATTTTCAAAGACATCGGTGTGGGAGTTCAACTGTGATCCATATTAAGATCTAGATTGTCCTTGAACAAGTCCCCTTTAAGGTGAGGGTTATCTTTGTGTCAGTTTTTCTGCTGTTATGGCTGCAGAGCTATGAAAAAAAATTGCTAGTAACCATTTTTATAATTAAAATGCAGGGTTTTTTTCCGCTTTCCCACTGTACAAAAATAGCTGAACTGTTTCTATTCAAATTTGCCAAAAGAATTCATCTTTAGGCATATACAAAACCTGGAAAATTCCATCTTTTTCAAATGGTGACATTTTTGGAAAGTTATGAGTAGCGTACCATCACAAGATGATACACTGTGTACTTTAGAGAGGAGATGAGTAAGGAGATATGATGGGGTATACGTAGCAATGAATGGTACAGAGAAAGCAAATTGGGTGCTGCTTTTTACCCTCCCTCATAACGTAATAATGAGAGGGCATCAGAAGAACCAAAAACCAACAAATGTAATACTGACAAAAGGATTTTTTTTTACACAACACACACAACTCACTGCCACAAGATATCATTGAAGCCAGGAGCTCAGTCGAATTCACATTAGACATTTATATTGATATGAAAGCATCCACAGTTACATTATATAGGAGTTAAAAAAAGACAGAAACCCTCATGCTTTAGGGCATAAGCCAACTACTAACTGCCGGGCTTTCTTCCCCAGTAAGCAGATTATTCCAGTATAGTCCACTATGGAATCTTTATACCTTCCTCTGAAGTACTATCTCTAGTACTAGCTGCTCAGGAGACAAGACACTGAGCTAGTCAGATCATCACAGATATTTTGCATGGCAAGATCTTATGTTCTGACAAAAAAAAGTCTAACCTGATCCTGGCCATCAGCCAATATTTCTAATGGAATTATGCTTCACTGTACCAGGACAAGTATAAAATTAACCCTTAAATGCCCAAATGGTGTGCTCACAGGGTTAAGCACAAAACCCATTGCTGTTTGCAGGATTGAGCCCTTAAAGGCTAAACTCTTCGCTGCAGCAATCATGATTCTTATTGTTCTTTAAAGTGCCACAAATATTGGTGGCACGGTATGGAAAAATTGGGACTATACCTGACAGTATTTGCAGGATTGGGTCCAAAGTGGGTACCAGCAAGTGGAATTCCCACCCGGCGTTAAACAGAATCTTTACACACTATATTTATTCTAAACTTGCCCCCTTGCTGAGGTCAGCTTTGAGTAACTCAGATAACAGAAAATATAAAGCTCAGCTTGATCTTTCTGCCCAGGTTTGTCTGCTCCTAGGGTTTCTCTGCAGAGACATCTCCATCCTATGCCCTAATTCCTCTGTCCAAAGAACCATTCCCATGTCCTGTATGCTTAGGGTGGGTCTAAGAAGCTGCAATGAATCAGTTGGTTTGTGCAGGTTCCAACCACTGCTTATAAGGTTAGGTCAATGCAAAAATCCTACCACCCTGTCTCACTATGTATAATAATGTTTGATATTACAATGTGTGGCACAATCAGGATGGTCCTGGTTGGCTGTAACTGCTCTGCTTTTCCTCTCCCAAGCATGTCTTGTTCTAATAAAAGCAGAATTTTTACTTTTGCCTATTTTTCCAAGACTGAAGTTACTCTTTTGCAGTTGAGTTAAATATTATCGACTGTATTGTTTATTTGTCTCAAAATCCATATTAAATATTTCAGACCAGATTCTGCCTCTCTTATGTTAAATAGTAACTGACTCCCCCTGTTGATCTCCATGTGACTACTCAAAAAGAAGAGTTCTATTCGGTGTGAGTAAGGGTAGCAGATTCTGGCTTATAGAAAGCAAAGTCTGAAAAGAAAAGGCCAGTCAGTTACCCAGACTATTTAAAGATTTTTCATCCCTTTCCAATTGGTTTTCTCATAGAAGAGAATAATAACTATCAATATTGGGAGGGGAAAATAGGAGAAATGTAAGTTGGGAGGAGAGGAAAAGACTCTGGCTTACTTTATAGTACATCTTAGGAGTGCTGCAAGGGGTAATATAATATTAGCAAAGCATTTGACATTGTCTGGCAGAGGGTATCTATAACAGAAGGTCAGGTTATTGTTATTTTTTGCCTTATTTTTTTAAGTTAGTAATGCAGGGAAATCTCTTGTTGGATTTCAGCATTTCTAAGTGCAACATTAGACAGGTACCAGTGCAAAGAAATATTTCTTTGAAGGAACAATTATTCAGTAGAATTAAGGAAATTAAAAAGGAAAGTTTTTCTTTGTGGATTTGAAAAAACAGCAGGGTCTTGCTGCCATAGGAGTAGAGTGAACTACTGAAGTGCTGACTTTACAAAAGAAGTTTCTATAATGTTTTTCCAGCAAAAAAGCAATGGCATTATTGATAATTTAAAAGTCTGCTGCTACACCAAAATCCAACAACAGTGACTGAACACAGTGTGGCTAAATGCACTTGCTTTCATTTTACTGTGTAATGTATCAACCACCTTCTTTATGGTACCTTGCTTTCAAGTGAAGGCAGGGAATTCAGACTGTTTTTGAGACTACAGCAAGTCCTTAGCTATCATGGTGTGCCGAGAAAGAATGTTGTTTACTGTGCCATTAAGTAATTACTGTTATAGGCAATCGTGATACATGACTCCATTGCATATAAGCTACTGTTCTTCACATGTTCTGGTCAGAAAGAGAATACTCATTATTGTAATATAATATTATTTATTATGTTAATTGTTTTCTGAGCACTGCAAATGTAGATAGCACTTACTGAAGGCGTGATTCTGCATACCTTACTCACCTAAGTAGTCCATGGATTTCCGTAGGACAGCTCCCATAGGAAATGTGCCGAGTCATAAGAGGTGAGGACATTCACTATCCACCAGAAGACTCTTAGCATGTTGCAGGACCAAGCTCATCAGCAACGACTAAAAGGTGAAGCCTTCATAGGACAAGGAGCCATTTTTCATTGAAGTCAATGGCAAAACTTCCATTAACTTAAATGGGATCAGGTTTGAACCTCGATCCCTTCCTTGAGGAGCTAATAATTGAAATATAATATCACACTCACAAAACTATGTTAGGTTGCAAATTCAAGTACTCAAAAGTTAGGAAATGCCAGAATTAAGGGTTCCCTGTATGGCATAAAAATAATTTGTCCCCCTTGGTGTATGCATTATAATACTTCTTTAATTACATGATTACATTTTTAATTACATGATTTTTTTTTTCCTGTCTCATGTAATGACCAGGATGGACAGTACTCACTTCATGAGCAGCTACTCGATGTTTTATTTATCCTCAGTGGTCATTGTGTGATCCTAGCCCTTATTTACAGCACTCTATTCAAACTCTGAATATAAAATATTAAGCACAGGGGGACGAAGGTCAAAAGTTTCCACTAATTTTGACTGCCCAATTTGAGATGCATTTTCTTCCATTAAGTGATGTGTTGAACTAAACAGGACAATGTCATCAGCCAAAATGAGGCAATCCAAGTGTGCTTTATCGTTTGTCCATCAAATTCCTCAATTGCCTTCTTCAGTTACTTCCCTCATGTCATAAACTATGACTACTGTGAACAACAGTGGGGACAAAATACACTCTTGCCTTACTCCACTGCAAACCATTGTCTGATGTTGTCACCATCTCTGACTGCACATTTGTTATCATATAGATCCTAATTATTTTTGCTGGTATTCCATAATATGTCATACTTTTCCAAAGACTGTCTCTGTGCACCCTGTCAAAAGCCTTCTGGAAATCTATAAAATTTTTCACAAGAGGTGTTTACCGCTCCACACTTTTTGTTCTATAATATATCTGGGAACAACAATATGGTCAGTACATGATCTCAGTGGTCTAAACCCTGCTTATTCCTCTCTAATTTGGAGATCTATTTGTTTCCTGATACATTTCAGAATAATGTAGCACATGATTTTCCAAGGCACTGAGATATTGTGATTCCTATCCAGTTATTGCAGTTGGTAAGGTCACCCTTCTTTGGCAATTCTGACAGAGCAAAACAAGTTGGTTTATTTATCAAAAAGGAAAAGACAAAATATATGGCTGTCAAAGTCCCAAAAGCAGCCATCAGAGTAGATGAAGAAACAGTAGACAAAGTAAGTCAATTTACTTATCTAGGGAGTGAGGTGTGCAATGATGGTGACACCATGCTAGATGTCAAGTAATAAAATATCAAAAGCAGCAAACAGCTTTCATAAACTTATGTCTGTCCTCTTTTATGGAGCATAATTTCATAAATCTACAATATATATTGATAAGTAAATCACTCATTCCAAAGTAAATATGTGGGGAAGATCTTCAGAGTCCACTGGGAAGAGTATCTTGCAACATCAGAAATTCTAAGTAGAGTAAACCAACCTGAAGCATGAGGTCAGAGGATGATGATGGATGTCTTTAGGACATACTTTAAGGATGTCACCCACACAACTTTCACGTCAAGTGAGAAAATGGATACCACCTAAGAAGAGAAAAAGAGCGTGACCCAGAGGAACATTATGCTGAACAGTAGAGAAGAAGCCAAATCCATCAACGTGCCACTCAGAAGCCTGAACACAAGACTGAAATAAATGGAGGAAAGTAGTAGATGCCTATGCACCTGTGGGTGTGGAAAGATGAAGAAAGAAGAACTTGAGATGCCTAGGACCGCTATTTTTTTCAGAGTACTTAGCATTATATAGCACTTTCTACATTCAAAGCACAGCTCCAATTGACTTCAGTTGCAGCTGTGAGTGCTTATGCAAGTTAGACCCAAGCATCTCAAGTTGAGCACCCAGAAATGAGGAATGCACAAATAGTGACTACCTGTGAAAAGTTTGCTTTAAGTGATATGCCTAGAATCAACCAGGAAGTCTATGGTAGAGGCATGGATAGCATCCAGTTCTCCAGGGCAGCAGTCAACTGTCTTCACCAAGAGACAATACTTTCTCTTCCTGCAGTCTCCTGCATCATTCACTACACATCATCTTCAACTGCAACAAATGAGGCAGGGTCCTAAAGACAACAGTTTCCTTCACTACACAACCCTGATTCATCCACCGTGTAGGTCCGCCCTGTACACTGAATGCACCAGGAGTCCTGTGGCAAAAAAAAAGTATGTGAAATGCCATTAAAGACTATACAATAGCGCATACACACAAGAAGGATGAGTTAAGGTTGTACAGTTATTTCCCAACTTTTGAGGGATGGCTTTGCATATGCGGTATTTTTAACGTATTTTTGTGTGTAATTGCCTAGGTTTTAAAAATGCAAACTGAAAAACAAACAAATTCCAGCACAGTTCAGCAGCAGAACTGGAACCTTTTGGCTCAAAGCCATTGAGTCAACAGAGTAACTGATAGCAGTAATAGGTTGCTTGGCACTAAAGGGGGGAAGAGAGACACACACTTTACTGGTGGATTTCACAGATATTACTGACCACAGAGGAAAAATGAGACTCAGGACTCTTCAGGGAGTGTGTTCTAGTGGTCACACAACCCTTCCATCTCATGTCCTCCAACCTATCTCTGTCCCAGTCCTGTATCTTCCCCACCCATGGCTACTCATCCCAGACCCATTTTCTTTGCCATCCACTCCACTCCTGAGACATCTCATCCTAGTCCCATTCTCCTTACCCAGTCCAGTTTCCCTGCTTATTCCCCATCTGAATCCCATTCTCTTCCTCTTGCAGTCTCTTTCCTGCCTCAAATCCCTGTCTCCAATCTCCTTGCCCACCAGTCTCAGTTCCACTCTTGGTCTCCCTGTCCAATCCATCTCTCCCCACTACCCCAGCTTGCAGTTGCCACATTCTCTCCATCTCCTCCTCCCGTCATAAACACTGGCTGGCCAGACCAATCTCCCTCCACAAGCTTCTCATCCAATTTCAGTCTTCTCCACCCGAGGGCTAATTCTTTGTCGCAGTCTCTCTCATCCCCGTATCCTTGTCTCACTCGCTTTGGCCAGCCACTCCCAGTTCTTTCCCCGCACCCTGGCATCTCATTAGATCTTCCCCTCGCCCTCAATTCCTCCCACCACTGGTTCCCAAACTCAGTCTCCTTTTTCAGCCAGTCCCAATCTTCCTCCATCTTCCAGCTACTTGTCTGATCTCAGTGTTCACCAGCCAATTAATTCTCAGTCACACACACCCTTGTTCCCTTACCCCACCCCAGTTATTTGCCTAAATTCCCTTCTGCCTTCTGGCTCTCAGTCCCAATCTCTTTGCCCTGCCTGTCATAATATTCCTTCCTGCCATCCCCCAGACAGTGCCAGTTTATTCCCCGACTCCCAGCCCAAGTCTCTGTACCCAGCCAGTCCCCGGCTCTCCTCGAGTCTTCTTATGCAGCCAGCCACAGTTTCTTTCCCCACTTCCAGTCCCAGTCTCATCAGGCTCCTTGCCCCAAATTACTCCTTTCATTCCCCTGGTTTGTATGTAGGAACTATGGGGGGAATGGAGCATGCTCTGTTGTGATGGTGCATGCACAGTCTGGTTACATGAAAGAATTGTGAGGGAATGGAACATGCTCAGCTGCTATGTGGAGCATGTGCATATGCAGTCTGGTCAGCACTAGGAGCTGCGGGAGGCTCAAGCCATGCTAACGGAGGATGAAATCTTTGGAGCATGAGCATGTGCAAACTGAGATTTTTTTATATAACTTGGCCAAATTGGGTGGATTTTTATAGGGACAGCAAAAGGCCACTCCCAGCAAACTTTCAATTCCATACTCCAAAAGCATGGGAACACTAGATATTCTTAAATAAAAGGTAGGCAGGATTTTTCTAACATTGCAAAACAACTTATTGTTTCTTAACTTCATTTTCAGAAACAGCTGAACCATTTTTCCTGAAACTTTCCAGAAGCATTCAGCCTGAGGCAGACACTCAGCATGGAAAATTTCAGCTTAAATGGTTAACGTTTGTCAAAGTTATAAGCAACTAAAAACAGGATGTTGTAAGAGGAAACATTGGGCAATCTAAACTAGCGGTGGTGCTATCAAGGCAATGGCAAATTGGACTCAAATTCTGCAGCAAGTTCCCCTGAAACCTGTGACAATCCAGTGCAGAAAACTGGAAATCTGGTGACTGACAGCTACATTTAAATTTAAAAATGGAAATTGTATTGAATAAAATATGGAAATGAATACTACAGTCAATATGTTGGCCCCCGTGTTCATTAATTTAAAAAATGAATTTTATTTATTTTATTCAGTCCCCACATTTTCAGTTTGTACTTAAAGAATTGATTTTTTTATTGACAGCCCATATTCCATTGTAGAGGTCGTTCGGGTGAAAGTTTAAAGTGTTAGTAGCTGGATAAGGAGCAGCTGGGACATTGGCACGCAAAAAGATGTGGGAGGTAGTTTGAGATTGTGGGCTAGAAATATTATTAACTAATTATTTCGGCTAAAGTGAGTTGAAGTTTAAATTATTACATTCAAATTGTCATTTTTAGGGGGTTTAGCATTAACCCAGTGAGATGCTCATACCTTTCAGAACTATTGTTTCATGCTCTCTACAGATTCAGCTAGATTAATATTGCATTGGTTTCCATTTGGTAACTTGTAAAAGGCTTCTTTACAACCATAAGGACCAGAACCCTAATAGTTTAAAAATGAAAATTTATATTCCAGACCATATTTGTGAGAGGAGCAGAACTGCAAAATATGTGGGGTTCTGAACATGAGTTAATCAATAAGAGTTCAAGGGCAAGAATATGTGGGTGGATCAGCACTGGTGGGCTTCAGGAAAGGAGTGGCTTTTAAGGAGGAACTTGAAAGAGAAGAGGGGAGGGCACATGGAGCATACAAGTAAAAGTATGCTACAAGTGACGTCCAAGTGAAGGGGGTGGTATGTGATATGCACCTCAGTACATGATAAGGAGACATGGATGCTGTAACTAGAGAGAGGACTGAGAGTATGGACCTGGCTGAGGATTAAGAGGAGATATAGGCAGGAGTTGGGGACAAAGTGGAATCATGTGGAGCCTTGAAGAGGGGAATTGGAGGAGAAGTTAGTAACAGAGTTGAGGGGAGGGGGGGGTGACACGGTTAGAATGCCAGTGTAATGTACCCTGCAGGTGGGCTTTCCTAAAGCACTAAGTGATATAAGAGCACAAGTTTCACTACAAATCAATGATAATTGTCCTTCTATGTTACTTATAAAGGAATAGTTGTTAGGCACCTAGATGCTTTTGAAAATTCCATTATTAGTGCTTTAGAAAATGCCACTCTGCACCTTTTATGCTAATTTAGGCCAAAATTTCCAAATCTGAGTGCTTGAAGGTATGCTCCTAAATCCTTATGAAGGTACCCATCTATAAAGGGCTTGATTTTCAAAAGTACCAAACACCTTCAACTCCCATTGACTTCACTGAGTGTTCAACACCTCTGAAAATGACTTTAGGCTACCAAGTTGGAAAATGTTGTTCTTGGTCTAAAAATGAGCAGGCAGAGATGGCATTGTTTAATACTCAGGGCCAAATTCATGTAAATTATTGTAGCTTATGCACCAGCATGGTGGAAGGGCAGAGTTAGAGCAGGAAAAGCAACTATTAGGAGAGTATAAGAAAGTGTAAGATAAAACAGCTTTGTTTCATACCTTCCTGTTGGATGCATTTAAGAACTTAAGAACAGCCATACTGGGTCAGACCAATGGTCCATAGCCCAGTATCTTTTCTTCTGGCAGTGGCCACTGCCAGATGCTTCAGAGGGAATGAACAGAACAAGCAATCATTAAGTGATCCATCCCCTGTCACCCATTCCCAGCTTCTGGCAAACAGAAGCTAGGGACACTTCAGAGCATGGTTTTACATCGCTGCCTATCCTGTTTAATAGCCATTGATGGACCTATCCTCCATGAACTTATCCAGTTCTTTTTTGAACCCAGTTATAGTCTTGGCCTTCACAACATCTGGCAAAAAGTTCCACAGGTTGACTGTGTGTTGTGTGAAGAAATACTTCCTTTTCTTTGTTTTAAACCTGTAATTTATTCATAGCCCCCACCCTTGCCTCCCACTGTACAAAATTATACCAAATTGTGATGGAGAAATGTACACCACTTTATACATCACATCTGAATTTGGCCCTAAGACTTTCTGAGCAAAGACAGTAGCAATGGCCACATTGCCCCTTCTATGTACCTGTCAAGGGAGACTGGTAAAGAGGAAAACTGATAGGTTCCCTTTGTGCAGTATTCCCCCACTGGTGGGGCAAAGCTTACCTTATACAAAATTATAAGGGTCTACGGTCCCCAGTACCTGGTGATCCCCCTCAGAGGCCCTGTGCCTTGCACCAACTCCAGGGAACCTCATCCTCCTTTCCAACTTCCTGACAGTGCTGCTCAAATGGAGCCCTCCCACATGATTCATACCCCTAGAACCTTGTCAAGGAAGATTCCATAGGATGGATGGCTCTGTGGAAAAGGTGCTGAATTATCTTTTTATAGGTTTCAGAGTAGCAGCCGTGTTAGTCTGTATTCGCAAAAAGGAAAGGATACTTGTGGCACCTTAGAGACTAACAAATTTATTTGAGCATAAGTGAGCTGTAGCTCACGAAAGCTTATGCTCAAATAAATTTGTTAGTCTCTAAGGTGCCACAAGTACTCCTTTTCTTTTTATAGGATTCCTTGCTGATATCTGGTGGAATGTTAAAAAACAATGCCTGGATCCCTACCCCACTGGAGTTCATTATAGGTGGGGGGGCATGGGGTGTCTGTTGCCACCAAGGAGTGTAGGGTATTGTAGGAGGAATGATATGGCTCCCTGACATTGTATTGAAGAAACCTGAGGGACGTTGGGGGATGTAGAGTGAAAATAAAGAAAAGGTGAGAAATAATTTTCCTTACAGTATCCTGAAAATAGAAATAATCTGGACAATTACCATAGCTGATTAATGACTGTCTGCATTTTGATGATTACCCCCAAAGAAGTGATAAATGTCCATATTATCTGTTCATCAGCTCTCAAATGGTACAGTAGCTCTCCTAATATGGCAATTATTTTTCAAAATCATACCTTGAATCTAAGGCAGTGGGGTAAGGTGAGTTATCTTAAAATAGAGTGCATCAGATCAATAGATTCAAAGATGAGTAGGTTGTGTGGCTTTATGCAGTTTAAACATTTGTGTAGGGAGTCTACCCACACAGAGTATTATTGACAGCTACAGATCAATGCTAATTTTTGATCATTTTCAACCTACAAAAACCTCTTGACCCTGTTACCACCTTTGGGGCACTTCAAGTAGTCAAAAGCAATCACAGTAGACAGAGTAAAACCGTCAGAATTCTTAAGACTCTGAGCAGTCTTGACCACCCCCTAGCAGCAGGCTACTCAGGAGAGGTTAGTCAAGAAGACATCATGCACATTGCATTCTGGATGCCACTGCCTTTCAGCTGCCTGAAACACTATGCTAATTTGTTTCTGGATTTTAAGTGACTTCAGTGTTCATGAATTAAAAAATAAACAAACAAAAGAGGCAATCTGAAGAGAGTCTAAATGCATAAATTATTCATGCTTCATATTCCCTCATTTTATATTTTGAAAGTATGTTAAAACAAGTATGCTATTTTAAATAACTTCTTTGATCATAGTTTACAGTCAGAGCAATGAAATTAGCTGGACAAAGTATTTTTCGTTATCTGTTTATACTGCAACTTAAAATGTGCTAGATACTTTACAGCAGTGGTTCTCAATCAGGGGTACACACATCCCTGAAAGTACGCAGAGGTCTTCCAGGGGGTACATCAGCTCATCTAGATATTTGCATAATTTTACAATGGGCTATATAAAAAGCATTAGTGAAGTCAGTACAAACTAAAATTTCATATAGACAATGACTTATTTATACTGCTTTAAATACGATACACTGAAATGTAACTACAGAATTTATATTCCAATTGATTTCTTTTATAATTACATGGTAAAAATGAGAAAGTCAGCAATTTGTCAGTAGCAGCGTGCAGTGACACTTTTGTATTTTTATGTCTTATTTTGTAAATAAGTAGTTTTTAAGTGAGGTGAAACTTGCGGGTATGCAAGAGAAATTAGCCTCCTGAAGAGGGTCTGTAAAGGTTGAGAACCACTGCTTTACAGAACACACAGAAGGATATGGTCCCTATGTGGAATAGACTTCAAAGTTGTGCAAGGATGCAGCTACAGAGACCGGAGGTCATCCTCATTTTTGAAGGTGTAGTTCTGGACTGCCGGGGGCAGAACAGACTGTGGCTGGCTGCATCTTACAGCAAGAGTTGGTCAGAAATGTTCTGACAAAACAGTTCAGTTGGAAAATGCCAGCACGCCAAACCTAAGTTTTTCACAAAAGTGAGTCAGGTATGATTAACTTTCTCCAAACCACTTCTGAAACCTGCCTGGTTCCCTGGCAGCTCTCTGCCATGCGTTCTGCCCAGGGACTGGGGACCACAGGCTTTGAGGGTCTGCAGCTCCAGGGCAGTCAGCATCACAGGGTTTTCAGGCTCACTGCCCTGGAGCCAGAAGCCGGGAAGCCCTGGGAGGCCCAGCTCCAGCCAGGGGTCTGAGGATATGTCTATACTACAGCTGGGAGATGATTTCCATTGTGGGTAGACAGACTCACAGTAGCTCAGCTTGAGATAGCATGCTAAAAAGAGCATTGTTGATACTGCTGCCCAAGTCCGAGCTTGCACGGCTAGCCCAAGCCATGGCCAGTGCTGCAACATCCACATTGCTATTTTTAGTGAACTAACTCAAGCCAAACTAGTGCAAGTCTCTCTGCCTGTGCTGGGACTCTCACCCCCCAGCTGCAGTGCAGGCATGCGCTCAGAGCCTGGAAATTCTGGGGGCTCTCGGGGCTTACAACTGGCAGTCAAGAAACTTGACTCACATGAGTAGCCCCCATTAAATCTAACAGGAGCACTACTGATGTGAATACAGTTAATTAAACACCTAAGTGTTTGCAGGATTAAGCCTAACATAATGACCTAGTGACTGAGAATAATAAGCCATAAACAGCAAGGATGGGAAGGACAGTGGTTACAGCCATCAGATCTCGCAATTACTCAGTTATGGTTTGCAAACATCTTGATGTTTGTTAGTTTTTAATGGTGAATGAATTCACTCCTTGTAGGCAATATGGAAGCAGTGGATATTTGAATGTGGAGAGTGGGTGGCTTTGCAAACAAGGATTGGGAGGGTGTTCCATTCAATGGCCCTGATCCTGCAATCTGATCCATGGGTGTTGACTTCTGATCTGCAGGGGTGAACTCTTACGATGATACAGAGTTCCACTGAAGTGGGTTTAGTTCTCAATGGGCAGAAGGGGTCCACCTGTGTGAATCAGATTGCAAAGTCAAGACAATAGGGGCTGCATGAACTAGACCCAGAGCTGGAAGGAGTGATGAGAATGCTGTTCCTGGTTTTAAGAAATACCCCCATTCTGTACTTAAATATTCCCAAAGATTGCTGTGATACACTTTGTGTGATGTAGCGTGATTGGCCATTACTATAGAATACCATAATATTTGTGAACTAAAAATCACATGAAAGAATGTTAAATACTATTAAATTAAAGACATAATCATTAAAACATTATTGCACCCTCTTTCCAATGTTATAAAGATCAACTTTTGATCTGAGTCATTCACAGAGGGGGATGTGGGGGATAAAGCCTTAGCAGCCTATTCCAGGAGAACTTCTCCCTAGCATGTTTTAAAAAAAATAATACCTGTAAACATTTTGCTCTTCAAGAAGTGTCTGTAGGAGCCAAGGATACCAGTCATCCCTGGTAAGAATGGTTTTGCAGTCTCCAGAGGACAGGATGAACCACAGGCAGGGAAATCCCTCCATCTCTGTTTTAGTTCAAACACTGGTGAGGACTATAAATAATTAAACATTAGGAGTTAGTGGGAAAGCTATAAAGGATTATTGGAACAATGCAATTTTTCTTTTTATTTAGGAAAATTCTTTATTTTGTAGCATTGTTGCCACTAGAACCATCCCTTGATTGTATGGTTGACAAGAAGCAGCGCCATTGATTTTTGTCTGATGCTTATATTCCTGTATTTGAACCTTCCACAAGCCTTTGTGTAACAACTCAGAAGTGATAATTTAATGTCATGTGGACCCTCCTCTCCCCGCCCCCCGAACCATTGGATGTAAATTTTAGGCTTTTAAAAGTTCTGTTTTAAAGGCTATTAGATAACTGTCCTCGTAAAAACTATTAATACAGATCACAGCCAATTGTAAAGCTAATTTTAATCATGTTTTGTGCCAACATAATTTCTGATGCCAGATTTTTATGCCAAGCATGAACTTCAATTTGAGCTCTGTACTTTAACCTACAGTTCATAATTTTGCATTCAGCTGTATAGGGGTTTGGCTGTGGCAGTTTGAATGCTTCCACTTTCAAGGATCTAAGCCATAAATGTTTATTAAAAGAATCTATAATGAAATCAGTTTTGTTATTTTTTTAATGGCTGCCTTGAGTATGTTGGATGACTGAATGCAGGTTGTTAATCATTAAGTACTCATGTTACAAAAAGCGTTTGATAGTATTGCCATCTAGGGGCTGAACTAAATTCTCCATACTGAAATAAACTGTAATTGAACAGGTGCTGCTATTGACAATATACATATGTTTTTGCTTTATAGCCCACATGCTTTCCATGTTTCTTATGACAAAAGATATTCTAAATGTCCCACAGCAGCCAACACTTTTTTATATATAATGTGTTCGAGGTGATTGCTATTTGCATTTGAGCTTATGCTTTTTTGGCAGTGATGACTGGGAATTCCTAACAAGGAATTATTTTTTTTGCGTTATTAATCTTGTCAGTGTTCGCCCTGTTTAACGGGAAGAGGAATCATTTATCAGAAAAATATGTTTATCATTTGTATTTGTGTCATCTTCAGATTTAATATTCATAATGGTCATTCGGATGTGGTGCTATATTTATCTAAAGCACTAACTCCTTGTGGGGAAATAACTATTTAAATATTTATGATCTAACTTTTAATATTTAAAAAAGAAATTAATATTTCTGTAAAATTTGTATCAGTCTGGTAGCTTAACAAATATTTAAATATTAAACAATTTCTAGTGTTAACATTTAACAACTTAATATGACTTATTGAAGCAAGGAAATTGACTTTAGCAGTTTTTGCTACATAAACTAAATTATCAGTCCTTTTCCTGACATCTATGTAATCAATGAAAAAGCAGAATTAAATATATTAGTGGCTAATGGAAAAACTCCCCCTGGTCCCCGATGAGATTTATATCAAAATTTGTTAGTCCTCCTGCTTATTTCCAGCCATCATCTCTTCAAAGTGGGTTTTTAATATTGTTCTCTATATTTCTGTACGCTACACAGGCCATCATTTTAAGGAAATGTAAAGACCCAAGTACATCTTATCTTGTGAACTTGTTGTTGGGTAACATCTTAACCATGTGACTTATGGGAGACATTTTACTCCATTTCTAATGGTGATTTAACCTTGGGGATTGTTATGTTTTCAATATGGGAACCAAACTGTGCTCTCAGTGATGCTGATGTACATCCAGATTACATTACTTTAATTTGCCAGAATATTATGTGATACCAGTCAGTATGATATTCACATGATTCCTGAATACACTATTGGGGGGGGGGGGTTATTAGGGTGACCAGATGTCCCGATTTTATATGGACAGTCCCAGTATTTGGGGCTTTGTCTTATATAGGTGCCTATTACTCCTTATCCCATCCCGATTTTTCACACTTGCTGTCTGGTCACCCAGTGTGTGATGTACAAAGAGAGCCACTGTGACTAGCATAATACAGATCCTAGAGATCCTTCAAAGTGATGGCCACTCTGGTCCTGATGCAGCACAGCATTTGAGTGCATACTTAACTTTAAGCATGTATGGAACTACTCACATGCTTAAAGTTGAGCATGTGCATAAGTTCTTTGCTAGATAAGATTCAGAGTGCTCTGCACCTTGCAGAATTGAGCTTATTTAGAAGATCTGTGCCCTACAAACCACAAGAGTTTCTATTCAAGGCTTATCTGCAGTAATGCAGAGTCAGTGAGCCCAGCTGCCAGATATGTTACTCTATGAAATGATTGTGATATCTCTAGAGTCAGAGCACCAGTTGCCCAGTCCAATCCTGGTGTAAACCACAAACACTGATTATTGCCATTTAAACTAAATGAGAAAATGTTCTGTATTCCTGTTGCAGGGAACAAAGCAACAGGCTCACTTGTTTGGACTGAAACCTTTTACTATGTATCACATTAACGTTGTGGCTGTAAACAACGCTGGCCAAGTTTCGAGTCCCTGGACTTCTGTGACCACACTAGAAGCTTCACCAAGCGGTCTGAGCAACTTCACTGTAGAGAAAAAAGAGAATGGCAGGGCATTGTTAATTAAATGGTCAGAGCCTTCCAAACCCAATGGAGTAATTAAGGTAATCTTTATCCTGAAACCTCGTTCATCACAGTTTAAAGGAAAATGCCAAATATCATGTCTGAAAACTTTTGGTAAAATTCACTAGACTTAAAAAGGAGTTATTTGAAGACACCCACCCCACACACACACAACTGCGCAAGCATGATGTGGTGAAGAGATTGTCTGAGCAATGCTTACTTTCTAGGTACACGCAAATTCAGATATTTATTGCTACTTATATGCTTTCTTGCAACTGTGAGTATCTAGAACACTGAAGAAATCCTGCCCTTCAAAGTCACAGGAAATAATATTTTAAAAGCTATGTTTTCAGGCCTAATGAGTTTAATATTGTTCTTCATTATATAGAACGGTGTCTGTTAAGTGGATATTTTCAGCTTAATTTAGCCTTATGCCCCACATTAGGTTTTGTTACAACAAAGTTCAATAGAAATGTTGCTATGAAGTTTGGGGGTTTCTTTTAAACAGTTTTTGTTGGGGTGTAAATATTAACCTGCAAGGTTTGTAACCCTTATATTGTGGTATTTGAGAGCCCTGAAATGAAATTGACTAGAAAGTAAATATAATCAAAAGTGAAACTGACTAGTATATTTTCACTGCCCAAGATGAGTGAAATCCAAAAAGCAAACAAATCAGCATTAATTCTGAAAAGTAGATTAAAATATTCTTTCAGTGTTAACAAGCTAAAATGTTGTTAATAAGGAGTTAAGGAAATTAGTTTCTGGATCACAAGTTAATAATCCTTATTAAGTTATGAAGATAAACATTGTATCTAAATAAGTATCTCACCTAGAATTAATTTTCAAATTCTCCAACTGATGATTTCCCTTTCTTTCTTTTTTTCTCTCTCAGACATACAATATTTTAAATGATGATAATATGGAATATAGTGGTTTATCTCGTCAATTCCTGTTTAGACGCCTGGAGCCTTTCACACTGTACACTCTAGTACTTGAGGCTTGTACTGTGGCAGGTTGCACTCGCACTTCACCACAGCCAGTCCAAACAGATGAAGCACCCCCTGCGTCTCAGCTGGCACCTATAATCCAGTCAGTTAATGCTACTAACATTGAACTGAGCTGGTCTGAACCAATTAATGCAAATGGAAAAATAATTCACTATGAAGTTATTCACAGATGCACAAAAGAAAATGCTTCAGGGAACAGAGCAACAACAGAAGAGAAAATTGTTTTCACAGAATATAACACTGAAAATAAAACATTTAAATATAATGATAAAGGTTTACAGCCATGGACAAGGTATGAATATAAAATACGTGCATGGAATTCAGTGGGCTATACTGATAGCTCTTGGTCAGTAGCAAAGACTAGTCAAGCTGCCCCTAAAGGTCTTGCTACACCTAGGTTAACCTATGTATCAGTTAACCCCCATAAAGTGCTCATTTCATGGCTCTCCCCAGAAGAACCAAATGGTGTTCTCCAATCATATAGGCTACAAAAAAATGAGGTTTTCTATCCTTTCAGCTTTGATGCTACTACTTTCAACTATATGGATGAAGACTTACAGCCTTATTCAGTGTACAGTTATGCAATAGTTGCTTGTACAGTGGGAGGTTGCTCTACCAGTGAACCAGCCAAAATCCAAACTCTAGAGGCAGCTCCAGCATTAGTGAACCCTCCATCTCTGCAGGCTATCAGTGCCACTCAGATTAATGCGTCTTGGTCACCACCCCAGATTCAAAATGGAGAAATCACGAAGTACATATTAAAATTAAGTGATGAAGAGTATTATGTTGGGAGAGGTTTATCAAAACTGATTTCAAACCTACAGCCTTGCACACAGTATAATTTCACCCTGGTTGCCTGTTCTAATGGAGGCTGCACATCTAGCATATCCCAATCTGCTTTGACGATGGAGGCTCCACCACTAAATATGGAAGCTCCCACGTTGCTAGTCATAGGATCAGAGTCAATAGAAATCACCTGGAAAACCCCAGCTAATTCTAATGGCAAAATCAAAAATTATGAGCTGAGGAGGGATGGAGCTCTTATTTATTCAGGTCTGGAAACTCGGTACCTTGACTTCACACTAACACCAGGCATGGAATACAGCTACGATGTAACTGCAAATAATAGTCAAGGAAGCACCACTAGCCCACCAGCTAAAATTAGAACCCACCCTTCTGCTCCATCTGGAATGTTACCTCCTCGACTGCAGGCATGGGCCCCAAAGGAGATTTTGGTGTCCTGGGATCCTCCGACAAAAGTCAATGGTGACATAAAAAATTATACAATCTCTATTCGCGAGCCTGCTGAAATGGAAAAGAAAACTGTTGACTTTGACATCTCTCACATTTCTTTTGTTAGACAGTCCTACATTGCAGCAGACCTAAAACCCTACCATAGGTAAGTTCTGAATACTTAGTTTTGTTGAATGAATATCACAGGATCATTCAAAAAGTTTGAGACTGGGTTAGTATTTAAACCTTTCCTAAAGAATGAAAAAGGAGGTTTGAGGGGGGGCCTCACATTTTCTTTCGAACAGACGGTCAGATCCCCAAAGTTCTCATTCCCACAAAGTCTACACTAAGACAAGATAAATAAAAATCAACTGTCTACCTTTTCAGTAGAATGTGCCAGGGACAGGTTGGGGCTCCTTTGCAGACTCAAGCTCAAAGCCTTGACCAAACCCCACATTTTTGCAAGGCAGTTGTATTCAAGAATCTTTTTTCCTTGTTTTATAAACCAAATTAAAATATAAAACAAAGATCTGTGGGGCAGTTCATCTCTGGTGTATCTGCACTAAGGACAGTTGAGTTATACCAGGGATGAATTTGTTTTTTGTAAAAAAGAAAAAGAGTACTTGTGGCACCTTAGAGGCTAACAAATTTATTTGAGCATAAGCTTTCATGAGCTACAGCTCACTTCATCGGATGTAGCTCATGAAAGCTTATGCTCAAATAAATTTGTTAGTCTCTAAGGTGGCACAAGTACTCCTTTTCTTTTTTGCAAATACAGACTAACACGGCTGCTACTCTGAAATTTGTTTTTGTGTGTTTAAAGCACAGACTTGCTGTTTAGATTTTAGTGCAAGCTATATTTAAAATAGTGTACCAGATTTAAATGAGAACAAACTTGCTTGTTTTTCTAAAAGTATCCTTTATTCAAATTCTTGATTATTTAATCACCACATCTTATCTTTTTTTGTAGCAGTTTGTTTTTATTCCTTAAATTGTTGACAACTCTTTCTACAAGGTACCTGTAAATAATCTAAATCCTAAAAGAGACTAATAATATGGTATAGTTAATGTTTTGTAAAATCAAGGCAATAGTCCAAAAAGGCAAAGATTATATGGCTCTTCAAGTACTTTCAATTCAGCTATTATTGTAATTTAGTGATGTTGACCGTTTGATCTCCCTGTGATATTATCTCTGATATGTAAAGAAGGAAATGGAGGCCTCATCAGTGTATAATTTCTTGGAAGCTTTGGAGTCTGGTTTTCGTGCTTTAGTTTGAGCCATTCCCTGGGAGCTCTGCTGGGCCATGTTAGAGCAGCAAAGGGCCAATGACTTTATGCTAATAAATCCACTTTGTAATACCGAATACCTCCAACCTGGCCTTCTGCACCCAAACAAAGACCTTTCTGGCCAACATTAACCCAGTTACATGCTGGTTTATCAATCATCAAGATGCTTCAATCCCAGCCAGCAAAATTTTAACTCACTCAATCAATTATTTTTGTCTTGGAACTGGTCTCTTGCCATTTGGAATGGTGTATCTGTGTGTGTCTCTATTTGATTAATGTTTTCCTTCCTTCCTTTTTTTTTTAATGTGATCTGTTTGTGTCTTTAATACTCTCTCCAGCTGATCATTTACAGAATAGCTGTCAGTCAGCCTTGGAAACCTGTCCCCCTCAATGCGACTGACCTCGGAGCACATGCTCAGTGAAACTTGTCACTACCAGGCCTCACTCTCCAAACTTGGACATAGGGGAAGTAGGATATAAATTCTGTCTGAGTGAGGCAGACCGAGTGGAAGATTGCTGTGCTCTGTGGCCAATGGGGACATTTTTATCTCCTGAGTCTGGATGACAACGAGTGGGTCACAATGTCCATATAATTTCTCTGGCAAGCACTTGTGGAAGACATTTTTTTCTGTTTAATACAAAGAAATGGCAGACTGAGAGAAATTAAAAGCAGACATTTCACTTTAAATGGAAACGTAAACACTACTCTATCACATTTCCATTAATAATGACCCTGTCCAACAGCCCTTTCTCGTCTGGGTGGTCCCATTTATTTTACTCACACAAATGAGGACAGCCACATGAGGGTTGCAAGATCAGACCCACAAGAGGAAATTACATCATCCCTTCACCACGTTAATGTGAATTGCTTTCTTCCTCAAAAATATGGACACAAATAAAGGAAAACTCCTCTCTTTCTAAACTACCTTAATTGATTCTAATCTTATGTGTAGTGCATATGTACAGTTGTAATGCTCTTATTGACTGGTTTCTGATTTGTGTTTCCACAGATATGAAGTACAAGTTCAAGCATGCACATTGCAGGGATGCGCTACTAGTGAATGGGCATCCATACAGACTCTGGAAGCACCCCCTGAAATGCAGCCTTCCCCTCTCATAGAGATGCAGACAAGCTCTGATGGATTCCAGTCAGTCGCGTCTATTCTGTGGAATGGTCCCCAGCAGCCAAATGGGAAAATTTTATATTATGAGCTTTACCAAAGACAAGCAACGCATACCCACATAAATTTAGACCTGGTGCTTGTTTATAATGGGAGTTTAACATCCTTTAAAGATGCCAAGTTGCTGCCTTATACAGAATATGAATATCAGGTATGAAATGAAGTTAGCTATAAGGTGTACAGATATAATTAAGACTTCAGTACACTTCAGTAATAAGAGATGCTTGTTCATTATAATTATAAAATACGTTTAAATTTTAATTGAATTTTAATTTTAATAGTATTGTACTTAAACAATTACTGCACATTTATTTAAAATAGATCAGACCTTGAAGATAACATTCCATAAGGAATAAATTCATTCAATGCTCTTTTTTCATTTCGTAATCAAAATCATTAATTCCAATTTGTGTGCATTTGTCCATCGCTTTAGTGGTACCACCTTATTTTGAAGTGCCAGTTGTTAAAGGGTAACTTGGTCTTGTTAGTAGCTTTATTTCAAATGTGCAAATATTTTTATTTTTACTGTTGCCTTAGATTACCTTTTATAATATGGAAGGGGGATGGGCTGGTTTTGTTAGTGGACTATTTTATTTTAGGTGGTAGAATTACAAATATATGTCTCACGGTACATTTAAAAGTTAATTTACTGTTGGTGGGTTATTTTTATTTTATATGTTCATATTCATTTTGTACTTTTCTTTTGAGGTTAAAGGTCTAGCTAGGGGACCAATTCTGCTACTTTTGCTGAGTTTGAATACTATTTTATCTCACTGTGCAAATGGTTCCATTTAAATCAATGTGACTGTTTGCAGAGTAAGGTACCACTCAGTGAGCGGGAGTAAGGGTTGCAGAAATGGGCCTTCTAAAGTAGTCCTCTTTGATTGCAAAAGTCCCATGACCCTGAGGCAGGTGATTTTCTTTGGCCTGTGGTTGTTTTCCATTAATGTCAAAATCACATATCCCTGCATATTGTTCCTTTATCACACAGGATTGCTTGTAATTTATGACCATATTTGATTTCACATCTATGCATGTCACTTCCTTTGGCCCCCAGCAATGTATCATTTTCTGAAATTCAGTTCATGTTTTCATATGAATCTGGTGAGTTTACACCCTCACCAAAAACTAGCCCTGAATGTGTTAGCAGTAAATGTAAATATGTGTAGTTTCATAGCAAAGTGATCACATTTTCACAGATATGAACCAGTACTCTCCTCTGCCGCATAACAGGACACCAGTGGGTCCTCACTCTTGGTTAAGTGCCTCATGATATATTGTGAGTTTTGAGATCTTCATTACGCCACGAATCTCTCCCTCTTTTTTGCTTAAGTAAATGGATTTTTTGAACTTCAAGAACAGTTTTGATTTGAGATGAAAGCTGATGTATTCACAGGGCCACGCTGTTGAACTGTTGAGATTTTCCCTCCGCCCCACCCTGTTCATCTATGTGGACATCTGTTTCACATATCAGAGCCTTTTGCAGCTCTGTTCAACTGCTAGTGCAGTGTTCTTCTTGCTGAATTGGGCCCATACAGAGTTATTTCTAAGGAACTACATTGTTAATATGAACAACACAATCTGTCAAGACAGCCCCTAACAATGCCTTGAGGAAGGAATACAATGGCTCTCCTTGTCATTGAGCTCCAGTGGCTCCACAGTGGTCAGGGAAAGAACCCCAAAGGAACAAGAATGTCAAGAATGACAGAAATGGATTTGGAATGATAGCAGAGAAATGAATTCACTACAATGTGTTTAGAAAGATCTTTATTACCAATATGATGATCTAGATCATCTTTTCTGTTTCCTCTGCTGTTGCTGAGATCAGTGAAAGAGATCCTAGATAGCCCCAGGTTGAGAAATGTCATGACTTCCATTAGTTTTGTTCTGAGGAAAAGGACTGGTATCTCTGAGCAGAGTGTTTCCAGTCACGAATGATAGGGCTGCAATTACTGGACTTCCTATTGTTGCTAATAATATAACTCCTTCCTTAAACCTCAGTGAACTGAACAGCACTAGGGATGCTGTGAGGGTTCTTTCCAAAACAGAACACATTACTTAAAGGCTGGAAATGTTTCACGCTTAAAATACTTGAGAGAATATTTTTCTGCAATTAATCCTTTTTTGACCAAAACTGTTAAACCTTTACTGGCAACTGCGTGTGTGTCAGGGATGAAGTCTATGCATTTGTGGATCAAGTATTGGTGTGTATTTGTATTCAGGTTTTCCTTTTTCAGATGTTCTTTAATGCTTCAGGGACCCATATGGGCCCACACTAATGTGAAATCTGTTCTTCTCATGCTATATTAATTTCTTGATGGTAAAATTGCTCTAAAGAATACCAGATTTCATCACTTAACGTGGCCCTGCATGTGCCATAAGGCATTTAAAAAATCCTCAAAAATGGAAACCCAAGGGCAAGTGTGTGTGTGGGGGGAGATAGGAGAGGAGTTACACTAGAAAATAGTGGTGATTCTCCTCTAGCTGAAGAGCTGGAGCCCTTTATTTTCTGAGCTGAAAGTCCTAGGCTCTCTTCCTGATGCCACATTTAGCTTACTGCTATGTTGCCTCTGTGTTTGCCGCCATAGATTCATTAGATGGATATCCCCTTGCTTTTTCGGATGACTACAGTTCCACCTTCATTAATCTCCCCCTTCCCCCCCCCCCCCCCCCCCGGCCTAGATGCTGCCATTGCCTCTTCATGCTTCCAACACTTTACCAAAAATACTTGAATGCACATTGTGTTCTTCCTTGCACCAGCCTTTAATTACTTGGTATCTCAATCAGAAGCTCAATCAGTATGGCTTTCAAGTTGTTTTTCATTGCACAGAGACTGTTTGAGTCAAGGGTTTTAATGATTTATTGATGATGTCTGACTCAGGTTGTCTGTATGTTCTAATTTTTCTGGATGGAAGTGCTGCACTTGAGGCAGGAAAAAACTCTGTCTTTTGTTTTGGTTCCACTCCATAACTGGGCTGGGCTATCTGGCAAGGCCCTGAATTGGTTTTGTTCCTTCTCGACCAGCAGCAATTAATTTTGTTCCAGTGAGAGATTTGTGTGTGTGTGTTCCTCTTCTGCTGATGTCACTTGTGCATCCCTCTGGGATCTGTTCGTAGCCCTTCCATTGTTGACAATTTATATGTTGCCTGTGAGACAAATTATTCATAAGTATAGGGTTTGGCTTTCACTATTATGCTGATGAAACCCAGATTTATATTTCACTTAAGCACAGTATTGATTCTGCTGTCTCTGCATTGGAGGCTTGTTTGCTGGACATAAAACTTTAAATGCAACTAAATTTCCTCCAGCTGAATGCAGATAAAATCAAACCTCTGTGACTGGGCCCTCTGCAGCACTTCTAGAAATGTTGTTAGTTATCAGGATTCAGTGTGATGGATAAAACATTAACATCTAATCTGAGGTCAGAAATTTTGGTGGCATTCTTTTCTGCTGATGTTTTACTGGAAACTCATATAATTGGGCCTGCCCATCAGCTCTGTGGGTAGTGTTTTATAAGGGCAGATCAGGGGAACTTTTCAAAAGTACCCGAGTGATTTAGGACCTGCATCCCTAGTTTTTGGCTCTGTGGATGAGGGGAAAGCAATAGATGTGTTATTCCTTGACTTTAGCAAAGCTTTTGATACAGTCTCCCACAGTATTCTTGCCAGCAAATTAAAGAAGTATGGGCTGGATGAATGGACTATAAGGTGGATAGAAAGCTGGTTAGATCGTTGGGCTCAACGGGTAGTGATCAATGGCTCCATGTCTAGTTGACAGCCGATATCAAGCGGAGTCGTCCTGGGGCTGGTTTTGTTCAATATCATCATTAATGATCTGGACGATGGTGTGGACTGCACCCTCGGCAAATTTGCAGATGACACTAAACCAGGAGGAGTGGTAGATATGCTGGGGTAGGGATTGGATAGAGAGGGACCTAGACAAATTAGAGGATTGGGTCAAAAGAAATCTGATGAGATTCAACAAGGACAAGTGCAGAGTTCTGCATTTAGGATGGAAGAATCCCATGCACTGCTACAGACTAGGGACCGAATGGCTAGGCAGCAGTTCTGCAGAAAAGGACCTAGGGGTTACATTGGACAAGAAGCTGGATATGAGTCAACAGTGTGACCTTGTTGCCAAAAAGGCTAACGGCATTTTGGGCTGTATAAGTAGGGACATTGCCAGCAGATAGAGGGATGTGATCATTCCCCTCTATTCGACATTGGTGAGGCCTCATCTCCAGTACTGTGTCCAGTTTTGGGCCCCACACTACAAGAAGGATGTGGAAAAATTGGAAAGTGTCCACCGGAGGGCAACAAAAATGGTTAGGGAACTGGAACACATGACTTATGAGGAGAGGCTGAGGGCACTGGGATTATTTAGTCTGCAAAAAAGAAGAATGAGGGGGGGATTTGATTGCTGCTTTCAACTACCTGAAAGGGGATTCCAAAGAGGATGGATCTAGATTGTTCTCAGTGGTAGCGGATGACAGAACAAGGAGTAATGGTCTCAAATTGCAGTGGGGGAGGTTTAGGTTGGATATTAGGAAAAACTTTTTCACTACGAGGGTGGTGAAGCACTGGAATGCGTTACCTAGGGAAGTTGTGGAATTTCCTTCCTTTTGAGATTTTTATGGTCAGGCTTGACAAAACCCTGGCTGCGATGATTTAGTTGGGAATTGGTCCTGCTTTGAGCAGGGGATTGGACTAGATGACCTCCTGATGTCCCTTCCAATGCTGATATTCTATGATTCTTAGGTACTTAGGGGCCTAAGGCTAATTGAAAGTCAATGGGACCTAGGCTTCTAAGTGCATGTATCATTTTTGAAAATGGGACTTATGCTCCTAAATCACTAAGGGCCAGATTTTAAAAGTTAAAAATTAGGTGCCAAAGGATGCAGATAGGACCTAGCTGAATTTTCAAAAGGACCTATGTACCTAACTTCCTATAGATTGGGAATTAGGCACTAGGCACTTTTGAAAATCCCACTAGGTACCTATCTACCCCTTTAGGCACTAAAATACCTTTATAAATCTGGCCATTAGGTGCTTTTGAAAATTTTATCCCATATCCTCAGCTGGCATAAACCAGTGTAGCTCCATGGACTTTGACAGACCTATTCTGACCTACACCAGCTGAGGATCTCGTGCAGCATGTTTAGTCTCTTGCTTCCTAGCCCTTTGGACTGGAAACACTCTGGAGACAGCATGCCCAGACCCTTGGGAGGAGGAAGCATTGAATGTTGCTTTACAGCAGCCCATATGGCCAGTCTAAGAGCAGCAATGGTTCATCCAGTTCTTCTCAGCTGAAGGACAGTGTCTGTGGTGAGCACATGTAAGAGGAGGAGCTTAGTTCTTTTCCGTTCGACAGCAGAATTATTGGTGTATAATGTATTCGCCCTGCTTCTCAGAAAGGTTGTGGTACTTTGGTCCACCTCACCATTACCCCTGAATTATGCAGGAGATCCAGGACAGATACTTGGAACTTCATTTTTCTGGTATTCTCTGGCCCCTTTCTTCACCTTAATGTTTCTTTCCTGGCTTAGGGACACATCCTGCTCTCCCCTCTGCAAATCCTACCTATCCAAAGGGCAGCAGAAACAACATTGTTCAGCTCCCCAACAAGGATGGAAGGAACCCTTACTAGGAACCCTTACCCCTACATGTGGAGCTGTGCTCTGTGGGAAATACACAAGGGGTGTTGGGGGCTGCTGGATCTGCAGCTATGAAGGCACATCAGCCTACCAATTTCTCCATGGAGGGAGGCTGCAGCAGCCACTGAGGATTCTATCCATCCCTGACCCCTGCAGAGCACTCTTGCTCACAGGTCATTTACTGGGGCTATATGAAGGGTCTGGGAAATGCACTTTGAAAAATACCTGAGAAAGTGGAGAAGCGTGTTTTGGCTGCTCCTAGAGGACCCTCTAAGGTAGATATGGCTTGTATTCCTAATGTTGTTCGGGGGCAGGTTGTTTTGTAAGTTTGTTTAGCTGCTTGTATAATGTTGCTAAGGTAGTGGAACATCCGACTACCGAAAATACCAAGCATTTGAATCCTCTTGGTTGCTTCAAGAAATGATGGTTGTAGTCCTTTGTTTGCTGGCCTGTCTGACAATTTTTTGGCTCAGCTCCAGTTTCTGGTGCTTAGTCCCTGACAAATAACTAAGCAACTCTTCTGGCTTAAAATGGGGTGAAATAAGGGCTGGATCTCTCACTGGCTAGTGTTGGATTTTCAGCAATTGGAAACAACCCTCACCTTTTGTCTCACTTCTTCCTGTTCATCCTTTCAGATAATCTTTTCCTCTTCCATCCCTGCCAGAAAGATGCAATAAAATGTGATGTCATACATTAAATAAAAATTCTTTCTTTCTCTCTGTTCCTTCACTCAGGAGAGCAGATTTTCTTATAAGATTTTTGATACTTCCTAGTTCCATGTGAACAGTGTGTTTCATGATATTTTAGCATTTAGGCTTCTGATGTCAGCCTAAACTTGGAGTTCAGAGGTATGTGGCAATGATTAAACAACCACAACAAAATGATGATAATCAAGTTTTTCCCCCAAAAATACAGAAAATGTGAAAATTCAGGTTGTTTCTAATTTCATTTGGACTGGTTTGCTTCTACTTAACTCTTAAGGTCTCAGTAGTTATATAGCTTCTGAAGACATAATTAGATTGTTTGAAAAACAAAGCGTGAGTGGGACCTCAAAATCAAACAGATGAACATTTTCTTGGGTTCTTGTTCTTTAAAATCCACAGTACCCATTCCACAAAGTCTCCAGATTAGAAGCAAATTGAGGGAACATTCTGATCTCACTAAGTCTAGAGTAACTTTTTGCTTCACTAGTGTAACTGAGATCACAGTTCCAAATACCTGTTACTGCACTGAAATGTGTCCTTCATCTTTGTTTGATTTTATGAAGAGGAGGAGACAGAGATCAATTTTACAAACACATTTTTCCACAATTAGAAACCTCAGCTGTATGCCAGTGTATGGCCACAGCAACATCATCCCAGATCCATGCCCACAAGTCATGTGTTTATGAATCCAGCCTACTTTTGTTCATTTAACTAAATAATGGTATCAGATCAGATTTATTGGCTTCCCACATTAGCTGTGAACCTATTAAGGTACAACTCTGGCCAGACCTTTTTTTGGTATATTGTGATTCTGACATATTCAAAAGCTATCCTTTAAAAAGACATTAGTGTGAGTACCATGGGAAAATAATACTCCAGGGATGTAGATGAATTGATATGATTTCCTTGATTGTATCTTTTTATTTATGAGGCATAATTTATGAGTACTGAAAAGCAAACTAAAATGAGTGATGACTAACTACAGCCAAAGTAATAAATCAGTAGCAGCGAAAGGAGTGGTGATTTTGATCGAATCTATTGAATTAGCTGTTGCCCTTAGCCATTACAGGTATTGGAAAGACCTTTTAATATCTGCTTATCTCTCTCAGGGGAATAGGATAACTATATCATTATATACCCATAGGAAGCAAATTATTAAATTGCCTGCTTTTTAGAGTTAAACCTGTTTACATCTCTTATTAATTACTGGTTTAACAGTGCATTATATGAAACGAGCTGCAGTTACATTTTGACATGTTTTTTGATCCCCAAACTGTTTGCTGTTGTGATATTTCCCCCCAAGAATGGATTTAGCATTAGCATGACTGTTAATGTTTTAATAGTGTTTTGCAATTATTAGTCAAGATATAGAGCAATGTTAAGAGGATCAAGCTTGGCCTAACACATTACCGAATCATTAGAACCCACATGCCTGAAATCCAGCTTTATGAATGTGATCTACAGGCTTTACTATAAAAGAAAAGGAGTACTTGTGGCACCTTAGAGACTAACAAATTTATTTGAGCATAAGCTTTCATGAGCTGTAGCTGTAGCTCATGAAAGCTTATGCTCAAATAAATTTGTTAGTCTCTAAGGTGCCACAAGTACTCCTTTTCTTTTTGCGAATACAGACTAACACGGCTGCTACTCTGAAACCAGGCTTTACTATGGATGTTAACTAAATGCCAGAGGGGAAGGAGGGTTTTGTAACTAAGGCACTGGACAGGTACTTGGAAAATCTCCATTAATTTCCTGGCTCTAACGGACGAGTCACTTCATTTCTTCATGCCTCATCTCCCCAACTGTAACATGAGGATATGTTACTTCCTTTCTCCATCTTCCCTGTCTATCTCATTTAGATTGCAAGTTGTGTGGGGGAGGGATCATTTCTTATTCTGTATTTATACAGCATCTAGCACAATGGGTCTCTGATACTGTTTATGGCCTCTAGGTGATGATGATGATGATAATAATAATAGTGTTTTGTTTTGTGCTTTGAGGAGAGGCTGATTCATGTCTAAAAGTAGCTAGGAAGAAAATGACAGTAGTGACAGTCAGTTTACGTCACCAGCTAGAGAGGGTTCTGCTGTATCTGGCTGTACATAGAAGAGACAATGGTTATCCAGCCTACCCTGAGCATTGCCTCCTGGCATTATATTACGCCAGAGCATAAAGCAAAAATACTATGCAAGTGAGGCCTTTGCCCTAATCACACCCAGTAACTTAATATTAGTTATAAAATGACTAAGATATTTTTCATAGACAGCTAATAATTTAGTTTAATGAGTTTTATTCCCAGAATGTATGTGCAGTTGTTAAAATACACCCATTGTGCTCTATTTGTAAAAAGCGGCCAGTGATTTTGCGGGCCTCGATGTTGGGGTGCTCAGCTTTAGACACCTAAGCAGAAGTGCTGAGCAACCTCTTCTGTACTGAAGGAACACTTCTGAAGATGAGGACTCTTCAAAATGTCTAAAGCGGGCACCCAGAATTGGAGGGAGCCCAAATCAGCAGTAATGTCTGAAAACACTTCCTTAAGCAATGGCCTGATCCAACTCCCTTTAAATTCAATGGGGGATTTGGAATTGACTTTAAAAGGAGCAGGGTTGGACCCCAAGTCCTTTCACACTGTGGAACCCTTATAGTGAATGTGAATGGGGCAGAGTAGAGCTGCTCCTCAGCATGGCTTTTGCACATGGAAGGGGGGCTCCCTGCTGGTACTGGCTATGCCAGTGCAGGGATGTATTAGCAGTGGACCTGGAGAGGGATTGTTAGATCTGCACTTATGCAGTGATTGGAAACACGTACATACGGGATATAAGGCAGGAGTGGTCATTACTCCAGGAGTAGTGGCCATGGATGGCTACAGAAGGTAAACATTGTAGTTCTGCAGCCTGCCTCCAGTAGGGGTGTGATTTTATCCCTTGCACAGTAAAACCAGATTATGTTGGATTTGAAATTTACCACCACTATGCTGAAAAATTTAAGGATTTTTGGTAGTCACAGAAATGCACAACTACCATTTGTGCTGTGTGCACATGAGAGTGCTCTTTGCTAAAATGGTGGGCGCTGGCTAAAAGGAGATGTTTCCAGACCCTTAGAAATGCTCTGTTTATGTCCTTAACTCTCTGGCAATGGTAAATCAATCCCTTCCATTGCTGACTGCTAAATTAAAGGATGCTTAGCATAAGGAAATTTCAGCTTCAATAACTGGTTTTTGCTAGGTAGCAATTGTCACCAGCTATATGGACATCTGCATCAGACTTTATCAAGTTAGTTTTAGGATATCTATTGCATTGTCAAAGTACTGCCTTGGGAGAACCCATGAAGCAGAATTGATCAGCTGTGTTTGTGGTCGTAAATATTTTAGTCTGTGGAAATTCTTTAACCTCAGTGATGAGAGCAGAGCCTGGGTCATTAAGGCTGCAACACTCAGACACCAAGATTTGCAAGTCCAGATGTGCCTGAAGATTACGGACTATTAATGTACCTGTTGAATCAAGAGCCATCAATGCTATAGGGACCATTTAAATGGCAGTGAATGCATGGAACTGCAGAGAACCTGGGGTCTAAATGTCTCCTGGGAGACTAAATATTCCTAATCTCCTAAACTGCATGAATAACCAGATGAAGAACTAGGCAGTGATGTAGCTGAAAACATTAAATATTCCCCCAGTAATAGGAAAGCTGTGAGAATGCCATATGCCCTACTAAAGCCAGGTGGTTCTTGCAGAACAAACTTGGTATATCTTGATGTTTCCATTGCCATCTAGTAGCTTTGGCCTATCTTGAAGCCGTGGGCAAAGAATGGTCTTGTGGTAAGCCACTGCGCTTGGACTCAGGCAGTCTGTGTTCAGTTTCCAGGGCTCTTAGGCAAGTGACTAAATCTCTCCGAACTAAGTTCCCTATCTGTAAAGTGGGCATAATGATATTCCCTGACCTTGCAGCAGTGTTTGTGAGTTAAATTCATTAATGTTGTGAAGCACTCAGATGTTACAGTAATGAGGATCATATAAGTACCTACCTAGAAAGAACTATTAGCTCTCAGCAAGTCCATCTCCCCCTCAGTTCAGAATTGTTCTTACAGTTTGTTTTCTAGTGTTTTATCCAATCTGGTTTGAAAATTCCCAAATGAATCAGTTTTCACCATTTCCCTTAGGGTACTTCTACAGCCTAATAGATCTCCCTGGCAGGAGGTTTTTCCCAAATCTTTCTATTCTCAAGTTCATTTTTCAATCCTAGTTCTACCCCCATGTGCCATGTTAAATAATTCCTCTGTATCTTTGATATTTACACTTCACAAATATTAATAGACAGTTATGGTTGCTCCCCTTGTCTCATAACCAAGCTCTATCTATTTAGATCGTTTAATCTATTATCTTTCCTAATATTTTTTCTTTCCTCATAAATCAGTCTCTCTAGCACCATTAATGTTTTATGTTGCTTTTCTCTGAACCCTTCCAAGTTTGTCAATGCCTTTCTGGTAGGATGTTGCCCAGAAATTAATACACTATTCCAGGGGTGGACACAGCAGATTGGTATAGAGATGGACTTTTTGAACTATGCTCTGAATTGTGTTGTCTCTGCAGAAGCAACCCCAATTATTTTGGCTGCACTGCATTATATGGCACTTAGTTGCAAGAATGGCTCATGAGTGCCAGTACAGCTGTGCATAAAATAAAGTATCCTTGAGACTGCTCTTTCTTATACTAGGGGCAGGCCCAAGAATAGGGAAAGTGCAAAGATGGCTTGAAACTACCTGTTCCTTCTCTTGTAAATTCCAATGCAAGTGCACAGCACAGCCAAAACAAAACACAGAGCCTTTTGTTTCTAAACATTGCTAATACGATGTGCAGGGACTTAATCACACAAGCTCCATTACCTTTATTTAATATGAGTCATGCACTGAAAATGTCCTGTTTTTGCTGAAACAAAAATATCTCTATTCATTGCAAAAATCTGATATTTATGCAACCTTAAGTTTGGAGGCTGATTTCAGGAAACTGAAAAGTGAGGACTGAAACTGGCACAATGTCTCTGAGAGGTCCAGGGAGCTGAGGGGAAGCATAGCCACGGCATCACCCTTGAAAAATGCTATGCACTCCCCCCTTCAAAGGTCCAGTTCTGCTGGCACATATACAGAGGTGCTGCAAGGTCACTTTTGGAAAGGCTAGCACCAAGAGCAGTGCTACATGTGTGGAGTCCTTGGGCTTACAGTCCTGTATGCAAGGACTGTAATTATGCTTGACTCATCTGCAGGGCTAAAGGAGTTGGCTCCTTGCATCCTTTCTGTGTCTTGTGCATCCATGCTAGGATGACCAGATGTCCAGATTTTATAAGGACCATCCCGATTTTTGGGTCTTTTTCTTATATAGGCTCCTATTATCCACTCCATCTCCCCCCATCCTGATTTTTCACATTTGCTGTCTGGTCACCCTAATCCAGATACAGGTGTGGTTTGATCTGGCCTTCTGTTTCTCACAGACACATAGATGACTGTAGGACACTAAATCTCATGGCAGTGTATGCTGTGTCACTTACCGCAATATCAGATGAATCCTCTTCAATACTGGAGCGGTCTCCTCTTTAATAGCCCATTGCTAGAATTGTGTTAACCTCAGTATGAACAGCAAATCCTCTCTTTTGAACTTTCCTGGGAGTCAGCATGTTTAAAGGGACTTCCATCTGATCTGTCCAATATACGTATCTACCATCATTTGGGAGGCACATAGAGTGTGAAGAACATAAAACTCTTTTCACAATACTGCTACTAAATTAACTGGGACTGTGCTTCTTCAAGTGTCAAGAGTTCTGGTTTCTTTTCTCTGATTCTGTGTCTACTGTCTTAACTTAGGGCTGCCTCTCTCCTAGGATGCGTTAGGTGTGAGTCACTCTTTTTTTAGTGTTATTTTGGCAGTTTCGGTAGCCATTTCATTATTCATTAGCTGAGAAGTCATTTTGCTTGCCCACTAGTGAGGTGCTTTTCTTTCTTCTGGTGGTTCACCTCGGCTATGATGGCTATTGGCCTATGTCCTTGAATCATGGAAATGTAAGAGTTGGAAGGCATCTCAAGAGGTCATTAGTCCATCTCCCTGCACTGAGGCATGGTTATGTCCAGCCCTTCCTTTAATTCCCTTAAGGATTTCCTGTACTGATTGAATAACTTTACATATTATTTTATGTTGATGCAAAGAAATCAGTTTTCTTGCTCAAAACTTTAGCTCCTTTGTAAAGACCTGAGTTTTTAAAGAATTGTAGGGACCATTCCTGCATGGGTAGGGAGATGAGTTCAGTGATCTAACAGGCTTTTTCCATCCCCTAGGTCTATGATTCTGTGATCTTCATCCATGTCTGAAAGCCAAACAGATTTAATTGCCTTCAGTGGGAGTTGTCGGTACTCAGCTTTGCTGAGGAACTGGACTTGAATTTGGGAAAGTGGGTGTGCTGTGGAGAATCCACAGACATTATTGCAGGCAGGGCTGACCCACACCTGAGGCTGGGAGCTCAAATGACGCCCCCAACCCCACTCGCTTGGGCGAAAACTTTGAAAGGTCTCAATTCTGCCTTCTTCCTGTTCTACTACCTGTTCTACTACCTGTTCTGCTACCTACCCCAATAAAGGAGAACTAACAACTTAAAATGACTTGTTCAAAAATGTTAAGTAACACTTAACTTTCAAATGCCTGAACAGCAAATGTAACTTTTCTTGTCTGCATAGTAAACACTGGCATTTTTAATCTGTTTGAATAATCAAAGTGATGCTTTCCGTGCCTTCTTGATTGCAAAGATTTGAACTGCTTCCTACTGAAGGTCCACAGTCTGGGCCAGCTCACGCTCCATTGAGATGGTTGCAAGGCTGACCAGCCTCTCCTATGTCATTGTGAAGCGTAGATGTGTTTTTATTAACTTCAGTTTGGAGAAGCTGCGTTCTCCACTGGCAACTGTTACAGGAAGTGTTAGAAGTATGTGCAGAGCAACAAAAGCATTTGGAAAGAGGTTGGTCTTCTTATTTGTGCACATATATTCCAGAAGAGCCTTTGGAGTTGATGCTGCTGAAATGTATCTTGAAAGGGCTTTCAGTTCATCACCTAAATCACTCTCATCAATATTGCATATGTCATCATGTGCCAACACTGTCTCTAGTGCCATGCATTGGAGGGGGGAGGGATAGCTCAGTGGTTTGAGCATTGGCCTGCTGAAGCCAGGATTGTGAGTTCAATCCTTGAGGGGGCCATTTAGGGATGGGGCAAAAATTGGGGATTGGTCCTGCTTTGAGCAGGGAGTTGGACTAGATGACCCCCTGAGGTCCCTTCCAACCCTGATATTCTATGATTGATGGTGTAGGTCTTCTTCAGGTATAGTGTGGAGCTTTGGAATATCATACAACATCCCAAATATACTGCTGTGTTCCTTGAGCTGCATGAAACATTCTTCAACTGACTGTATTGCACAATCTAGCACATGATTAAAGAATTCAACTTTGAATTGTTGGGGTCTCTTATGGGATTATCCTGTGCCTCGTAATCAAAATGTCATCTTCGGTGACTCTTGTATTCTTGAATGGGTGGGAAAATAGCTCCAGTGTGAAGTTACTCTGCCAACTTCTCTGCACTCTTCAGAACATTTTGAAATTCCTCATCTGACTGGTAAGATTGTAAGTATGACTTTGCTTTGTCCAGTTCCATTGCTCCAGATATATCAAGGTCAACACCTTGGAGTCTCTTGCTTACAACATTTATTTCAAACATTAGGTCATGCCACAACACTAAGCCACACATAAATTTGAAGTTATGTCTGTTTCTGGTGATTCCATTTCCCTCTGCCACTGTTCTCCCATGAACAGTTCCTGTCATAGTAGTATCCTCCATAATGGCAACTATGGCATCATCTATCTTCCCAATTTGGTGTTTGATAGGCTTTATCGCCTCCACTCAACTTTCCCATCATGTGGCACTCAGTGGTTTCAGTGTCTGAGAGGATGTTCCCAGATGTTGCTTCAAAATTTGCCATTGATGAGTTGATGCAGAGAAAAATATATAGATGCTTTGAATTACATTAAAAAATTCAGCAGCCTCACTAGAAGCTGATGCTGCATCACTGACCACCAAATTCAATGAATGAGAACTGCATGGGACAAAAGAAGCTCAAGGGTTTAACTCTCAGATCTGTGTCTGCACTCCTCTGTTCTTTCCTCTCATGTTGGCACCATTATTGTAGCCCTAACCTCTCATGTCAGGATCACAATTCCAATATCTTCCAGCTTTTTAAGAAGCACATTTGTCAGACCAGCTCCTGTAGTATCATCAATGTCAATAAATTTTAGAAGATGCTCTCTGACAGTCATCATTGCAGGGACATTTTCACTAGGTTCTGTTGTTGTTACAAAACACACCATTAAAGTCATTTGTTCCATATGGCTGATGTCAGGTGTGCAGTCCAGAATAACAGAGTAATATCTTGCTGACATCAGATCTCCCACAATCTTCTGTTTGACTTTTGTTGCCAGTAACTGTTTGATCTCATTTTGAATTGTTTTTTCAAGGTAGTGGTGTGTGTACATTTCTTGGGTGGTGACTCTTCTTAGATGCTCCTGGAGTACAGTATTAAACTCAGCCATTAGCGCCACAATTTTAAGGAAGTTTCTATTGTTTGGCACATACAGCTGATTTGAAGTGCCACACAGTGCTAGGTTTTGGGTAGCAAGCATTCTCACAATGGCAATGACCTTTTTCAGAACATTTTGCCAGTAAAGAAACTCTGATGCAATCTTCTCTTGATGCTGATCATCTATGGTGGCCTTTAACCCTAGTCTCATCTCAAGCTCTTTCCACCTATGGAATGCTCTCTGGTGATTTACTGCCTTCTCATGGCATGCCAGATTTCTAGCCAGATATTTCTAGTCCTTTGTTCCTGTGGAACATTAGACTGGAAGAGTTTGCAACAAAAACAGTATGCAGCATTCTGGGTTTTTGAGTACATAAGCTATGGCCTCTCCACTTTGTCACCATTGGGATGTCACGCTAGTAATGTGTTGGATGGAAACTTCTATTTTCATTGTCTTTGGGGAACATGAAGTTTTTCACTTGCTGTGACCCATGCAGTACAAGGAAGTCCCTCAGGCTGCTGCTCAAGTGGGTCCACAGTCCTGGATCATCTAGACTTAAGGAACTAAACTCAGCAGCAGCTGTTTTTGCGCCTCCACCACATTCTTCTCTGATCTACACTTTTCTTCAGGAATGTGCATGGTTACATCCATTTGAGATGGAGATATGGATGCTGCAGTAGCTGCCACGTCACCTGCACTCTGCCTAACTGGAAGATCAGGCATCTCCTCACCACTCACATCCTCACTGGGGCCGGAAGGCTCACTATGAACATTTGTGTCTGTGTATCTCGGGGAAGCTCCTTCCTACTTAGATAGATAGAAAAGCTTCCTTTGCTTTCTTTCTTTTTCTGAATGCTGCCCCAGAGGGGCGTTTTCTTCTCTCACTCATGACTGTTGTTCTGTGCCAGCTATAGTGGCTCTCAACACTCAGTTGAAGGGGACAAATAAGCAGGCTGGTAGCAAGGCCTGAATGAGGGAAGATATCAGCATCTTAAGGGCCTAACTGGTTCCTACTACTTCAGTTGACTGCCTGTTCTCCTCAAGTGGGTTCAGGGAAGCAGCAGGAAACAGGAAGCTCCCTGAGAAGTTAATCAATCCAGGCTCCTGGGGGTGCTAGAGAGATAAATAAGAGGCTCCTCCTTCTTTCTCTCCCTGCAGCTCCTGTTGCTTTCTGTTATTCCTTCTCACCTTTTCTCCTGCCTGCCTGTTATCTCTTGTGCCCTCCTTCCTCCAGCACAGCGCTCCAGCATCTCTGTGCATCTAGAGCAGAGGAAATACATATGCACCAGCAGCAGACATGTTTTCTACACTCAGGGTCCTTGTGGCGCCCCCACCCATCCCCCCCAAGTCTGGCACCTGAGGCAGCCACCTCAGTTCGCCTCATGGTAAGGCCAGCCCTGACTGCAGGTGAGAGTTTATCCAAGGCAGGCTTATTGTGCTAGAGCTGAGGCAGCTTTTGCAGCATGTTTCTGCCACTCCTTATGATTGAGGTCTGTAGGACAGTCACTTGTAACCCAGTTTTTGCCAGTTCTTGGTTGTGCTGTCAGACTTGGAAGCTGCCATATGACCGTTTTGGGTGATTGCTGCTCACCAGTCTCCAAGAACGGGGGTTTATGGAGGCCCTTTTATGAAGGAGAAAACAAACTCACTTACCTGTGACTGGAGTTCTCTAGTTCTCTGAATATATTGCCTCCAGAGAGCTTCTTTCTTTCTGACCCTACTTCAAAGTGCTGTCTGGGCAGGTGGCCAGCAAATTGATGAAGAGGTCTGAAATACTCTTCTGTAGATGCTTTTGGAGCCCCTTTGTGGCTTTCTTGAGACACTGCACCCACTAATGGCTGTACAGATTTTGGCAGGGTTCTGTGTCCACGCACTATGATGTAAGACTTAATGATTATTGAAGCAATATATTAAAAGAGTTAAAGTAACAAGTACCTTATTTTGATAGTTTTCTTCTTTCCATACACTGTAGTACCCGAAGTCTCTACTTATATTGGTAGTCTAGTGCCATGATCACTTCCCCCACACTCTTATCCTTATTCTGCTCTTGGCTAGCTTATTTTTTATGGCTTTATACAATATATATAACAGGTAATGCTTCTGTCTGCAGTCTTTTATGAATGTTATTGCATGCCCCTTATGTTACCTGCATCACACCTCAGAATGATGCAGTGCAACTTCAAAAGACTTTCTATTATTTTGTTTGTGTACAAAAGCATACCACATAGCATTACGTTAATCCGTGCAACAAGCTGTAACGGTTCATGACTGCTGTGTGATGCATTTTTGAAAGGATCATGACAGAGCCTTCAATTTTTAATAGGTGCAATTGACTGCAGGTGCAAATGCTAGCAGTTGGATGTATAACTGTCTGGTTTGCATATAAACTCAGGCAAGTGTCTAAATATTAGCATTTATGTCTGCAATTAATACTTATATCTCAGAATCTCAAAGTGCTTGCTATCACTAATTATCACAACACTCCCTTAAGGAAAGTATTTTTATGCCCATTTACCCTTTTACAGCTGGCTAAACTGAGGCTGAGAGAAGTTAAATGATTTGCTCATTAAGGCCTCACAGGCATGTTCCCATAGTTCAGAATAAAACTCTGGAGCATTTCACCCCAAGGTTGGTATTAAGTCAATACAGGTGGATCTCTTCGAACTGTACCCTGCCTAAGAATTGCCATCCATGAAGAAATACTCCTTAAAATGAGCAACTATTGTCAAATCTTTGTAGCCGCAAGGACTTAACTGAGATAGTTTGGCGTGTTGCAGTACACTGAAAGGAGTTTGACTTCAGGAAAACAATTCTACAGAGATCACTGAAAGAAAAATATGATGTGCAAACTTTTTGGTATAGGATCTCATTTGTAGTAGAGTTTGCTTTAGTAGTAGTATGTGCTAGCAAGAGTATGAGAAAGTAACTTTGATTCTTTAACTTTAGTTGACATCTACAGTTTTTGAATCACAACACTTAAAGCCCTTGTATGTTTTTGGTTCTCTCCTGCACCTGACCCCTTTTAAAATGTAAACTCCCTGAACATAGATGTTGTAAATTCAGAAAACTGAAAGTTCTCCAGGGTCTGTTTTAAAAAAAGCAAGATGAGAACTTTAAAAAAAAAAAAAAACAACTGTCCAGAAGAGATTTTGTGAGAATGTGTTTTACTGTAGTTAGAACTGCTCAACATGAAAGCTTACTAAGGAATACCTATACTAAAAATCACTCAGACAGTCCTCTTGTATTGCCATTTAGATCTATCATTCTGATTGATCACTATGTGGTTGCCTATTATTGAGCCTAATTTAACCCTATACACTCACACATCCATCTATTCTGTCTATTGTACCTGACATTCTACAAATTACTTACTCATGCAAATGATGACCTAAGGCAACCTTTTATGATATTCGTGTTTAATTATACAAATGGTTTTTGATAAATAAGATTATACATCCTTCCATATGTTTATGCACTCCTTGATGAAAGCAAAATTTAATTTTCATGCAGATTTGTTGGAGACTGTGTTTAATAAGTGCTGAGTTTTATGTAGTCTGCAGATCAGTCTGGTTTTGGTGAAGCTGACAAAATCAGTAGGCATAGTTCATAGAGACGTGCAGTTTTTAATCAGGCCTAATTCAAGCTGCTGTATTTTGAAACCTTGGAACTGAAACCACTCTCTTTGTGCTAATATAATAAAGCAAATGTTATTGCAAAAATAAATGAATAAAATTAGAGGTGCTGACTTACCCATGCTTTTCAATGTGTTTTCTTTATATTATACTTTGGATTACTGACTATTTTGCCAAATGATTAATTATATTAATATATTTAATAGAGTGGGGTCCCTTAAAAACTTGCCAATTGCCTTAAATCACTAAGGTCCTGCTTCTGTAATTGGATCAGTGCAAAGGGAACTTAAATCCCATGCAGAGCCACATTGATTTAATTGGACCTATTCACAGGCGAAAAAGACATAACCCACAGGGATACAATAGCAGGATTGGGGCTAGGTCAGTATTTGCAGTTTGCCCTTGGAATTTGCAATAGTCAAGGGAATGCTGCCCTTTCTTACCTTATCTTAGGTAAGATAAGGTAAAGTTTTCTAGGGCCTCCTCTGTGTACAGTATTACATGGCAAACAAAAGTGTCTGTTCTTAAATCAGCCTTGCAGGAACTTCATGAAAATGTAGTTGCCCCTCTTAATCATAATGATGAAAAGCTAGGAATGCGTGACAGGAGATGGATGACTTGATGATTACCTGTTCTGTCCTTTCCCTCTGAAGCACCTGATACTGGCCACTGTCGGAAGACAGGATACCAGGCTAGATGGACCTTTGGTCTGACCCACTGTGGCCATTCTTATGTTCTTAAAAATATTTTATTCCCCTCTTTAAAAAGAATTGATTTGAACCAGATGGAGGGACTAGAGAAATGTCACAAAATTGTCTTAAGTCATAGTGCAGTTTTATCTTGCCACCGGTAACGCTGTGTTAGCCCCATCAACTCAGCACTTCCCAGGAGTGTTCAGCATCTTGCAGGCTCAAACCCTTCACAAATTGCTCTTTGTTTTGTTTTTTCAAGGTCTGGTCAGTAAACTCTGCAGGTCGGACTCCTAGCAGCTGGGCACGCTGTAGAACAGGCCCTGCCCCTCCTGAAGGCCTCCATGCACCCATGTTCCACACTGTGGCTTCTACGTTAGCTGTGGTAAACATCAGCCCCCCTCTTAAGCCAAATGGGATAGTCAGTCTCTACAGGCTGTTCTCAAATAGCACCAGGGGGACCGATGTGGTGGTGAGTGTTTATCAAGCTATTCTATTTGTATTTCCAGTTGAACATTTTTTTAGGATTTTAAGTCTGTTAGCTTCTTCTTTTTTATTTTTTTCTACTTAGCAGTGCTCTCTTCTGGCCGAAGAAGGACTGATGTCTCCACTTAGCTAAATGTTGTGCTTCTAAAAGAATTAACCTTGATTCCAGAGCCTTTATCATTGTGTTATATAGTGAGAAAATGTGGGGGAATCCAATGCAACGTTCCTGGGAGATTATTGATTATATTGAAATACAAACTTTCCAAAAATTTGTTAGCCCAAAAAGATTAGACAGAAATTACAGCTGGTAACCAAACAGCTGCTCCCTTTGGACATTACTGTGTTTTGACTTATAAATTTTAAGGCCAGGGTGGTTGCCCTGAAAAGCTTTCCACTTGGCACAGGGATAATATTGTGTAGTAGCTACAAAGTTCTGGAAACACCTAGGAATATTGCAAACAGTGTGGTAATGTTATCTGGTTATCCAATTCAAAACTGAAAAGTTTATAATAACAACCGCTGTACATGCATCTGAAAGCACTGCTGAACTCTAAATGATTATTTTATAGCATTTAAGAATGTTTCAGTCCCCCAGTAGTTCAGCAAACCTACAACAGAATGTTACAAGAACTGGTAGAAAGATAGCAAAAGGCTTTCAGTGTGTCTCACAATTAACATGTAACAAAGGTGTGTATATGTCATGTCTCTAGCATGCAATATGAGCCCTTTCCGTGACCATCCCCATCACAGCTCCAGGGGTATCTGGGACAGGTACAGCATATAGGTTGTCTAAGGATTTTCTTCTTCATCTGCTCCTTTCAGCCCTATGGCAACTTCCCTTCTGCAAAGCCAGCTTCCCCCCCCCACACACACACACCAAAAAAAAAAAGTGCTGTGTAGGATCTTTTATGGCCTGATAGAGTCTACATAGAAAACAGAAATATCATTGAGGGGGGAAACCATGGACCCAGTGCTTAATGGTCATCATTGTTCTTCTTTAAGCAGTTTGGGGAGTGTAATGATGTTGTTTAAAATAGTAGCTTTTAGGTTTTAAAAATCCCATGTTCCTTTGCTTAAAATGTATAAAAAGCACTAGAAGGCCTAGGGCTTTGAGGATCTGAAACACACAATGATCATCTGACGTGAGTCGTTTCTTTCTTTTGGTGTGAGCTGGTAACACCATCCACAGTGTCTCAGTTCTTTGCTGCACCCAGGTTGGGTCTGAAGTTTAATCTCAGTAAGTCAACTGTTTAGGCAACAGCTAGAGAGTTTGGAGTCCGTGTATGTGGAACCAGACAGGCAATCTGCTAAACAGGGGGGCCTGGCTCTAAAGGAGATGTAAGGAGCCAAGTGTGGCATGGAAATAATTGAAAAGGACAATGTAAAAGGCAGATCCAGCCCCACCTTCTGGCCATGGAAGGCCCAAACATGGTGGGCTCAGTGTTGTTCTGCTGCTTAAGGTGGGTGGGGGACAGAACCGGGGGAGCCCATGGAGGGTTCCGAACCGCTTCCCTCTCCTGTGCGCTGCAGAGTTACGCTCCATGGGGTCTTCTTGTTCCTTAGCATCCCTTTGACTAAGGGATGAGTAGATTTGCACTTTGCAATCTAATGCCCAATCCCCCATATACAAAGAGAGACTCATAAGACGAGGGGATCACTGCAGGCTTCAGTGAGTTTGTGGAGCAGCTCTGTTTCTTCTCTGAGGCCTGTTACAAGGCAGCATCCAAACCAGGTAACTTCGCTAAGTCAGGCCTGTATTGTTCAGCCTGGCTTGAAAACAAAAAAGAGTGACCACAGACCTTGGGCCAGGGTAGAAGGTTGTGAAGAGTACCCAGAACCATACTGCACAAACCAAGGGAAAATGTCACACAAGTCTGAGTAAAGTAAGGCTGATATTATCAGCTTTCAAGTGCTGTACAATTCAGTGGCAAATGGGAACCTCCATCCTTCACACATCCCATTTCTTGTGCTCAACGTCCTCCAAGCCTTTGTGTCTATGTCGCCATCTGTCAAGGCTTAACTGTGTTCATCTTTTGTAGTAGTATGTGCCCATTCTCCCACTACCCCAGTCTAATCTGGCATGGAAGTGGCTGGGAACACTGTCTTCCTTGCTCATCATTCCTGTCTGTAAGCATAAGCCATCTCCTGTTTGCTGATAGCATGGCCTGTCCTTATCCCTCTTACGATGATCAGCTGGGTCCATATCTACTTCAGCCTGTATGTTCTTGTCACTTACCCTTTCGTCTCTCCGTTGTCTTTCTCTTCTCATCCTCTTAGACCTGCCATGTGGCTGCTGTGCCGACAGGGGTGTCTTGCTTCTCCATCACTGAGTGGAAGGCATTATCAAATTCAGACTTTGTGTGCTTTCTGTCTTGTCTTGATGCTCTGTTTCCTTGCTGTCCACCCTGGTGATTTGCCTTGCTTAATCACCACAGCAGGTGGTTACTGTGATTGAAATTGCTTTTTTCTACATGCTGTTTGATTTCTTTGGATCTGGAAACCATAGCCACAAATGACCGCAGCAAATTGGAGAAACTGTAGCTCCAGGAAGCAGCATGGTTTGCTTTTTTTAGTTATTTGCTGTTATATTATTAGTTATAACTTTCCACACAGTTCCTGTCCACACACATTTCTTTGTGGTATTTAACTCAGTTTCTCTTTAAAGGTTGATGGATTCAGTTTTGCTGAGAGGGTTTCCTATGGGCTGAAATAGAGGACACATCCCTTCTGTGCCACTTGTGCAGGATATTAGGGCCACTGGCTCTGTGTATGCAAAGATCTCCTGGACATTCATAGAATCATAGAAGATTAGAGTTGGAAGAGATTTCAGGAGGTCATCTAGTCCAACCCCCTGCTCATAGCAGGACCAACCCTAACTAAATCATCCCAGCCAGGGCTTTGTCAAGCCAGGCCTTAAAAACCTCTAAGGATGGAGATTCTACCACCTCCCTAGGTAACCCATTCCAGTGCTTCACCACCCTCCCAGTGAAATAGTGTTTCCTAAAATCCAAGCTAGACCTCCCCCACTTGCTCCTTGTTCTGTCATCTGCTTGTCATTCTTTGACAATGCCCACCAAATTTTCAGGGCCAGCAGTGTGATCCTCATAATGCTGGATGTAGAGGTGTTTGTGCATAGCTGCTTCACGAGTGCAGTCCATCACAGGACTTAAACAATGGGGAAGGCCTTGTACAGACCCACTGCACTGGGTGAATTTCACCCTCTATGACTAGATGATGAACGATAAGGTCAAATCTAGGTTCCCTGGACACACCAAGTCAAAGTCAAACACTTTGAACATTTAATCAATCTGACTAAGCATTTACAGTGCGCTGTGCTATGTAAAGTTCTCTCTCGCCTTTTACAGTTGTCTGAAGGGACTGCCACCCAGCAAATGATACATGGACTTAAACCTTTCACCACCTACTCTGTTGGTGTAGAGGCCTGCACATGTTTCAACTGTTGTACCAAAGGACCAGTCGCCCAACTAACCACTCAACCAGCACCACCCTCTCAACAGCCCCCTCCACATATACATACCATAACCTCAAGAACAGCTTTTTTCCAATGGAATGCACCTCGGTCACCCAATGGCATTGTGGAAAGGTAAGGTTCACAATCTGATTTAGACTTTCAAAGCCAACTCAGAGATTTAGACACACAATTTCCATTTAGATCATTGGGAGTTGTGGGCTAAATCCTCTAGTCATTTTAGATAATCTCATGTGCTGTTTTTAGTATTCTTTTATATATTTGTAAATTATGATGATGATCTCCAAATTGGTGTACATTCCATGCAGAAGAAATCCTCCCAACAAGTGCTTGCCCTCCTTGGGCATCTTCTCTCAAGCAAAACATTGTACAGGTAGAGGAACCTTGCAGTGTCTCCTAAATGTTAATAAACTTGGATTTTGCTGGAGCAATAAGGGAAGTGAATTCCAGAGTCAGGCGATTCCTATCTCTGCCACTCAGCCACTCACATAGAGAGACTGTTAGCAAAAGCCATAGAAGTTGTGAGGCGGGGGTGGGAGAGGATGAGAAAAAGCAATGCTCTCTGGACTAGACAGGACCAAAGCACAGAGGATTTTATAAATCAAAGTCAACATCTTCATTTGCACCTTGAAGCCAATCAGTTGCCAGTGTAGTCTATGGCGAGCAAGTGTAAATTTTTCCATGCAGCAAGCACACTCAATAAGGGCCCATTCCTATCCCATTTGAGTCATTGGGAGTTTTTCCACTATAGAGAAGAGGATCCAGCCCTAAGCAGGCAGCAGCACTTGATGCTTCTGAATGGTTTTCCTTGGCAGCCTCAGACAAAGTGCATTGTACAATTCTAAATTAGTCTGTATTTTACAGCATCATGAGTGTACTCACACCAGAAACCAGATGATCTATGGCGTATTTTGGATAGAAATGGCAGGTTCACATACAATATCCTGTATTGCCCTACTCCCCAAATGCCCCACAGCAAGCTTAGCCAACAGAACCAGTGAAAAATCATCTTTAACCATCAGTGAAACATGAATTAACGAGAAGCAAAAAACTTTTGCCATTCTGCCAAGTGGAAAACCTGCTTAAATGTAAAGCTGTTCATGTCCCTCACCAGCACCCACATCCTCCAATCCCCTGCGCCTAGGTATGGATTCATCTGTGGGCTGTCCTGTTGAGTCCTTCCACAAAATGTCCTGTTTTCAGGACAATGTTGTGTACTGTACTGAGGTTCAGTTCCTAAGCAGTTACTGTAACTAGCAACATGATCCCAAAATGGTCACCTGTTCCCTCTCAGAGAGGGACAGCATATTCCCCCATCTTCAGCACACCATGAGTCCAAGCCCAAGATGGCAGCTGCCTGGTATGTGTGTGACAAAGAGAGTTTTTAAGTAATGACATTGCACATTTATTTTCTCCCAGAATGGACTTGAAATGCAGCCCTGCTAAGGCATAGCAGGGATTAACGTCTCAGCCTGATTTTCACCAGGATCATAATGAGACAAGTGCAATTGTGCACCAACCAATAGTTGCACTTGCTGTTTTGCACCAGCAATAAGTTGAGAGCATAACTGGCATCACAGATACATATATCTTATAAATACCAAAGATGGGTAGCTAGATTTAACTACTTAATTTGCAGGTGCAAGCAGTTAGATGTGAATACATCCACAGTTTCATTGTAGGCACAAAATTGCAGGTGTCAAACTACAAGCATAATCGTTTGTGGGCATGGGATTAGAGGTCATCACCCTAAATCAGGACCAAAGCATTAGAGATTGAATGGGATTTAGAGTGCCCAAAAGCAATGAAGCTGAGATCCATCTCATTAACTAGTAACCAGACATCTAGCAGCCAGAGTGAAAACAGTGCTCATTGATCATTTGTTTGTTCCTTTGATAAGACTTTCATCAAAATGTCAATCTTTTTCTCTAGCTACGAACTCCACATGTACACTGCTTGCCCTCCACATTTACAAACACAAGCAAAGACCTGTAAACCTGGACCCATTGAAGTGAAGTATACAGGTAAAGATCAGAATTCCAATGTGAGTGATCTTCAGCCTTACACAATCTACAACATGAGAGTGGTGTCTTACAATTCTGTGGGCAGCAGTGCTTCAGAATGGACCAGCTTTACTACCAAGAAGGAGTGTGAGTATATAGTGACCATAAAGAGCAATTCATGAGTCTGAAATACCCATCTTTCTAGTCTGTGGAACTGTATAGCTCCAGAAAAAACATGTGGATCATTTAGTCTGTTCCCATCCATTTCACAGAACTAACTACATCATTCCCACTAGCAACCTTCCAAAACTGTTCTTAACATCTCTAGTAATTATGTCTCAGCCACCCACTCCTGGGAAGTCTAATCCACTGTTTGATTGCTCTTACTGTTCAGAACTGTTTTCTTGGCATCTAACCTAACCTTTTCCTTTCTTAGTTTAAGATCCTTGTCCTTCCATTGTGAATTCTGTTCAGTGGGAAGTATTAAGTATTTCATATTTTTCATGAATTCATTCTAACAAGGCAACAGTTTAATAAAAAGAAATATGCCCAGTAAAATGGTAGGCAGGGTGTAATAATGATTGGAGCAAACAAAATAGAAGGGGGACAGAAATTTTAGAAGAGGGCTGTGTGGGTTTTTTGGGGCCTGATCCTGCAGGCTTTGGGCAGGTAAAACTTCCACTGAAGTTCACAGGAGTTTTCCTGCAGTAGTGCTTTTAAAATTGGGCCATTCATGAGGTCTAGCATCTTCAAAAATGAAGTGAAGAATTCCTTATTATTAAGCATTCATATACAGTACTTTAGGCATTCTTGGAAGTTTACATAGCAATTTAATACACAGGCATTGTGTTTACAGTCTAGGTTAATCTACAGTGAATTTGAAGTAGTTTAACATCTTCCTAAAAATGTGGGGGGGGCGGTTTGGGGTTGGTGGTTTTTTTTGTAAGTATAGGATCATATCCAAAATATTCACATAATGAATATAATGGGTATTTTGCCTTGGCAATCTATATGCTGTAACCTGGCAGAGTAAATTTCCTTTGCATACCCTGACCCGAAAAACTTATAAAAATCAGATTTTAAAAAAAAATCTGTTTAAATCAATAGTAACTCAGTATGTAAATTATTAAAACCTAATCCAATAAATCATGAACTTCTATACAATTCCACTAAGGTGTTGCAATAAAGTTCAAGGAACTTCACAGTTGTCCTTATGCTGCTACAAATGCATCCGATGAAGTGAGCTGTAGCTCACGAAAGCTTATGCTCTAATAAATTTGTTAGTCTCTAAGGTGCCACAAGTACTCCTTTTCTTTTTGCGAATACAGACTAACACGGCTGCTACTCTGAAACACAGTGACACTGGAGATCGATTTTACATTCTCTTCCTCCACAAGCATAGGATTCTGTCCCTTGAGCTAAAGGAGAAACTCCCTTAGCTTTCAGCAGTACAGAGCCTATGATACTCAACTGACCAGTACTGATTTGATCTAGTAGAGAGCAGTGCTATGCATTACTAAGTTAATTACAATATTGATGTATTCCATATCAACCCCTCCGAGCCACTAAAATCTTTGCATTCGTTCTGGTTCATTGTGTCTCCTTCATTAGGAAGACCTAAAACATTTCATTAAAAAAGGAGGCAATGGTTTATGGGCATTTTTTGTTGTAAGTACAGTGCCAAAAGCATAACAAATTAACAAGTCTGCATCACATAAGTGAAGTTGCTTTTATCGAAGACAATATTTGGGAACTGGGACTTGATGATATACTAATGTACTGCACTACTGATTGATTAGTCAGGGCAGTGAATTATTGTACTTGAATTGCTGTTTGTAAGGCTTTTTAACTCTCTCTGAAAATAAACTAATGGTTCAAGAAAAAGCTTTACAAATGAATGGATGCCAAAAGGACATAATTCACTCTCAAAGCAGTTTGGTTTGGAGAACAAATAAATTAACTTCAGCTAGTGCTTTGGGCTTAGTTGCAATAAATATTGATTTGATATGAAAAATAGCTTCCAATTATAGTTAATAGTAATAAAGATACTTTACCTGTTAAATGAGAGGAAAAATGCAACAAAACAGGAGACAATTATACTACCATCCAGGAGACACTAACCAGTGGTGTCTCCATGAATAGGAACCTTGTATGCCAATCAGTGCTTAAAATACACCTGGCTGAAAGGGGCTCTATTTCCAGCAAATAAAATTCCAATAGCTCCAGCCAGGTCACTGAGGGGTGGTCATTTCAGTCCCGCCTAGGGTGAAAACCCCTTAGGATTGGCTACTTGCCTGCAGGGGCGGTGAGTTATATGGGCCCATGGTGCCCGTGCTCCAGCAATATTCATGGCCTAGGGTCCTGGCTCCACCAATGTTCAGGGTCAGGTCTCTCCCCCAGGAGCATCCCCCCAGTCCTACGTGCCTGTGCCCTGGGCAGCAGGTGGCCCTTACTTGCCGCTACCTGCGGAGGGAGGAGGTGCACACATGATGGCAGCCTCACCCAACACCCACCACAGGGGAGGCGAGGGGGGCTTCCTGGACCTGAGAGGGGCCTTAGGAGCACACGCAGTGACAGTTATGCAGGGTGAGTGTGCTGCTGCGGGGGGGGGGGGGGGGGGGAAAGGGAGCCCCTTCCCTGGAGCTCGCTGCTGCTGGTGGGGAGAGGGCTCAGGAGAATCCTCCTCTCTGGCCCCAGCCCCAGGGCAGTCTGCCTGCACCCCAAACCCCTCATCTCCAGCCCTGCCTCAGGCTAGAGCCTCACCCCCCCTGGCACTGCAACCCTCTGCCCCAGCTCTGAGCCCCCTCCTGCACCCCAACCCTCTGCCCTAGCCCTGAGACCTTCCCACACACCAAACCCCACCCGGGGGGGGGGAGCTTGGACCTGTTCTGGACCCCACCAAAAATTATACAAAGCTGCCGCCCCTGCTTGCCTGCCTCCCAAGGGTGTAAGCAGCCAATCAGAGCAGTTGCGGACCCAGACAGAGCTCCCTCACCCTCCCCTCTGTGGAGGAAAGAGGCGGGAGCAGAAGGAGCCCAGCAGCAGCTCCTCCACTTTTGTGAGAGATGGGGTGGCTCCTCTGTGCCTCTCCACTCTATCTGGGGGAAGGGGGAAATGCCCCAGGAGGAGCAGAGGTGAAACACTGGGAGCAAAAATTATTTTGGGGGGAGAAGCCAGTGTTTTCATTTCTGTAGAAGATGACAGGCAACCCCCCCTCCCCCCCACCAACACACTTTTTTTTTTAATACCACTTGAAGCTCTGGTGCCAGACTTGTTATTGAACAGAACATGGTCTTGGCCTGTTACGCTGGTGTAACCCCAGTAACTCCAGTAGTGTTTTACCAGTGCAGCTGATAGAATATAACTCATTCCTTGTGTTGAATGTCTTGATCCTTAGTCATTTTATTATTAATTATTATGTATTACAATGGTGCCTGTACCCCCCAACTAGCAGGGGTCCTCATTATACGAGGCATTGAACAGCCATAGTAAAAGGTGCTCCAAGGAGCTTACGCTCTAATTTTCCTTGTGGGTTTCACTTAGGGTGCAGATACAGTATATTTCAGTGAGATAATGGCAAGGGCAGCCTCCTCCTGTAGCCTCTCCTTGGTTTTTTTTTTTTCCATTTGGGGGTATGTCTGAGAGAGCCTGTAACACTTATTTGATGCATTTATTTTGTGCAACCCAGTGAGATGCCTACAATTTATAAAGCATCTGTTTCCTTTTTCTTCCCCCCCCCCCAGTACCTCAGTACAAAGCTCCATTTTCTATTGTCAGCAATTTATCCATGGTCTACCTAGACTGGAGTCGCACTTTCGTACTGAATGGACAGCTGAAGGCATATGTGTTAACTGAGGGAGGCCAGCGTGTCTATAGTGGCTTTGACACCATGCTGTATTTACCAAGGACATCTGCCAAAAGTCAGTTTCAATTTCCCATTTCAAGGACTGTGTTTATCTATTGCATGTTAAATTTTACAAAGTCGGCCAGCCAATGCACAGCAGTGGAATGTCTCTTTAGACTTCTAGTTTCCTTGAAAAGCTGATGTTGTATGCATAGTAAAGTACTCTTTATCCTGATGATTGAATGCAGTTTTCCATAAAACCCCTTTAGTATCTACTGTGATATATAGGAACAGTGGTTATTTGAGGTACAGGGGCGGGTGAGGGGAATTGATTACGTTTGTGGAATAAATTCTACCCATTCCATGGGATGGATATAGATGGCCAGGAAACACTGTGAGGCTGACCACCTGAAGTTTACTACAGATCTTCCTCTCAAAAGGCGGAGTGGACAAAGATATGATGTGCCCTCTACCTCCACCATGACCCTTTCAGGGCTCGATTCTGGAAGGTGCTGAGCATGATAGTCCAATCCGGCATATGGTTAACATTAAGCACATGACTAGTCTTGCTGAAGTCGATGGGACTATTCACATGCTTAGAGTTAACCACATGCTTATGTATTTTGCTGGATTGAGCCCGGATGAATCATGGAAGCAGTAGAAGGCATATCCTCCCAGCCTTGTGGATGTTTGGGAGCCATAGGGAAGAGAGCCTTTCTACATGGAAGGCCATCACCTCCACATTGCATCTGTACCTGCTCCTTTCATTGGCTGCACGGATTCTACTGGAACTATACAGCTTTTGATGAAGTGCCACAGGCCTCAGAAAATCTTCCTGATTAAGATGCTTAAAATGCTCAAAGGAAGTCCAGTCACTGCCAATCTAAATTGATGCTTAAACTACAAAAAATCATTCCAAGTAACACAATTTGGTGGGGCAAGGGACTACTGTGCTGGGCAATGTGTGCAGAAAATATGTCAGCAGCTGGACAACACTTTGTCCAGCTGTCTCTTGACAAGTTTTAGTACGACCTTATCTAATGTATTTGGTTGCTAGCTGTGCATGTGGGCACAGTGCATCTCACCTCCTGACTTGGTAAAGACCACGGCCATTTTCAAATGCTCCAAACAATTCCTCAGACCAAGCAAAATCACCAGCCTGTGAGGAAATTATGGCTCAGCTAGATTTCAGCTTTCAAAGTTCAACCTTTTTTGCTATAACCCCTATTCAAAAAATGTGTTTATTTAACAATGGGAAGGGTTTGTCTGGGGGGTTTGTATCTTCCCATTATAAGAAACAGGGCTGAGGGTTTGTTTCGAAGTTTCTTTAAAAATGGACTGCAGAACTCAGCATACGCAATTCCATTTGCTTTGGAAAGGTTATGAGCCTGTGAAAATGTGGGGATAATAGGGGAACATCAAAACTACAAACAAGACCACTGTAATATACAGTTTAATAGCTGAATATTAGTGGATTATCAGGCTTCAGGGCTATATTGGGATCCACTAGCGTTGACTGCTGTGCCCATTGGGAGTCCCATTGTGATTGTGCTTGAATGCAGCCATGCACATTAGCAGCTCTTGGTGGAGGATCAGGGCTGAAGCATTTCGATTGTCCCATTTGAGATTTCTAACTCAGTATTTTGCCTTTTTTGTTCAGCCTTTTTCTTTCAAGTAACCTGTACCACCGATGAAGGGAGCGCCGTCACACCAGTGATCAAATACAGCACTGCTACTGGACTTGGTAAACCTGTAGAGACGTTACCTAGCTCCTATTAATTATGTGTGAATTTGTGCTGAGCAATTAGGTGTAATGCATACTGGATCAGATCAGATTTGGAAATAGAAGTTGTTGATCTGGCCCAAGTTATTTCTTGAAGCATTAAGGTATGTGGCTAATGTGTCTTTGTCACCAGCTGATTTTATTTAGGAAGTTTTGTCTTTATTGAAGCAGGTACTGGCTTGGAGCTTTTTTTAAACCAATGAGAATTTCACACACAGCTCTTTCCCTCCCACCAAAAAAATCAAACAAATGCAGAACCCGCTAACAATGTACATCAGCACCACAGTAGGGATGGTAGCTTATTGCCTATGTTAAAGCTGATATACAAAGCAAATCAAAACCCTTTGGGCCCTTTACTATTCCTTCAGAATGTATAGGAACAGCTTCATGATTTTTTTTTAAATGCTACATGGTTAGGCGGTGAGTTTCTCTTTGTTAAACCTCAGAAAGATCAACTCCTGACCCCTCTCTTGGTTGCAGGTCTCTTGGGAGGACTGGAATGGGGTGGTGACATCACAATAAATAGGCTGAAACTTGAGTTTTCCAGTCTTCAGCTGAGAAAGAGAGATGTTGACACAGGGCCTGATCTTGTTGAAATCACTGGAAGTTTTGTCTTTCCCTCTGAGGAGAGCAGGGTCAGGTCCATGGCCTGCCCAAAGAGCATCCAAATACAGAGATTTTGCTGCTGTTAGATACATAGGAACATAGGTGTAGACCTGAAGATCATCTAATTTAGTCTGTCTCCAGCGGTGGCCAACAACAGAGGAAAATATAAGAACCCCACAGTAGACAGATGTGGAGTAAGCTGCCCCTTCCCCCATGTTAGGTCTTATCCTGATCTCTGACAGAGATTGGCTTAAAACCTGAAATACAAAGTTTTAATATTCCTTTAAAAACCTTAAGCATAACTCTATATGTTCTTGATATCCATATAAATGTCCACTCCCTTACGTTCTTAGCCTCAACAACATCCTGAGGCAGTGGATTCCACAGACTAATTGTGCATCATGTGAAAAGTATTTCCTTTTATCAGTTTGGAATTTCCCACTGCTCAATTTTGTTGGATGTCCCCCTGTTCTTGTGCTGTGCAGCAGGGAGAACAGTAGCTTCCCATTTTACTTCTCTAGACCATTCAATATTTTATATACTTGTATCATGTCCCCTCGTCTTCAACTCCTTTATAAGGTAAACAATCCCTATCTTTTCAGCATTTCTTTCTGCGAGTTTTTCCATGTACTAATCACTCTTATCACGCTTCTCTGAACCCCCTCTAATGGTGCAAGATCCTAGTACTGCACACATCACTCCAGCTGAGGCTGTAGTATGGATTTATATAAAGGCCTTATACTTCATCCCTTTCCTTATGCAGCCAAAGATCTTGTTTTCTTTTTTGACCACTAGTTAGATCTCAGACATATCATCCACAAGACAGATCAGATTAAGGTAAATCACCACACCAGTTTCGAAAGAGAAACAATGGAACTTCCTGGAAGCAGAGCCCTGGCAAATGTAAACAATTACAAAGTGCCATGGGGGCCCATTGTTGGCCTGTATCTGAGATTCCTTTCTGCAAGTGCTGATATTAGTTTTCCCTGCGAGCCACATCCAAGTTAGTATTAAGCCATCAGTTTGGGCCAGTCTCAATATGCAGGTGTGGCGGAGCAGTGGATTACTTTTTAATCTACTAGAAGAGTGGGGGATATTGTCAGTGTCCTGCATTAAAACCTTGCTTCCTGAACCAGAAATGGGGAATAGGGATAATCACACTGTGAAAACTCTTTAGGTGTCTTTGAACCAAAGCTGAAATAGCCAAAAATATTTTGTTTTGTTAGACACAACGTTGATACCTAATTTCATTTTCTTGGCCAGATGTCCTTTGTGTTGAGGGGTGGTAAATAAACTTCATGTATTTGGTTTTTTATAACCTAGAAGTGGCTTTGTGGCAAAGGCGTCACCTCTCCTCTGTTCTGTTTCTGGGACTCTAGCACCCTCAGCCCTCTTTGGATGCATCGCTGCATATCCTGCAAAGCTACTGTTGCTACAATGCATTTCCTCCCCCTTGCCCACTATGCAATTGATTTTTCTAAGCTGTGCAGTGATGTGCACCATGTATTGGAAGGAACAGTGTATCTTTTTCATGGTTTTGATTTTATTTGGCCTCTCTTCGTTCATCCTAATTTTTGGCTTTATTGTTTTATAATCTGTGCTGCAGTGTCCACAGTAGCAACTGCTTCTTGTGCTGGGCTATAATGCTGCAGAAAACATCGTGTCTGCACCTCTCTGAAATTACCCATCATTGTTTCAACTGTTCAAGGTTACTTTGATCAACCTTTTTTGAATCCCCCCCTCCTCTTTCCTAGGAGATGCCAGTGCAGTGGTGATTTCCAACCCAGGCAGCAATGCCAGAACTTTAAGCATGGTCTCTTGAGTGCAGTAAGCTTTTTATTACAACCCACTAGCATATTGAACCATTACACCACCTTGAACATAAGTGCAAATAAGCACACTGTGACAAACTGCTTCAAACTTCTTTCTAATTTATCATCAAATAAGGGGATGATCTATCACTAAACTGCTTTCTAAAATAATGTTTCCCTTTTACCTTCCTGGATTATACAGGTCCTATATTAACAACTCCTGGAGAAAAGGATGAAGCAGAGACTAAATATGCAACATTTTACACTGAACTGTGGTTTGTGATATTAATGGCAGTTCTAGGTTTGATCCTCTTGGCTATTTTTCTATCCTTGATTCTACGAAGAAAAATAAAAAAACAACCATATGCAAGAGAAAGGCCTGCCTTAGTTCAACTCCAAAAGCGGACATCACCAATGACTGTATATTCACCAGGAGACACCCACATGGTATGCCATGCAAAGCGCAATAATGTGTATTTATATTGTACAGAGTTATTGCAATGGAACATATGTTACAAAGGATAATGTTGCAGTCTAAGGGCATTAACTTACAATTTGAATATAGTAAGAGGGAAAAGGTACATATTGCTTCACATGAAAGAATATCTGTAAGCTACAGAAAGACCCAAGCTGTAAATTGGGAGTAAGTGGTGACTACTATTCAAATAAGCAACAGAACTCGGGTGGTTTTTTCTCTTGGTCAGATACCACAGTGATGAATGTAGTAGGAAGACAGAGATATGTTTAACTCCTTAAATGACACAGGGGTAGGACATCTTTAGCTTTATTGTATTATTGGAGAGGTCACTCTTCAGGTATTGATACACTGACTGGGCCAAATTCTTAGCTGCTGTAAATCAATATAGCCCCACTGACTCAGTCAAGCTATGCTTATTGTCACAGTTCAGGGCAACTAAACCTGTATTTCCCCATAGTGGACCACCAAAGGCACCAATTCTTGGTTTCTAGCTCCACAGCCATTGCTTTTCAGGGTGGAGACCAGTCTCTCTCCCCCTTCTGACCAGGTATTCCCAGGCTGCACTGTTCTCTTTGTATTTCCCAGCACAGACAGGTTGCCCAAGCACACCTGCTTGCTCTCTCTTCAGAGACTGATTGTTAACAGTTGTAGCTTACTGCATAGCACTTCCTCTGCAAGCCTACTTTATTCCTAAGGTGAAAACAAATAATAAAAGAACCTACAAACAAGCTTACCAGAGTCCACCCTAATCCTAACATAGATTCTGACAGCCTTCCACCCTTACCCTAAAGATTGGGACCCTCTGTAGAGCTGCAATCCTGTCCATTTACTGGATCAGGAAGAAGGCTCTGAGTCAGTGTAAACAAACTCAAGTTATTTATTCCAAACACCTTTCTTTGACTTTTGGACCCTGGAGAACCCAGTTTGAACTAGGGGGAGAATTTGCTCAGGCTCTTTCTAAAGAAATCCACTTCACACATACCGTTCCAAAAAGACCTTTGGACTTCCTCATACATTCCAGATTGCATTAATCTTTCTACTAAATAAATTCCATACAATCTCACCATACATATTTGCATTTAATACAATGAAAACTAATTCAGTAAGGTTTAATTTAATTCAACGAAGTTCATTCAGGAAATCGTTATCTGTCACTCTTATTTATAGGTTTCAGAGTAGCAGCCGTGTTAGTCTGTATTCCTTTTCTTATTTATACTAGCTGAGGAGTTGCCCCATTATGTAAATTAGTTCTCAGGCAAAAGGAATAAATATTAGAATAGTGCTTACTAGTTTCCTATTATTTCAAGTGACTGTTCAGTACAATTCTACAAACTATGAGCTTGATCTAGCACTCAGTGTCAGTGGGAGTTTTGCCAGACTTCAGTGAATGCAAAACCACAGCATTTTAAACTCTGCTGACACATATAGACTCCTCAGATACCATGGTGATAGATGACAGTATAAATTATAGCAACCAAAAGCATGTTAATGTGAGTTTGTGCCTTTTCCTTCCCCATTCCTATCCCCTGCTCCCTTTTGCTTCACGTCTTTCTTTGGGGTCTGCTTGGGCCTACTGAAATTGTATTTTCCTGTGTAAAAGTTGAATTGGGGGGCTTTAAACACATTCTTCACTGTTTAGCATGCACAAGGTATAAGCAAAAATTGAGAAGGACTCTGCCTTCCAGGAGCTTGGTTGTCAGATTGGAAAGAGGAAAGGTATTTCTATGGATACAGCCATTTTGTCCTTCTGTAATGTGCCCTTCATCAGGGAACAGTAGCCCTCAGCTGCCACATCTGCTCAGTTTGTCAGGCACAACATCCCTGATTAGTAAGCATGCTGCTCTCATGTCTTTATTTAAAGAATTATGTTAACAACCCATTAAGCTGCCAGTTTAGATCTTTATGTAGCCCCTTAAGGACCTGCGAGTGTTCTCGCTCCTCATGGAATGGTGTTGAGCTAGGTGGCCAAGTGGGTGCCTTAAAGGAAAATGTGTCTGTTTTCAGAAGGACCCCCTTGAGACTGGGGCGGCTTGCCTCAGAAACATTTTTGTGGCAACTCTTAATGTCAATTACAAAAGGCTAAATGAGGAACTGTTAATCATTTAGCTTTGGAAATACAAAGTGAGACTTGAAAATAGCCTAGCTTGCCCTGAAGTCACATGACACAATAGTCTCTTGGAGCTGAGGGTTGGGGAAAGGAGTCCAATACTACTTAGGATGTGTGAACATTAGTTAGGAATTATATAAAACACCCTACTGAGGAAGGTTAGTAGTAGTATGCATGCCCATTTTAGGATGGAAACTGAGGCAGAAAATAACATACCCAGTGATCAAGTACAGAGGAGCCAGGAACTCCTGGGTTCTAAAGACCATTAAATCACTCCTCTCGTTACAGCCTCTTCTCCACTATTTTTTCCTCAGCTTTTTTAAAAGATTTTTTTTTTAAAATATACAAGCAGACATGTCAATGGCTTGAAGTAAGTCATTCAGATCTGTATTAATTCCACAAGTGGCTGCAGCACACATTGTGCCATCAGTTTCAACAATATAATTGTGGCTCCTCTTTTGGCTAAACAACTGGCAGAAATTTACATTGGGGAAGAAAAAAAAAAAAACCAACCCAGAATGTGCCTTGTATCCAATTTCTCCTCGGGAAAAAAGAAAGATACCTTTCCTTTTGTTTAACTCGTCTTCTACATACTTGTATATTTATCCCATTTCTATTCTCTACCTACAATGCTTTAAAAATGCAGAAAACCTCTTTAACTGATAATCCCTGCCATCAGCATCCTATTGCAACTCCTTTACAAGTTCCTCTCATCTCATCTTCACAAGTCTCACAGAGCAGAGATAAGGTAAGACGTTGCAGTGCTTATGTCGGCACACACATTTTAGTCTGAACTGCTAGGAAAGGGCTATAGGTGCTGTAGAGGGAGGCATTCATTTTTGTTTTATCACCACCTCCAAGGTCACATCGCATACAGTGCAGGTTTTACACAAAACTCAATTAAAGACTTGAATTTGGAACTTTCATCCTCTGCTGTCCTGTACAAATACTACAAGTGAAATTTGCCGTAGAGACTAACAAATTCGTTTTCAACTGCCATGAGTTTTTATTGTAAAAATCATTCCATTGTCCTGTAGTTGAGTACAATGGCCCAGATTCTCAACTGGTGTAAATCAGCATAGCTCTGACCATTATTTTTAGCTACATTTTCAGTGTAATCTAACCACAGAATAAAACTCTTGTCACAGCACCTGGGCTAATGTAGCATTGCTGTTAACAACTCTCCTTCCTTTTAAATCTCAGTTTGATTTTATTGCCGAGATGTCAGAGTCCGCAAGTAGTGTTACTCTAAAAAGTTACACAATGCATTTTGAGGTATAGTTAGCGAGTATGCAACCTGTGTGCTGTGGCAATCAAACCTGGAATTAATTGAAGTGTTTTGCATGAGAATTTCTTGCATGGTGCACGTTTTATTACTGCACAGCTGTTAGCAGTTGAAGATTCTGTGACAGATGATCCAAAGTGGTGTATAGCTGCCACTTTAAAGTGCATAGTTGTGTGTTAGTGTACAGTGGGAGTTTTAGTATGTTTAAAAAAAACCATTTGGGGCTCTACTTGTCGATTTAACATACAATTTGTTTTACACAACTTTTTGGAAAGCCAGAGAGCAAGAAAGGTCAAATGGTGGTTAGAGACGCATACTTACACAAATTCACAAAAGCTAGTTGCTAAAATTGCCATGTATTGTCCCCTGGCAGATAAGCCAGGTGCTTCCTAACCTTGCAAGTGTTCCATCAGTTGTCTATTTCCTGGTTCTAAAACGGAATGGCAATTACTGTGGTAATGTGTTTCAATTGCATGCTTAACAAGAGATCTTCAAGAGATCACCTTGTTAAACCGCATTGCAGCAAGCCATTGTTTCCACAGGGAACAACAGCTGGAGCTAGTGATAATGATGTTCTGTTATCAGCCTAAAAACCTCTACCACTACCATGTTACTTTACTACTATGGCTTCTCCTGCAAAATACAGCCCCTGAAAATAAATAACTTTGTAACAGATTTGAGCTGAAATGTTAATCTTTTACATTTTTCATGTAAACCTTTCATAAGCACATCCCTTTTATTCCACTATTCCTAGGGACTAGCAGATACAAAAATTCCAGGACCCGGCTCTCCTTTGAGTAATCGTAGCAACCAAAGCACTTCCATTCTACAAATACCGAGTCAGAGGCAGATGAGTTGTACCTACTCCCAAGGTTCTTTGCATCGCAGTGTCAGTCAACTTATTGACATTTATGACAAGAAGTCCCCAATAGAAGATTCTGTGTGGGATACCATTATACATAGTCACGATAGTGGTTTGGTAAGTTCTTATTCTAGTTCTACAATTCCATGAATGCATGCACATTTGGCATTATCTTAGTAACTGATGTTTACCAAGATGCTGGGCAAAATTTCCAAAAGCATCTAGGCCCAGATCCTCAAAGGTAATGAGAGTTACTTGCCTAAATACCTTTGAGGTGCTGGGTCCTAATGACTAGCCTAAATCCTATTTTCAGAAGCAGCTAAGTCACTTCTGAAAGTGGGACTTGAATCACAAAGGTGCTTTTGGAAATGTTACCCACTAACTATTTTACGGTTACGGTACTGTATATTTTTTTCCTTTTTGCACACACCTACAGCGAAAACATGACATTCATTGAAATGTTTCAGTAGTCTATTAGTTATGTGGCTCTCATGCGGTTTCTAAACTGATATAATTAAAGCAGTACAATTCCCGAGAGTGGATGCAATTCTACCACTGTAAAGGTGCGTATAGCAGTACAGGTTATTCACCAAAACGTATGGGAATTAACTAACTATTTTGGTGAGGGATGTGATTTTATGACAGTATAAAGCTGTATCTAGACCAGGTCTCAGTTTGATAATGCAGTCAAGTATTGTGACTGCGTGTAGCAAGTCTATTTTCTTCTGAACAACAAGTCTCAGTTATTTCTAGTTTTGTTGTTCTATGACTAGGTCAGTATTTATAGTTCTCTAAATTTGTACTTAATTTTTCCCCCCCAGTATGTGGATGATGAAGACCTTGTGAATGCCATCAAAGGCTTCAGTACAGTAACTAAAGAACATACAACCTTCACTGACACCCAGTTGTGATACCTATTTGGAGTAAGTATCACAGCCAACCCAAAGCAGCTGAAGGAGCACAAAATCTTTGTTTTGTTCAATTTAACATGTAAAAATTAATTTTTCATGTAACAGTTTTGGGATTATGTTTTAAAAAGTGTGCCTACTGGAACTTTAGCAGTATGAATGCATTTTCTAGGAGTACTGAGCCAAGAATATAGTTATATCTTGTAAATGTGCTCTCTACATATCCATCAGCGTTAAACATTTATTGCAAATATTGTACAGAAATATTTCAAAAGGGGAAGGTGAGAAGAATGTATTATATGTACAACGTTGTGTCATAGTACTGGCAAGACCTTAAATGGCTAATATAATATACAGAGAAGTTTCACAAAACACTTAACAGCTGCACATACCTAATCCTGAAACTTTAATCATGTTTCATTATATTATACAGTGGTGGGAAATTTATCATCAGTGGGGAAAAAAGGGTTTTGGTCAACAACAAGTATATAAAAATGAAGAATAAATTTAGATCTGATCTGAGGAGCATTACAACCCACTTTGCTCACTTTAATTAAGACGACAAAGAAGGAAGAGTTAGTTCCGTCTATGAAATATTGCTACAGATGCAAAAGCACAGAAAATTTGTGCAATTGCCTGTCTAGTCAGGAACCCTAAAATGTTTGTCCATGTAAATCATGTACGACAGGAGATTGATTTAAAATCACTAAAGATGTGATCCTGTGACATCCTGAGTACTCTCAATTTCCAGAATAAGATTTGAGGGTGCTCAGAACCTTGCTATGCCAGACTGTGCAAGAGTAAATTTTAAATGTATCAAAATGTAATTTAGTGAAAGCTGTTCTGGATTTTACTCACATGTATTGTAGTTTCTAGTGCCTGCCCTCTGGTGTTGGTCTTAGAGAAATAAGTTAGGATGATCATAGCTCTAAAAACAAATTATTAAATTATTTAAATGTTAAAGACACGCTTCATTCCTATTAAATCTGTGGTGGATCAGCTGCTTCAATGTTTAGCATTGTAATGAAGCCTCTTCCCCGAAAACTATCTTGATTGTCATGCATTGGGCATGATCCTTACATTGTGCAATTGGAAATTGCTTTGAGAAACAGTGAAATGCAAAACATCATCAAATTAGGAAATGGCTGTGACAAAAACAAAATGGTAAAAAACCCACCCTAAGGTAAGCTTCACAGGAAAGAACAAAAGAGCTATTACAGCTTTGTTTTAAACAGACAGATCTCATTGTTTCTATCCAAACTGCTGGGAGTGAGACAGAATACCTATGAGCTGAGCTGGAACATTAGGGCCCCTAGAGGAAATCTGTTTACTGTAATGTGTACAATTATTGCCAGTGTTTGTTTTTACATACATTTAGGGCTGGATAGAATTCTGTTCTTTCCTCCCCCCATACCTTACTCTACAAATAGTCTCATTTAAATTAAACAATAAGGAAATACTCAAAAGGAGTAGGGAGGCAGAATTCAAGTATTGGCTGTTATGGTGTATATGTTGCAATACTATCAATTTCTTATATAGTGTACAGTACAGATTAGAGTATCTATTTCTGTGGTGGGGGGAAAAAAAGCATTGCATTGTTCAAACTGTAGTAATTAGTTTATTTTCAAGACTAGGATTCTATTATGCCTGTAAATTAATCTGAAAATATAGATTAATAAAAGGTTATATCTAAATTTAATACAAGTATTTTTGTTACCACATAATATAAAGAACCAAAAAAGCGTGTGTTTAAAAATTAGGCTGAATGTACAAGCCTGATATTAATTTTACAATAAGAAAGTAAAGTAGTGACACTGTGCTGCCTTTTCTCCAGTTCACCTTTTAAACAATCCACAACATTAAAAACTGGGCTATTTAACAACAGAAAGTTCAAAACAGACTGTGGTACAGGATTGTCTGCCTTGTAACTTAAAGCTGGCCGAGGGAGATAATCAATGCTGGCGTTCATAATGTAACATTCCTACCCTACAGATCAATTCAAAATGTATTAAAATCAGCTACTTTATAGGGATTGAGTCACAAAAAAAAGCAGGTGTGAATTTGACCAGTCATCTTATTTCACATGCAAGCACCATTAAATCTTGGCTTGTTTTCAGTATTATGTAAATGTTGTGGTAATGGTTTTATCCAAAGACTTTCTCCCATTTTAAAAATTTGGTTATTCATTATGTGGAAATGTCCCAAGTGTACAGATAGCCTTATTCTGCAAATACAAATGGAGACTTGGAAGTAACAGCACTTTCCACTGCCTCTAGTTAAAGAAACCCTTATCAGCTGCACCTCCTGTTTATTCTTGCTGATGTTTCCTTTCCTAAGAAAGATCTTGTCTGAAGAGCAGCATCTTTAGTTTGCACTTTAAGACGTGAACAAAATCATTGCGCAACTGCAACACTGAGCATGACAGTCACTGACTTGTACCATGAACTCTACTAGCAACAGAAGTCATATACACAGACCCACAGTACTAGGAGGGACAGTTCTAAGGTGGGTCTAAAGTTAGCTTCCATAAGTGGAAGGGAATGAAAGGATTAAGAATAGAAGTGTGAGCACTGTATAAGTAAAGGAATACCACAGCAGTCAATATTTAAGTAGAACTCTACAAATATTATAGTGCATTCATGCCATGGAATGAAGTAGATTTAATCTCCCCATATTAATATGAAAGAATGTTTACTACAGTAAAGCCTAAGAACCAACCAAGTATCAGGCCTCACTGTGTAAAAAGAGTAGTAGATAATCCCTCCCCTGAGGAGTTTACAATCTAAACAGACACAGAATGGGGGAAGCAGTACAACTGAGTGAACAATGTAATGACTGCAACCAGCCATGATTTTTTTTTTTTTTTTGGAGGGGGGATAAGCTAACTGGAAAGAAGGGGACAGGGCAGGTGTGAATCTGAAGTGAAAGGCAAATTGTTAGGAGGGGGAAGAGGGTTGGAGGAAAGAGCCAATAAGCACAGGGGAAAGAGAAAGTTCTGAAGGTCCCTGCTTTAGCTGCTCTTATGACAGTGTGTCTGGGTATGGCTCCTTCCTCCAGTTTTTCCCCAAGGCTACACACCTGGGAGCACTGGCCCCTGCTGGCGTCTATTTTACCCCCTGAAGCAGTTCCTGCTTTTGAGACTCCAGCTGCTAGGAGCAGTCGGAGTCTCAAAGTAGGGTGGTAATCTAAAACTACCAGACTGGGTTTCCTCCAAGAACTGAAAATAAAGCTGGTTCTCACATCACCACACCATACCTATTTGTACAACCCCACTGAAAGTCTGAGCCAGAAAAAATAAAAACAGCTTGAAACTTTCAGCTCACTGGGTGAACTTGCAAGGCTGACTTTACAAAAATAACTGTAAAATGAGCCTATTTGATATGATGTTATTAACTAATGCACAATGCTTTCCATTTGGAATTTTTCAGCACAGAACTACACTGACCTCAGTCTGCGGATCCAATTTTTCCCCTATATTTTATGGCAAATGACATCAAGCGCAAGAGTAATAACCAAAACCACATGCTATAAACACTCTACTACGAAGAGCGCTGCATAACTTGAAAGATGGTCTCTTTCAGCAACAGAAGTTGGTCTAATATTCTGGGACCAACATGGCTACAACCCAGCATTCTACTAAATCATTTTTAGCCTCTTCTTTAAAGAGAACTAAAATTTGAGGAAGGAGAAAAGGATATTCTAGCTCATTTGTTTTTCCATTTCTGTAAATCGACAAGTTTTGACAAATTTAAAAATTTATAAGTCACTGCTCCTAAATGTCTGCAGACTGTCCTAGTGAATAACCAAGCAAAATAGCAGGCACCTTTCACAAGCCCCAGCCTTACCTGGTTCAAGACACCAGAGTCTCAGGTCCTTGAAAACTCTCATCCAAATTTGTGGAAACTGTCTGCAAAGAAACTGACATATGTATTAAGGACTGCAACTAGAACAAAAAACTCCCTCACACTAGCAAAACTCAATGACTTAGTACTTCCAGCTAAAGTCTGCACATTATGGGAAAGCAATGTATCTTTATAAAAATACATTAAAGTTGTATGGGAGGTAACGCTGTATGCCCTACTTTTACTGAAGTTTAGTACTACTGTTGCTGTAAGGAAGATGTGGGGGGACTTGAATCCAGCATTTCTGGTTGAGGGCTGAAAACTCATGATCTGGAAGAGCATAACACCACTATGGCATTGTTGTACAGCAGCAAACTTAGAAGAGGAATGTATGAATAGCCTAGTAAGTTTTCTAAGAAATGGACTAAATATCTCTTGTTAGACATTAGTGTTAATGAGCAGCAAAATGCGTGCTTTTTTTCCCCCTCCACAAGAGGTTATAGTTTATAATTTCAGCTATTTGAAAGCTCTGCAAAGAGAAATGAGGGGAAAAGTACAGGTAGTAACATTCCTGTGCATTTTAATATTAGGACCAAGATATGCAAAATAATGTTTTAGCACAGCTGTAAGCATAAAGACTTTTTGAATTTGTTTCATAAACAAAAGAATTGTAGCACATAAATGTCAAATTTATCAATACTGAAAAAACAACAGTCGCTCTACAATCAAGGCAAACTTCAGCAAGAGAAGCTTTTCAAATTAATGGAATAGCTTTTAGCACCCAGCTAATTTTCTACTTTATATTATCTTGAAGGAGGTGAAAGGGCCAGATGGGTGACTCCAGGGAATTGCAAATAATATTCATGGTAACTTTAATGGCCAGTAAGCAAGTGACATTTAATATTTTGGTGATTGCAAAGGTAAGGTCCAGTAATGGGACTTAGAAAGTTACCTATAAAACTCTTCCTAAGACAAATACTGTAATGCATGCTGGACTGCATAAAACAGGATTTTACATCAATGTTTTGTACCAAGTGTTGTTTGGCTTTATACAATATGAAAATGAAGTACATCAATTTAGAGTATGTTTGCTGGTTGTGCTGTAAACCCAAGTTGTTGAGATGCACTATGAAAAATTACAGTTTTAACTCTTTCAGTTAGGCACACTCAAATGAAACTTTTTTAAAACAATAAATCTGTAGTATAAAAGTTACATCCAGTTAAGTGTTAACTTTCATCTGAACCCCTGAAAACAAATGTACACGACTTAGCATTTTCACAAGCTATAGTCTTGGCAGGCAGAGTCACTTTTCTTGTGGCGTGGAGAAGTGGTAGTCTTTGTGGGTGATGGGGACGCTGTACCAGGTGATTCAGGTCCTCCTTCCACAATAACTGGTGAAGACACCAGAGGAGGTACTTTCTTTCTTCCCAGAAACCCTCCTCCATCAAATCCACTTTTCTTTTTATTCTCTACTTTGTTCTCACTTTCATCATCTGGCCCTCTTTTCTTCACTTCTGAAGAGCTTTCAGGCACTTTCTGACCCTCTGCACCAGCATCTGATGATATTTTAGTAGCTCTTACTTCAAGTACTGTTGCCTTTTTGTCTGTTGGATTGCTCTCACCTGCTGTCTTCTTCATTTCAGCTTGTACTGGACTCAGATTGCCAGTCTCAGGGACAGCCTTGTCCACCATACTATTGTTCATATTAAAAGTCTGAAAGTCCTTGTAACTGTGAAAGCTCTCAGTCCGTCTTGCCCTTGCTAATAAAGGACTCTCTCTATATGGCCTTACTGAGCCATATGTAGCAGCTTCATGGATGGTTTCATGGTGCTGTAACTGGAGGCTGAAAACACATTCAACAGTAAAACATTTCTCCCTCCTTTCTCATGTCACGGGTTACAACAAATACTGATGCAAACAAACATCACAGTCAACAGTCTTCAGCTTTCAAAGGTAAGAAACATGCAGCACATTGTTCCTTCTCTCTAGCCAAATAGAAAACCATTTGGAATTTGTGAAGAGTATATTGGATTCCCAAATGTGTTACAGAGCATATACTTCTGAACACCTGAGGCCTGATACGCATACAACTGACAGGATGTTACACAAAGAGAAATACGATTTTTGAGGGAGGATGTTTCAGAACTATGAATCTCAGAGCACACTCAGCTGTTCTTGTCCTATAATTGGCAGTGGAATGTGCTCAGGATTTCCAACCTGCCTATCTCTGTGAGCAAGGGCTCACTCATTCCCTAAATTGTACACATGCAACTCCAATGGGAGCAGTGTCCCAAAAACATCAGGGCACTTATTTAGGGGCCCAAATATAGACTAAGGGGTGCCTAAAATTAGACACTCAAGTTTGAAAGTTTTCGCCTAAGTCTTCGAACACACAGCTGATAGTATATCCTGTAGATCTTTGGCCTACCTAGAGCTTGAGTCCCGCAGACGGCTTTGCTGAACTACTGAAGTTGCTGGACTGATGTTAGGAGTAGCGCAGCGCGAGGTGCTCAGATCACACTGATCAAGCAACTTAAGCAGCTCTTCTTCTGTTGGACCCCCTACATCTTAGAAAAGAAAGGTAGTGGTCACTGATCACCTCTAATGCAAGCATTTCAGCCAAAAAATAAGTTCTGCTACATTACAACCTACCTTTGTCTTCACTTTTATTAACCATGTCCATCGCTGTGGTCAAATCCCACATCTGAATACTGCCATTTGAATGACCTGTAAAGAGGTAACGTCGTGGTCTTGAGCCCATCCTACTGGATCCTTCACATTCTCGTACAGTAAACGAAGAAATTGTGGTACAGTCTACAGCCTGGATCTCGCATATTCTACAAAAAGGCATTTAACACAATTACAGATTATAATCCTAACTGTAGTATCGCATACCCTTGAGGGCAATTATGCGGCTTAATTTATTAAGATTTGTGATCTCTGGATAGAAGGCACTATGGTTTGTTTTATGCTGAATTACACCTTCTCTTAACACCCATTTCTAACTCAAAATGTTTTTTGCAATTCACTTCTCAATGTTACTTTTAATAAGATTCCAAAAGAATACAGAGTAGCTGCTAGACATTTAAAAAAAAAATCCCATAATTAGTTTCCTGCTTTCTTACAGAATCTGGGTTGCCGATTTCCTGATTCTAGGTTTGCATGCGCTTCTCCAGAGAGATCTGGTCTCAAGATGTGTTCAAAACCAGCACCATATATTAAGTATTGTACAAGACTAGTATGTAAATTTCCAACTGCTGTCAGTTTTTAAAGTTTACTGAACAAATTCCTTCAAACATGTCACAGGTATTTGTTCTCAAAGAGAAACAAAATCCAGGGCAACTCTGAATTTAAAAACTAACCAGTTTAAGCAAAAAGAGTTTATTTAAATTCAGAAAATTTCACACCAAGATGAAAAGATAAGAATTACATGAGAGGAAAAAATGAGGTTTGGAATGAAATGACTAAAGTTTCGGGTAGTTTGATGTCACTCACATCACTCAGCTCACATCATTTCACAACAGTGAAATCAGGAAGCCTGTAAAACTTGGGGATGTTAGCCACCTCCTTCCCGTTCCTACTTATTGTTCAATTTTTTTTAAAACAATTGAGGATAGATTACACTACCATCATAGCCCAGGGTGAGTACCTCCATACTGTGGATTTAGCTATACAGTAAGTAACTAACTGTGTGACAAGCCAGGGTATGAATCTACAGCACAGTGACAGCTCCAGAGTGCGTAACAATATGATAACCTGTACTCCAAGACTCTCACTGCATTGTAGAAGTGTCAATACTGGACATTAGCATGGGGCAAGCTGGTGTGCTATAGATTCACACCCTGACTTGCCATGCAGTAATTTACCATGTAGACCAACCCAAGGAGTCATCTAATCCAGTCCACAGTCGATTTGCTTTTTGCATCTCCACTGTGTTTTTAGAAACAAGTTTTTATTTGTGCACAAAACAAAACAGCATATTTAAACTGAAACTTTCTCCTGCATTGCATGAATTAAAGGGAAGAGAAAATGGCTAAGCAATGAGAATTCCTTTTTTGCTTTACTCATAACTACTGAGATTACTGTGGCATCAAAATTTAAATTGTGGCTTAATTAAGTTATCAAGGAAGAATAGTTTGATTAGAATACAAAATCTGCCATAACAAAACAGAACAGGGAACAAAAATAAGAGGTCAGAGTTGAAAATGGTTTTGAGTTATTACTTTGTTAAAATTTATCCTAATATGACACCAATTTTAATAAACATTTGGCAGTTTCTTCACTGTGTATGCACAGAACATTAAATCACAGTGATTTATAACATTCATTGGGACAATATTTTGGCCTCCAACCATATTACGGACTTCTAATGCTATTTGCTTAAAAAACAAACAAGCTGTCAAATGGATAGCCTAGGTGCATGGAAAATGTATTCTCTTGATTAATTACTTTAACAGTTACTTATGACTATATGTAATGACCTCTGATGCAAAGAAGATTGATTCTCTTAAAGGGTTTTTATTCCTTACAAGATTAACCAACGATAGGCCATGTATTACAGATATTGGGTACTGGTGAACTATTAACAGCCATGTCTGTACTAGCACTTTCAATTTAAAACAAGTATCCAGGGCTTTCAAGAGCATGTTAGCGACTGCCATACCAGCTTTGGCTTTCATTTATTTTAAAACTAAAAGCAAGCACAGGATCAGTTTTTTAATGAAAGGCAGAAATACACACCAACATATGGAAGAACAGAAGACAGCTCTAAAATCAGAAACATAATTAAGCATTCATTAAAAGAGTACACTCAGTTTGCCTGCAGCCAGCTTGCATTTAACTTGAAAAGCACAATTTTATTGTTACGCTACAAGTGAAACCCAAATTGATTTTTTTTATCCTTATGTAGCCCCTTTCATCCAATGCTAATCAGCACTTTTCAAATATTTATTAAGTCTCATAATATCCCTGGAAGGTAGAGTACATCCATTTTACATATAGGTAAAGAGAAACACCTTCACTAGGCCAACGTCACAGTGAGCTAGTAGCAATGCCAGAAAGATAACCCAGCGGGGTCCTGACTGCCAGTTCCCCATTTTGCCCAGTGAATGAGGACTGGGAGTACTGAAGCAAAAAGTCTATTGAGATTATCTATCCAAGAACTCTTCAAGGCCTTTTTCAAGCAATACACTGTGTAGTAAAAGCAAAGCCAAAAGGGTTTAAACAATTTTTTAAGGTGCCTTTAGACATCTGACAATTACACTTTCTATGCTTTTTTTGAAATTACTCTTTCTTAAGAGTTTTTTCTGTTGAAGTAAAAGCAAAACCAGACACCACTTATTGTTGGTATTGATAATTAAACTAGAGCAGAGCAACTGTATGTTTACATTAAAGTGATTATACTAGTCAGATACCCACATCAAATGAATAAGTGAGAAATGAGTTCTATACAGCATCTGTGCGCTTTGACTTGCTAGCACAAGTATCAGAGCCAACTATCTTAGTGTCAGCTCTTGGATATGTACAATAAGTAGATTTTATCAGAGATGCAACAGATTACTAGTGCTTTTACCTTTTCCCAGTAGAAGACAACCTGACAAAGAGTTTATTAGTGACGGGAACAACTTTTTGGATGAATACTTGTTGATCATCACGCTCTCCAAATGGTCCTGTAGTTAGAAAGAGAAACTAAAGTATTTCAAAAACACATTACTCCAAAAAGTTATTGGAAAAAAATTTAACCATTCCTACCCTGTCTAGAAATAAAAAGTATTCACACAGATTCAGTCTGATTAAAGGAACCAGGAATCTACATTGATTTCTAGTTTAGCAAAACACCACACTACTTTTGCATTGTGATGTGTAATTACTGACAAGTCACAATGAAAAACCAAAACTGAAGGGTTACCCAATTATTTTGAGTAATACTGAACTACCAAGGAAGATGTTCACTTTAGACTGTCCAATCAATTTGATGCATTTTTGGTTTTTTTAAAACAAAAAATAAACCCATAGCTGTGTAATTTTCCATTACTCTAATATAAAGGGTTAAGTTATGATGTTCTGCAAGAAAATATTTATGGGATATGAAATAGAATATCGGGTCTATCACCTCTTGGTCACTAACGTGACCAAGTTTTCTAAGGTCTGATTTTTCATTATTGCTGAGCACCTGCACCTCCCTCTAATGTCAAGCGGAGATGTAGGTGCTTGATAAAACTGTGGAAAAAAATCAGACCCATAGTGACTGAAAAGTTCTTTACAGCTGTTTGGTAGCCCCTGCAAAAGAGGTTGGAGGCCTTAATTCAATTACTAACAGATCACCCATCACTTTTTTCTTTTCGGGATGGGGGGAGGAGGCCTCTAAACGTCTTAACAGGAAACAACCAAGGGAAACTTGCTCTTGAAAGCAGATGGCATCTCCATATGTAACATTTTGCACTAGTCCAAGACCCTACAATAACAACACCGTAAAAAGTTAAGAGCAAATTGTTATCAGTATATGCATTACAGGAGTACCTGGAAGCCTCAATCGAGGATCAAAGTTCTAGTGTGTTAGGTGCTGTATAAATAAAAGTCAGTCCTTGCCTCAGAAAGCACAGTTTAGGAATATAACGAGAACCTTTTGATGGATTTAAAAAAAACAAATGAGATGGCTTTTCAGTTTGCTACCTGCCTACCCATTGAGTGTTCTGTAAAGAGCATCATGCACCAGCAGGTGCAATGTTGGTCTTTACTTAGGGTTTTCACAGTTCTGTTGGTTTTGCGACAGTTTCAATGTAGTTTTGAAATGTACTACGAGTATAATGTTAAATATTAAACAAAAATTAAGATTATGCACGTGTCTAATTTATAAAATGTGATAGCACATTGTGAAACAAACCCAAAAATCTCATGCAAATCAGTTCTAATATATTTTTTCATAATCTCCATCTTGTTATCTCTCTCTATAAAAATACTATCAAAAAGGGCACATTAGGTAACCAACAGATTCTAGGTAATTTATAGGAATCACAAGGCACAACTCCTCTTAAATGGGTCCCTCTGGGAAACCATTTTGCCCAGTATTGTAAAGACAAATCAAATTAACTCTAGCTGGAATCAGTTTTCAAACAGGAATATTATAGACATGCTACAGTATTATCAAAATGCAAACTGATTATGCTGTAATTACTCTGGTGTAAATCAGACTCACACACCTGATGTCAATGGAGTCACATGAATGTGAAGCAAGAGCAGAATCAGGCTAAATGCCTCCAATGAACCTTCAAGAGCGCAGTAGCCCTCCAAAAGTCCAGTACGAAGTAATGGAAAAACATTTTGCCTACCTATGTCATTTCCAGAAGAGTAACTACCATGGCTTTCTGTTTCCTCCAAGGACAAGATTTTGAATGAAGCTAAGGGAGTAGACCCTGGCTGTGTGGAAATCATTCCTCTGAATCGAGTCACTGTCCATGTCCGAACGTGGTTGTTGTCAGCACAAACTAGACAGAAAAGAAAACAAAAAAAACAAACATCGGAATATTCATGAGAGATGAAAGACTGTTTTTAAAACACATTTTAATTTATAAGCCTTAACATTTAGGATGTCATTAAAATTATCTGGTCTCTCAGAGTATGTCTACACAGCAACTAGACATCCGCGGCTGGCCTGTGCTAGCCGACTCAGGCTTGGGCTGTTTTACTGCTATGTAGACTTCCAGGTTCAGGCTGGAGCCCAGGCTCTAGGACCCTGCAAGAGTTTTTCTTTGCTGTGTAGACATACCCTCAGTAATTAAAAAAAAAAAACATTAACTTCTGAGCAAGCTCAATAAAATGCATTCAATCAACTGCGATAACAAAATGAGAGGAAATTGTGGTCATCAATAGTTAAAATTACTTATTTGGTTTTCTGAATCAAAATGCTTACGAAAGCCTTAAAAGCAGCTATACATTCTGAATAAATTTGGACTGTAAAAGTTACAAACATTTGAAAAGTGGGTCATATGCATAATGTGTATACTGTACAACTCCTGATTTCTAACTCTGATAATAGTTTTGGCTATGGATTATACAAGTCACGGAGCTTTTCTGCCTTGGTTTTCCCATCTACAAAAGTAGGAATATCATCAACCGTTTACCTATCCTGCAGTGCTGTTGTAAGGTTTAAACACGTGAAGGTGTTACATCTTACTGTTGTTGCAGTCTCTCTCTCTCTCTCACTCACACACACACACACAGTGTTGTTGTAGCCAAGTCAGTCCCATGATATTAGAGAGACAAGGTGGGCGAGGTAATATTATGTAGCTCAAAAGCTTGTCCCTCTCACCAAGAGAAGTTGGTCCAATAAATTCTCCTGGGGGAATACTGCAGAAAGCAGAATTTGTGGAGAATTTTGTTTTTCCCCGCAGAATTGGCACTGCTGACTGCCATTAGGGGCTGCTAGGACCTGACAGAGCCCAGCCCCTAGTTCACCTACAGACACAGGGAGACTGCGGTTCCAGGTTTGCCAGCCCCCTTCAGTCACATGGTGCAGCCAGGCCCCCTCCCTGCGCAGCAGCTGCCAGAGCTGCAGGAAAGAGCCGCTGCTTTCCAGGAGGGGAGACTGAGGGTGAGGGGGGTATGACTCAAGTTGTTCCAGGGGCAACCAAATCTTAAAATTGTGCCCCCAACTAACAGTAGGTACGGGTCGTTATTGCCCGATGGGACAGTAATGAAGCTGCGCAGAGTGGAGTCTGCAGCTGGGCTTTGGGGGAAGAGGGCGCATGTGTCTGGCCCCATGGCTAGGCTATGGGGGTGCAGGTGTGAGCCGGGGGGGCCCCCCCCGCACAGCCCCTCCAGCATCTCCCAAACATCCTCTCCCAGTACACACACACACACACACACACACACACACACACACACCCCTCCAGCACCCCCTAAACAGCCCCTCTCAGTTCACACATCCCTTCCCCCCCCAGTAGTGTCCTCTATTTGGGAACTTTAAATATGGTAACCCTACGGGGGCAGGGCAAAAAAAAAACAAGAATTGACTAAAAGACAGATTTTTCCTCCAAGATGTGCCCAGCTGGTACGTGTGATACACCCAGCCTGAGGTGCCTGACAAAAGCATGACAGAGAAACTGGAACAGGTTGTTGTAGGGGTTTCTTAAACTCACTACTCCCGGGGGAATCTTTTTTTGTTGTCTGTACTGTTACAGGCATACTTGCTGACAGGTATTTTGAAATAAATTACCAAAATAAGTGAGACTGAGGTAAATATATTGCGTTATTTTGACAAATAAAATATGCAGAATTTTAAAATATTGTGTGTAGAATTCCCCCAGGAATAAATAAAAGATATTAACTCACCCACCTCATCACACACACTTGCTTTTCTCATAAACAAACCATCTCAAGCATAAATGCATCTCAGAATTAAACAACTGACAACAGAGCAACAGTCACTGGAACAGCTTGCTGATAGAAATGGTAAATTCTCCATCACTTGGAGCCTTTAAATCCAAACTGGATGTCTGTCTCTCTGAAAGAAGCTCTAGTTCAAGTTCAAATTACTGAACTCCACAGTGTCACTTACACAATTGTTATGAATTACTGGGTGAGAGTCTCTGGCTTGCGTTATACAGGAAGTTAGGCTAGATGACCATAACGGTCCCTTCTGGCTTTAAAATCCAATTAAACCTACGTACCACAAATTATTTTAACACATGAAGTTATAATGTTTCAAAATTATGTATTCAAGATCATGCATCTTGGGCTAAATCTACACTTACAGTAGCGTGCAGAGTACAAACACTACATCTGTAGCTACATGCCACAGTGAAAGGCTCCAGTGGAAGGGAAAGGCTCCCTGCTGCTGGAGTCTTTCACTGTGGCAAAGAAAGACTCCAGCATGGGGAGGCAACGGAGAAAGACTCCTTTCCCTGCTGCCTCCACACTGCCAGAGCCTTTCACTGCAACAGGGAAAAGCTCCAGCAGCAGACACTACACTGCTAAAAACAGTAAAAAATGTAAATGTAGGGGGCACTGTTTAGACATGTAGAGATCTGTGCAGCGTATATACCCTGGGGTTCTGGCATATAAGGCAGTCTGTTCTATTGGCCTAAGCCACGTCTCACCATCTGCACTGCTATTTATACCTGTGCTAGCTGGGTGTAAAATATTTGTACTCTACACGCTGCTGTAGCCTTGTATGCACTGACCGTTAAAACAAATTAAAACATTTATTTCAGTCACATATTCAATTAAATTTGAGTTTATCTGAATGTGAGCATATTCAAATAAAGACATTTATTGCATTTACAGCAAGGATTTGCGCGCGCACACACACACACACACACACACACACACACACACAAAAACCCACTCGGGAATTCATTTAAACAATTTCTTATTTTCTTCCATTTCTTTAAAAAAAAATTAATCATATTCAATGCAAAAATAACCCACTTTGTTAGACAGTGTTATGAAGAAGATCTGAAATGCACAAGAATCAATCTATTTTATGATTCTCTGTCCACATGCAAGATACCTCCACCCAATTTACTTAACTGGAAATTTACAGCTATATGCACAACTGTTGGTTCTGATAACAGACTGGTATATGCAGAGAATTAGGTTAATTTAACCCATATTTTATTGCTGGTTTCAGAAATTAGTATATTTTATTAGATATTTTATTGTTTTTCTGGAACAAGCTTATCATGAATTGTTGCAAATGGAATACAATATATTGTATAAATATTAAACATCTTATAAAGACCAAGATTAGGACAAGCATATAGATCATTTTAACCCAATTCTTATTGTATGCAGATGTTAAAATGAGATGTATTGTAACAGTAGTATAATTAACGGACATCTCCTCAAGTAAGTTTGCAATGCCATTAATCTTTTTAGAAGTTTTTTTTTCTTAATATGTTGTTCTGTACATAATCTACCATGTTTAGTAATTCCAAAGGATGGGATTTCAAGAAAGGGAGAGACAAGGAGCATGAACATTAGAAGAAATAGGAAAGGGAGAATGAGTGACACACGTGCATCTGTACATACAAATAAGTTCACCTGACACAAGGTGTTTCTCAGACAGCATGATCTTTGTAACAGGACTTCGATGAACTGTAAAGGTCTGAAAAAGTTGAGGGCCTGACCCAACTGTTTCAGGGTGCTGTACAATCACTCTTACTGCTCCAGAGCTGGTGCCATATGCAATCTCAATCCAATTACCACTTACACCTACAAAAGGCACAAACATTGAGATGTTTTAAACCAACCACCATTCCTCAAAGGGAGAAAAAAGTTACATCAGCAGATCGGTAACACTGAATAGCTACTTATTTCAGCACAAATATTCTAAAAAGGGTTATAATAATTTTACCTACTCTGCAAGTATTTGCTATCTACTGTTGTGCAGTATACCCCAGTGCATCCTGCAGTCCCCAAAACAAAACAAAACAAAAAGGATATGAGGGAAGAAACCAAGCAAATCCCAACACACATACTATACTCCAGTTCCTTGCCTGTGGCCCCAAAGAGGCATTTCAGTGCTTTTTAGAGTTTAGAAATACAGAGACTAGCACCTGTCTTGCAAGATTTACTTCTCCTTGTGGGGGGGAGACAATTATATTAAGGAAGAAAAAATGCTGTATTTAACAATACAGGTGGTATGGGAAAGAAACAAAAAAATTAATGAATTTGATTAAATGCTTATATCTTCATCTGAAAAAATATCTACATCTCACGTTTAAAAGTACTAACTTTCATATATCAGAGTTAGTTTTGTGGTTTTTGCTTTATCTCCAAATGGTGATGACAGTTCATGAAAGGGTGAAGTATGGGCCAGGAACTTGAATGAAGTTTATCAGTGATGTAGCATTATTTTTCAGTAAAACACCATTATGTCTACACTGTTCCATTATACCTTTTATTCTTCCTTAAGGCTGGGGATCACTCCATCTGCTCAGAACACACAAGATCAGAAGTGTCAAGCTGTCAAGACTAATAGTGGGAACTCTGATCTGAACCCATTTTCTTGAAGGTCTCTTAATGCCCTTTAATGCTTGGGTGCAAGCAACTTTGGCACAGTCTGACCAAACTGGAGCAGGACACCTAAGACTGTGACCACCTTGTCACATAGCACAAGGACCAAACTGATAAGAGTTTTGGTGTTTTTGAAAGCGAAGGACTAACAAAACTGGTTAAAGTATAGAATAAGGTGCTGTGAATATCTTCCTAAAGAAGTTTCGGAATGCAACTTAATCCAAACCAATACTATCTGTCATTCCAAACCATAGTATATCCTTTCTAAAATATTTTTTAAAATTAAATTCATGCCCAGGTTGACAGTCTGTACACCAATTTTAAGACTAATGAAAATGACGATTAAACACTGATAACGGTTTTATAATGGAATATAGCACACAATCCTTAAGTAGCCTTATCAGTGCTACTGCCGTTAGAAATCTAAAATACTTTTAAAATATGAAAGTGAAGCCTCTATGTGCAATGAGTTTTAAGGGAATGTAAATGATGCATGATACAAACTTGTCTTGGGTGTGAGGTAGACACTGAGTGCTGTAATGGCATCATTGGAGGGATCATGATAAAGTTCTGTCACCAGAAGATCATTATCCTTCATTCGCAAGGGAAACTTCTGCATATCTGCATAAAAAAATATAAGTGATATCCAAATAAAAAACAGCAGAAATTTAAAGTCAGTTCATAATAATGATTACATTTATGAACAAGAGATAATATTCCTGTTAGGAATAATTATTTTAACAAAATTGAACATTAATCTTAATTTTGTTCTTTCTGTTCTTACCGATGTAATATATAGAGCCATTGTTACAGCCCAGCAGTAGGAACGATCCAGCAGTATCGTAGCTGGTGATAGGGACAACATCCTGAACCTAGTACAACAGTAAATGAAATATAAAATATTAGTTCACCATTTTCTTTCAAATTCTAAATGTAAGTTTATTTGCAATTTTCTTTGCTGTTATAATATTTTGTTTTAAAAAAATCATTTTGATTCTTATGCTGTGTGGAGCATCATACCACTATTTAAAAAACAAAACAAAAAAAAACCCTTCTCACCACTGCCCCAGGTACAAGCTCTCACCATATGCCTAAACTCTTCTCCACCTGAAATCAGTGGGAGTTTTACCATTGAGTTCAATGGGGTAGAGTTAAGCCAGCACTGAGTGTTTCTGAAAATCCCACCTTAAATATGCACATATGGACACAGAGAGACACATGGCAACTAGAAGCTGTAATTATTATTCAGCATTATAATACCGTCAAAAGGGAAAATACCAACATTAACTATTTTCAAAAATTCAAATTTCTGCTAGTTTAAATAGTACATCTTAACTTTTTATATTATATGTATAAATATTTTAAAATCCACATAACAGATTTTCTTTCCCTGTCTTCCTGATGATTTTTAGCAAGGGAGAATGAATAAATTCAAGAGCAACCATTCCAAGTGCATTTGAGCCTATCCCTTCTCCTTTCCCGCCCTGTGGAAACTCCTGCCTAGCAGACTCTCCACCAGCAGCAATGTTGAGAAAGGGCCTCTCTGTCAAGTGATCTATGGAAGAAAAAACTGGTCTCCTCTAACTCCCATGTTTCAGTCATTTCTTAGCCCCACAAAGGGCGCTCAAGGGAATGAAAGGGGATCTCTTGCGTTCCAAGAACCCATTGGGGTCCAGTCCCATGCAGAGTCAGAACTACGAAGGGTGTTGTTCCTGAGTCTGAGGCCGAAAGAATGTCTCCTTTGCCTGAGATCCCTATGCAGAAACAGAATACATCAGCTATATCACCACAAAAGGGAAACCTTTTGTAGTGATAATCAAGGTGGGCTATTTCCAGCAGTTGACAAGAACTTCCGGGGGGGGGGGGGGGGGGGGGTATAAACATGGGGAAATAGTTTGTGCAATGACCCATCCACTCCCAGTCTCTATTCAAGCCTAAATTAATTGTATCCAGTTTGCAAATTAATTCCAATTTAGCAGTCTCTCGGAGTCGATTTGTAAAGTTTTTTTGTTGAAGTACTGCCACTTTTAGGTCTGTAATTGAGTGAGCAGAGAGACTGAAGCGTTCTCCAACTGGTTTTTGAAAGTTATAAAATTCTTGACGTCTGATTTGTGTCCACTTATTCGTTTACGTAGAGACTGTCCAGTTTGACCAATGTACATGGCAGAGGGGCATTGCTGGAACATGATGGCATATATCACATTGGTAGATGTGCAGGTGAATGAGCCTCTGATGGTGTGGCTGATGTGATTAGACCCTATAATGGTGTCCCCTGAATAGATATGCGTACACAGTTGGCAACGGGCTCTGTTGCAAGGATAGATTCCTGGGTTAGTGGTTCTGTTACGTGGTTGCTGGTGAGTATTTGCTTCAGACTGGGGGACTGTCTGTAAGCAAGGACTGGCCTGTCTCCCAAGATCTGTGAGAGTGATGGGTCGTCCTTCAGGATAGGCTGTAGATCCTTGATGATGCGTTGGAGAGATTTTAGTTGGGGGCTGAAGGTGATGGCTAGTGGCGTTCTGTTATTTTCTTTGTTGGGCCTGTCCTGTAGTAGGTGACTTCTGCGTACTCTTCTGGTTCTGTCAATCTGTTTCTTCACTTCAGCAGGTGGGTACTGTAGTTGTAAGAATGCTTGATAGAGATCTTGTAGTGTTTGTCTCTTTCTGAGGGGTTGGAGCAAATGCAGTTGTATCGTAGAGCTTGGCTGTAGACAATGGATCGTGTGGTGTGGTCTGGATGAAAGCTGGAGGCATGTAGGTAGAAATAGCGGTCAGTAAGTTTCCGGTATAGGGTGGTGTTTATGTGACCGTCGCTTATTAGCACTGTAGTGTCCAGGAAGTGGATCTCTTGTGTGGACTGGTCCAGGCTGAGGTTGGTGGTGGGATGGAAATTGTTGAAATCATGGTGGAATTCCTCATGAGCTTCTTTTCCATGGGTCCAGATGATGGAGATGTCATCAATGTAGCGCAAGTAGAGTAGGGGCATTAGGGGGACGAGAGCTGAGGAAGCGTTGTTCTAAGTCAGCCATAAAAATGTTGGCATACTGTGGGGCCATGCGGATACCCATAGCAGTGCCGCTGATTTCCCCCCCTCCCCCACTGTTCCTCAGATGTTCTTGTCAACTGCTGGAAATGGCCCACCTTGATCATCACTACAAAAGGTTTCTCCCCCACTCTCCCCAGCTCTCCTGCTGATAATCGCTCACCTTAAGTGATCACTCTGGTTACAGTGTGTATGGTAATACCCATTGTTTCATGTTCTCTGTGTATATAAATCTCCTCACTGTATTTTCCACTGAATGCATCCAATGAAGTGAGCTGTAGCTCACGAAAGCTTATGCTCTAATAAATTTGTTAGTCTCTAAGGTGCCACAAGTCCTCCTTTTCTTTTTGCGAATACAGACTAACACAGCTGCTACTCTGAAACCTTTCTCAGTACAGACTGCCAGAGTTAAAGGGATGGGTTTATTTTATTTAGTTTAAGCGATCATTCCCTTTTTTTGCTTTCCTTCACCAGTATGATGCACAGTATCTGAGCTAGGTTTCAGTTTTATTCTTGGAAGGTGCTCAGATATTACTATGATGAGTGCCAATATAATAACCTAATAGATGTTTTACTATTGAGCTACTGCACAAGAAAACTGAGCAACAATGTCAAGAATAGCAACTCATTTAGACAATTCTTTCACAGGATTAGTTGAAGTGCACCATGTCAAATTCTTACTACACACAGTAAAATGAGATAGCAAAAGAATCACCACAAAGAACTTGATTTTTAAAAGCCCATGATTCCATACTTGGAATTCTTAGAATACTGCAACACACCTTCATAATGGTTCATTAGTCTTCTAGGTTTGGGTATTTAAGAACAGAAGGACAAAAAAACCTTTAGTTCCAACAAGCTTATCAAGCCAAACACAATTACCCTGAGGTGCTCTCTATGAGTCTACAGGATTGTATGTGAAAAGCCTAGAACAGAAGATATATTACTACAAGACACGAAGCAGTTACCACTATTGCAAGTGGAAGAGAGTAACAGTTCCATGAGAAAGTGGGTGGCAACTTGTCAAGGTAACACCTAAACCACCTAACATAATCATCTCTGTACAATATCCCTGCAAAAAATGAGAAGACATCTAAAGAACCTAAAGGAAGACACCGGCTGTTTCCTGAGGACTTTCAGAATGCTACTAACGGTGCTTGTGCACAGATAGAAATAGCACATACCCTGATACTATAAAGAAAAACAGGCTCCACACAGAGAATCCATCTGAGGAGCAAAACAGGCCACAACAGAAGGAACTGTTTGGGGAAGGAGAAGTGTGTGTTTAGAAGACAACTGAGATTCAGAAACTGTAATTACGGACAAATGTCCTATGTGGGGCAGAATACTCCTGTCATCTCTCAGGTTGCTTTCTCTGACCTCCAACCAAGATGAGTCTGTTAACTTGTGCGGGTTTTTTATTTGCATTAGACTAAGGGATAGCAAGCTGTGGAACGTGGCCCATCAAGGTAATCCACTGGCGGGCTGTGAGACATTTGTATGTTGACCGTCCTTAGGCACGGCCCCTTGCAGCTCCCAGTGGCCGCTGTTCGCTGTTCCTGGCCAATGGGAGCTACAGGAACCCATTGTCCGGGAACGGCAAACCACAGCCACTGGGAGCTGTGCCCGCGGACGGTCAACATAAACAAAATGTCTCACGGCCCGCCAGCAGATTACCCTGATGGGTTGCGTGCTGAAGGTTGCCGACCCCTGCATTAAACATTTAAATAAAAATAAGATGGAGGGAAAACCGTAGCAGTAACCAACAGAGTCAATGGATACAGGCCCTGCTGCTATGTGACAGGAGTATAATCTCCTGTAACCAAGTGAGAAACCAGGGGCAGGGCTGAATCTTACCAGGTCTCCTCGGTGTCATCTTTATTACATTCTGCGTCTGGTCTACACTAAGGCCCATTTACAACCAATTCCCATCACAACTAACACCAATTCAATTGCATCTTTTTGGCCATGTTGTGAGTCCTAGAGTATGTGACTGAGATTGGCAATGTGTCAGCTCTGTGTCAACTAAACCTGCCAAAAACGTGGTGCTGGAAAGGACTGCCAAAGGCCCTATAATAGAACTATATTAGCCCTCCTTTTGCTGCCAATACTGGTGCAAACAATATGAATTTTCAGTAAAAATTCCCTAGCATAAACAAGAAAGGGAGTTACAGTAAACAAGGCAAGAGATGATGAGGGCATGGAGAAGTGGTCATGTGTTGGGACAGAAAGGATTAAATGGTGTGAGAATAAATTAGCATTTGAATTACACTGTGAAGTGGTAAATATTAGGATTGTTGTTGAAAAAGTGTATTACCTCAATGAAGCTATGCCAATTTGAGCTGAGAACATGGCCTGCTAAGTGCTAAATTCTCTATTATGTTTACTAGAATGCACAATGCAGCAAGATACACAAATGCAAATCTTCAAGCTTCTGAAAAAGTTGCAGACTAAGGACTTGTCTACACTGGCACTTTACAGTGCTGCAACTTTCTCACTCAGGGGTGTGAAAAAAATAGTGTAGACAGTGCCCCAGCACTGGTAGCTATTCCCCCTGTGGAAGTGGGTTTTTTAGAGCGTGACTACACAAGTCACGTTAAAGCGCTGCCAGTGAGTCTTCAATGCCCTAACTCGTCCATTAGGTCCTGGCAGATAAAAATATTAGGTATTTTAGTGGTTATACTATTTTCTCATCATTTCATTCTATTTATCCAAGCAAATCAGCTATAGAAGGAAACATTTGTTATAATATGCTTTGAGATCTACTGATGAAAAGTGCAATAAAAGAGCTAGGTACTATCATCTGTTGTACAGACTTTTGCTCTAGTCTACATTCTAATAAAATTGAATTTTGATGGCTACCTCTGGAAGCAAGAATGGGTGGAACTCCATTAAACTCAGGAATACCACAAATTAGCATGATATCTATAGTAAGCTTACTATAGGTTCTTTCCATTAGCTGCGCACAGGGGTGGGAAGTCATACTAAGTAATGGAATGACCTGGGGTATTCTATCTGCTACCCAAGATCCATAAACCTGGAAATCCTGGACGCCCCATCATCTCTGGCATTGGCAACCTGACAGCAGGATTGTCTGGCTATGTAGACTCCCTCCTCAGGCCCTTCGTTACCAGCACTCCCAGCTATCTTCGAGACACCACTGACTTCCTGAGGAAACTACAGTCCATTGGTGATCTTCCTAAAAACACCATCCTAGCCACTATGGATGTAGAAGCCCTCTACACCAACATTCCACACAAAGATGGACTACAAGCCGTCAGGAACAGTATCCCCGATACTATCACGGCTAACCTGGTGGCTGAACTTTGTGACTTTGTCCTGACCCATAACTATTTCACATTTGGTGACAATGTATACCTTCAAATCAGCGGCACTGCGATGGGTACCCGCATGGCCCCACAGTATGCCAACATTTTTATGGCTGACTTAGAACAACGCTTCCTCAGCTCTCATCCCCTAATGCCCCTACTCTACTTGCGCTACATTGATGACATCTTCATCATCTGGACCCATGGAAAAGAAGCTCATGAGGAATTCCACCATGATTTCAACAATTTCCATCCCACCATCAACCTCAGCCTGGACCAGTCCACACAAGAGATCCACTTCCTGGACACTACGGTGCTAATAAGCGATGGTCACAAACACCACCCTATATCGGAAACCTACTGACCGCTATTCCTACCTACATGCCTCTAGCTTTCATCCAGATCATACCACTCGATCCATTGTCTACAGCCAAGCGCTACGATATAACCGCATTTGCTCCAACCCCTCAGACAGAGACAAACACTACAAGATCTCTATCATGCATTCCTACAACTACAATACCCACCTGCTGAAGTGAAGAAACAGATTGACAGAGCCAGAAGAGTACCCAGAAGTCACCTACTACAGGACAGGCCCAACAAAGAAAATAACAGAACTAGCCATCACCTTCAGCCCCCAACTAAAACCTCTCCAACGCATCATCAAGGATCTACAACCTATCCTGAAGGACGACCCATCACTCTCACAGATCTTGGGAGACAGACCAGTCCTTGCTTACAGACAGCCCCCCAATCTGAAGCAAATACTCACCAGCAACCACACACCACACAACAGAACCACTAACCCAGGAACCTATCCTTGCAACAAAGCCCGTTGCCAACTCTGTCCACATATCTATTCAGGGGATACCATCATAGGGCCTAATCACATCAGCCACACTATCAGAGGCTCGTTCACCTGCGCATCTACCAATGTGATATATGCCATCATGTGCCAGCAATGCCCCTCTGCCATGTACATTGGCCAAACTGGACAGTCTCTACGTAAAAGAATGAATGGACACAAATCAGACGTCAAGAATTATAACATTCAAAAACCAGTTGGAGAACACTTCAATCTCTCTGGTCACTCGATCACAGACCTAAGAGTGGCTATACTTCAACAAAAAAGCTTCAAAAACAGACTCCAACGAGAGACTGCTGAATTGGAATTAATTTGCAAACTGGATACAATTAACTTAGGCTTGAATAGAGACTGGGAATGGATGAGTCATGACACAAAGTAAAACTATTTCCCCATGAAGAAAAGGAGTACTTGTGGCACCTTAGAGACTAACAAATTTATTAGAGCATAAGCTTTCGTGAGCTACAGCTCACTTCATCGGAAGTGAGCAGTAGCTCA